>NC_062229.1:3815502-4115502 GCF_902686445.1 Sciurus carolinensis | reverse complement strand
GTCTAAGGAACCACGAGTGCCAAGGTCCTGGGGCAGACCACTCCTGTGATTTTGTAGAAGAACCCAAAGGCCAGTGGGAAGAGGAGCAGAAAGTTGGGGAGAGTGGGAGGAGGTGAGGACAGCAAGGAGACAGGGTCAGCTCCCCCGTGACCCACTGGAACACTGTCAGTCTGTGACTGTCAGTAGGGCCATGGGAGGGTTTTGAGTGGAGGAGGATCACAGCCTGACTTAGTTTTAACATGATGCTTCTGACCACTGATTGGAAGATGAACCAGAGGCACAGAAGCAAAGTGATCAGGGAGGAGGTGACTGTCCTTGTCCAGGTGAACGATGCTGGTGGGTACACCCCAGGTGGTGCAGTGAGAAACTGGGCATCCTGGGGGTGACGACGGTGGTGCTAAGGAGGCTGGTCCCTGGACGGAGCGGGCTGACGCGCCCACGGGCGCCCGCCTCCGCGGCTGGGCAACTCCGCCAGGAGCCCTCAGGCTGAGGCACAGGGCCTTTCGGCCGTGACCCCGCCCTCCTGGATTATCACACAGGCCTGGAGAGCCCAGCCCACGCCCTGCCCTGTTTACTCCGCTCCCAGAAGGCGCCTCAGATGCTATCTCTCTTCTCCTTTCCAGCTTCCTCTTTCATCTGCAGCCACGCTTCTCGCCGCAGACTTCCGGCAAGTTCCCACTGGTGCTCGCTGGAACCTGAGCTTCCCTCTTCCTCTGGCTCCATCTCTCCCAATCCAGATCCTCCGGAAACCAGAAGGACAGCCTGGTCCTGTGTCACTGGGCCCCTGCCCACCTGCCCAGCTCATCCGCAGCCCGACCCCACGGCCTTGCTCATCTTCACTCAGTCCCCCAACTCTGGCCAGCTCGGACCTCTGCCCCGCCTCCGGCTGCCAGGAGGTCCCGTCTGCCCCACCTCCTTGCCTGGGCGGCTCCAATGCACCCACCCATGCGAGAGCCAAGGTCCTGGGGCAGACCACTCCTGTGATTTTTGTAGAATAACCCAAAGGCCAGTGGGAAGAGGAGCAGAAAGTCGGGGAAAGTGGGAGGAGGTGAGGACAGCAAGGAGACACAGAGACAAAGTCACTCCCTCAGGAAAGCTTCCCAACCACCTCAGGGGACCCCTTAAAAAAAAAATCATACAAGAAACAGCTCACTCCTTTTTAAAAAATTAAAGCATAAATAACTTTGATTAGAAAAATGAGTTTGGATAAGTCTGAAATTTATCCTGAGAAAGAAGAACAGGAGCTCTTGGTTCCAATGCAAGTTCCAGAGGGCAAAGGAACAAAGGTGCAAATCAGAATGTTGTTTAAATCGCCCAACTTTTTTCTGCACCTTACTTTACTGCAAGGCATTTGTTCTCTGTTCCTGCCAGATGAAAAAGAGCATAGGGATTTTTCTCGTAAAAAATATAGGTTTTCAGATCCCTGCCCTGTTTAGGTTGGTCTTATTCCCACATCCACAACATGCCTTAAAGACCCTAAAGAGGTTGTTTAACTCATTTTTCTCTCTCTTGCATTAAACACAAGCCACATGAAGGCACAGAGGGCTCAGGAAGGTCGACCTGGCCCAAAACCCTGCACCTCAGCTGGGCACACAGGAGCCACACAGCAAATGCTTTGAAGTGAATCAATCGAAAGATCTCCCAGCCCAACACAGGTCCACACACACACACACACACACACACAACTACTTTAAGGCACTTGCTACATTGAGACTGGACACAAAGGGACCCAGGTTTCCAGTGCACAGATCCCCAAGAGCCTTCCTCCTGCTGGGGACAAATCCCTCCCCCACCATGCATCTGAAACCCACTGTCCAGCGTCCACTCTGTGCCCAGCATTTGAAAGGCCTGGGGAAGACCAACAGTACCCAGGGATCCAGTTTCTGCTCAGAGCTTAGGTTAAGCAGGCAGGGTTGCTGAGGTGTTCCCAGCCACTCCCTCCTCCTTGGAAGGGACAGTGAGGTCCCTCTTCCCAGAGCCGCTGAGATGCCTTCACAGGTGCCAGGCCTCAAGTGAGGGTGCAAAGCCTGGCCACTGGTCCTCACGGCTCTGCGGGCACACGGAGCTGCAGCCCCAGGAACCGAACACCTGGTCCCCACTCCATGCAGCGGTGCACGCTGAGCAACGAACAGGCCACTCAGACTCCTGTGAGCCCAGCGACGGCTTCATGTGTCAGCATGGCCAGGCCACGGGTGCCCAGACGCTTGGTCCACGTTGCCCCCATGAGCCGGCTGCACGGGTGCCTTTGGATGAGGCCAACATTGGCCTGTGCTGCAGACGGGAAAGCACAGGCCTGGCCCCTCAGCCCAAGGTCACAGAGACTCTAAAACGGGCTTTCCCTGAGGACACAGGGCTTTTCCTGTGCAGCCATTTTCAGGCTGGGACTTAGGCCCTTTTCCTGCCCTCACTCTGGAATCAAAGAGTCAGCTCTCTCGGGCCTCGGGACGCCACTAGACCAAGCTTGCCCTGGCCCTCCGGGGTCTCAGGACTCCACCAGACCAGAGCTCACCCTGGCCCTCCTGGGCCTCGGGCCTCCACTAGAACCGAGTTCACCCTGGCCCTCCTGGGCCTCGGGCCTCCAGTAGACCTGAACTTACCCTAGCCCTCCTGGGCCTCGGGCCTCCACTAGAACCAAGTTCACCCTGACCCTCCTGGGCCTTGGGCCTGCAGTAGACCTGAGCTCACCCTGACCCTCCTGGGCCTTGGGTCTCCAGCTAGATTGACCATACGCTCTCCATGGTCACCAGCCTGCCCACCCACTCTGACCACTTGGGGACCGGCCAGCCTCCCTGATCCTATGACTCATCTCCTTATGAGTCACACACAGACCCCACATGCACACACAACACATGCACACACCATACCACACACAACACATAACACGTACACGTATCACACAACATACACATACAACACAACACACAAAACACATAACATGCACAACAGATACAACACAGCACACAGCACGACACGTAGCGCACGCGCATCCACGCGTGCCAGAGCCTCCCATCTCCCTGGGGAGCCCTCGTTCACATCTTCTCACGTGACGGGCACTAGTCTAGATGCTGCGGACTCTGCAGCAAAACAAGACACAGCAAACCCACCTCACAGATGGAGGCCGGGCAGCATTAAAAATGGGGTGGCCACTGACAAGGTACCAAATGGACAGAAACTGAAAGAAAATGAGAGGGCGCCATGGAGGCGTTGGGCAAGAGCTTTCCAAGCCCAGGAAATGACCTCTGCAGAGGTCCAGGGCAGGGTTGGCCCGGAGGGCTGGAGGCACAGCCAGGAGGAGCCCATGTGACTGGAGCAGAGGGGAGGGCAGAGAGGAAGCAGGGGGAGAGGGAGGACGGAGGAAGAGGGGAGGGGTGGGAGGAGGGAGAGAGGAGGAGGAGGGAGAGGAGGAGGGAGGCAGGAACCTTTAAGAGGTGGAGCCTGGTGAGAGGTCTTCAGGTCATTGGGCTGTGCCCTTGAAGGGGACTGTGGGACCCCAGTCTTTTCCTCTTTTTCTTTTTCTCCTTTACCTCCAACCTTGTGGTGAGCAATTTCTGGACTCCCTCCATGAGGTGCCACACCTGTCCAGAGCAAGGGCCAACCAATCATGTGAGAGTGAGAGCTCTTAGCCGAAAGAAGCCTTTCCCCTTTATCAGTTGATTATCTCAGGTATTCTTCCTAGTGGAGGTGGACTAACACGGAGAGCGAAACAGTAATGCAAACTTAATTACCAGCTCACAGTCCCTGATAGGTGATAGCCGAGAAAGCAAAGAATTGTGAAAAGAAAAAGACGTCATAAGGTCCCTACTAATATTTCAAGAGCCAGGATTGGAGGGCTGAGAGCTTTTGTGAAGCCGTGGTCTAGAGAGAACCTGGGTTCCGAGGTCACAGAAGTACTGCCACAGGAAGAGCAGCTTCACAACATCCCGTGGGACGGGACACACTATCATCTGTGCTTGAGACACTGAGAGGTAATATGACTTTCCTGAGGTCACACAGCAGTTTCACGGCATGAAAGAGCCTGGAGCAGGAATCTGGAGATCCGCATATCAGCCCTTCAAATGCCCCTGACTCACTCCCAGAAAGTGTCCAGATGAGGCTCAGCCTCTGGGGACAAAGAGACCTCCTCCCCAGGAAAAGGCCTCCGATCACATCCGGCATATGGATTCTCTCCAGCCAACTTACCCCCTGTTTTTAGCTGCGGCTTGGCCATCTCCCAGTTGCACATAACACAACACCCTGTGGAGAGGGGAAAAAAACCATGAACCCCAAAACCTGCAAAATTGCTCCTGGATCGGCCTCACAGAAACAGGTTTGGCAAAACAGGATGGGAACCCCACTTGAGGGACGAGGACACGCTTCACGTCATCCTCGACCACTTCTGACTTGGTGTGCTTTTTTCTTGTTTGGGTTTTTCAGTTCTATTTTGTTTTCACTGACACGCGATCACTGCATTTATCTGTGGGACGCAGGGTGGCGTCCCGATGCATCTGCACACTGCGTCCTGATCAGGGCCTTCATCAGAACATTTCAAATCCTCTCTTTTGTTGTTTTGAAATATACAAAATAATATAACAGGCCAGCATTTTGTCATTGGAGGATTCTGGATTGGCCTATGGATTTGCCTCTACCAGGGAACCTTGTACAGTTATGCGTCCTGGTGAGAATACCTGCTGTCCTTTCGCTCCTGGTCACAGCACTGCCTTAAGCATTAAGGTGGGTCTGGTGGTGACAAATCCCCTCAGCCTTTGCTTGTTGAGGGCAATTTATTTCTCCTGCATTTCTGAAGGACAGCTTTGCTGAATTAGATGCTCTGAGCTGATAGCTTTTTCCTTTCAATGCTTTGAATATATCCACCCCACCCCCCATTCTCCCTGAACCTGCAGGATTTCTGCTGGGAAATCTGCTGATAGTCTAACAGAGATTTCCTTTTAAAAGACTTAATGCTTTCCCCGTACTGCTTTTAGAATTCTCTTTGGCTTTGACATTTGACAATTTGAGCATGGCACACTTTGGAAAAGACCTTTGTAGGCTGAATCTATCTGGGGACTTTTGAGCCTGCTAAACCTGGATGTCCATACATTTTCCAAGAACTGGGACTTTTCAGCTATTATTTCATTAAATAAATTTCCTGTGACTTTTCCCATCACTTTTCCTTCTGGAGTTCCCCAAATCCAAATGCCTGCTCACTTTATGATGTCCCTTAAGCCCCATGGCATTTTTTATTTTTTTGGTCTGACAGAGTTATTTCAAAAGACCTGTCTTCAAGTTCAGAAAATTTTTCTTGCTTGCACACTGGATCTGAGAAGCAGCCACCTTGGGGCCTCATCCCCAGCAAAGCTACACCACTGTCTCCAAACACCCACCACCTAGGCCGCTAAGGCTCTCGGACACCACTGACACTGACCACAGCCGAAGACCCTATTGGCACTACACCACTTCACCTACCCTGACCCAAAGTCAAAGAACTGCACCTGACTGACACCCTAGAGCCCATCTAAAGGGAAGAGTCCTGTAGACTGACTTTAGTCCACAAAATGAGAAGAGATGTTTCATAGGGTGCATAGATATCAACCAAGGGACAGAAGAAACATGAAAAAGCTTGGAATCATGACACCTCCAAAGGAGGTGTTCCTAAGTAGTAGACCCCTAAGAAAAGGGACTCCATGAAAGGTCTAAAAATCAATTCAGAACATCAATCTCCAGGGAACTGAGGGAGATGCAATTTTTGTTTCTATTTACTGAAAAAAATGGTTTCAGCAGATTTTTAGAAACCTACAATAAACATCCACTCCAAAAAGGGGTGATATAAGCCAGGAGTGGTGGTGATGCCCATCATCTTGGAGACTTAGATCACAAGTGTGAGGCCAACCTCAGCAGCAACTCAGTGAGGCCCTAGGCAACTTAGCAAGACCCTGTCTCAAAATAAAAAGTTAGAAGAACTGGGGATGTGGCTCCTTTGCTCAATCCCCAGTACCAAAACTGGGTTAGGGGGGATATCCCTTCATGGGGAATTAAAGTCATTCCTAAAAAACAGATTTAGAAAACCTTACTCTTTCATGTTTAAGACACATACTGATGTGCATATAGACACACAGACACAGATACACATGTAGTCTCTGTGGTGTTAAATTTACCTGGAAGGATAGTGTGATTAACTTTAAAAGGCATTCAGAAGGCAGTGCAGCCCTGCAGCAGTTAGACCCCCTCCCTCATCACCACCACCATCTCCATCACCATCACCACCATCTCCATCACCACCACCACCATCTCTACCACCAGCACCACCATCTCCATCACCAACACCACCATCTCCATTACTACCACCACCATCTCCATTACCAGAACCACCATCTCTACCACCAGCACCACCATCTCCATCACCACCACCACCATCTCCATTACCACCACCACCATCTCATCACCAACACCACCATCTCCATCACCAACACCACCATCTCCATCACCAACACCACCATCTCCATTACCACCACCACCATCTCATCACCAACACACCATCTCCATCACCAGCACCACCATCTCTACCACTAGCACCACCATCTCCATCACCAACACCACCATCTCTATCACCACCACCACCATCTCCATCACCACCACCACCATCTCATCACCACCACAACCAACACCTCCATCACTACCACCATCTCCATCACCAACCCCACCATCTCCATCACCACCACAATCTCCATCACCAACACCACCATCTCCATCACCACCACCATCTCCATCACCAACACCACCATCTCCATCACCACCACCATCTCCATCACCAACCCCACCATCTCTATCACCAACACCACCATCTCCATCACCACCACCACCATCTCCATCACCACCACCACCATCTCATCACCACCACAACCAACACCTCCATCACCACCACCATCTCCATCACCAACCCCACCATCTCCATCACCACCACCATCTCCATCACCAACCCCACCATCTCCATCACCACCACCATCTCCATCACCAACACCACCATCTCCATCACCACCACCATCTCCATCACCAACACCACCATCTCCATCACCACCACCATCTCCATCACCAACACCACCATCTCCATCACCAACCCACCATCTCCATCACCAACCCCACCATCTCTATCACCAACACCACCATCTCCATCACTAACACCACCATCTCCATCACCAACCCACCATCTCCATCACCATTGACATTTTCATCATCATCACTACCACCATCATCATCATTGCCATCATCAGCTTCACCATCATTACCATCACCGCTATCATCAACATCAAAATATCATTACTCAAGTCTGTACAAATGAACTTCAGAAATAAGGGGTGCTAATGACAGATACCAGTACTGACTCTCCAGATGACAGCTCTGCATTCCCACATTTGGGTTTCTCAAGCCACTTGCTCCTTCTGAAGAAGCTTTCCAACTGACAAGCCCCACAGATCCAAACTCCCAACATTGCCATCCATTGTTCTAATGGAAATTCTCATGATCATTAATTATCTTGGAGGCAACAGAGCATAGTGTTTACACCTGCAAACTCAGGAGGTGAAGTACTTGGGTTTTAAATTTTGGCTTCACCAACGGCCAACTGCGTGGGTTTGGGAAAGTTATTTAATCTCTCCCTGCCTCAGTTTCCTCCTCTGTAAAATAGGAGAACAGGACCACTGGGCACCAGCAGAGGACACCCACACTGCTGTTTTGAAAATGTCCCCCATTCTTCAATTTGAAAAAAAATCTTGCAAGACATACAAAGAGAACCAGCTACACAGAAGATGAGCAAGAGCAAGACAGACCAACACCTGAAGACAGAAGCAAGAGTCCAGTGGGACTTTACCAAACCTCGGCACAAGTGTCGGCCCTGGAACATGCCTTCCTGACTTCCTCCGCAGCACGATCCTGGTCCCCGTCCCATGACAACTCCACTACTTTCACTGACTTATTCTTTGGAGCAAATCTACCACCAGATTGCCTGTCCCCGCACCCTGGCAAGTCACTGATCTTGGGCGGGCTATCCTGCTCCTTTGCCTCAGTTTCCCACTTTGTAACGTGGGGCTGACTGGCCCAATAATGTGGGGGTTTGGTAAAGGCTGTGTCCTATGTTTAGAGAACTGGGAACCATTGCTGTCACAGTTGGTGACTCTCTGTCCATGCCCAGCAGTGCTTCAGGTCTGGGAGCACAGCCTGCTGCTGTGTGCTTGGTGCCTTCAACAGCACCTGGTTGTGTAGTAGCTGCTCAGGAAACTCACATCACACAAGCAACCCTGAGGTCAGAACTCCCTGGTCTGGGCATTTTTGTCAAAGGTCCCAGTGAAGGTGTTTGCAGTATCCATCCTAGAATCGCCATGACCTGGCCAGGCTGACCGTGGCCCTCCCATTGCCCTGCCACCCTTTCCCAGCCCTCACCTCCACCACCTCTCCCCCATGAGCCTCACACTCACCCCAGAAGAGGAGCACCCCGAAGCTCCACATGGTGCTACGGTTCTGTCCTTCAAGGAGGGGAACCTTTTCTTTAAACTCTTCTTGGTGGGAAAGGGAAAGGGCGGGGCCAGGGTTGCTCAAGGCTGCCAGCCCCACACATCACAGATGTTTTGCTGAGTTGCTGCGAGCAAAGACGACAGTGTGGCAAGTCCCTAATCTTTCCCTTTAACTGAGCTACGGTGCGCTTCCCCCCGCCCTCCTCCTCCTCCTTTTCCTCTGTCTCTCTCCCTCCCCAACTTCCTCTCCTTCCCCCACTTCCTCTCCTTCCCTTTCTCTTTCTCTTTTTTCCCACCAATCTCTCTCCCATCCCTCACCACCTCCCTTAGTTGCAGCCAATACAGAAGCTTCCACCTCCTGCCCCCTACGAAGCAAGCCCAAACCTCGGCTTCCCTTCCCCATGAAGCAGTCACCAGAATCATCGCTCACAGGCCCTGTTCTGGGCACATTGTAACAGAGTTTAATTTTAACATCTTGCCAGCCTGGTAAAGTTGGGACTCTCCTCGCCCCACACAAGGGAACTGAGGTTGCAGAGGAGATGCGACTTTTCCAAGGCCACCCAGACCCAAGATTTGAACCCAAGACCCCTAGACTCCAGGGTCCAGAGCTCTGGTCATTTCTTCTTCCATCCGCTCCCCAGTCTCTGGTCACAACTTAGCAACAGCCCCCCTACAACTCCCACTCCAAGCCCAACACACGCACCATCTTATAAATACAGGGCTAGTTGTATATTGTCAGGGACCCCCAGATGCAGGCCTTGAGAAAGGGGTTCTAGTGAAAGTAGCTTAGCAGAGAGGAGACCCCCCAAAAAACACCAGCTGGAGAGCAAGGAGTGAGACAAGGAGGGGAGAGAAAAGAGTGGCCTGTTATCAGACATGCTGCAGCAGGGCCAGTGGGGCTTGGGGGGCAGCACAGCCTGCAGTCCCCTCACTCATCCCAACGGAGGGAGGTGTCTGGGGGCAGCTTGGTGGTGGAGCACTCGCCTGGCATGCGAGATCCACGGGTTTGACCTCTGGCACTGTGTTACGGTTTGGATGTGAGGTGTCCCCCCCAGAAGCTCACATGTGAGACAATGCAGGAAGGTTCAGAGGAGACATGGCTGGGTTGTATGTAAGAGTCTTAACCCGATCAGTGGATCGATCCCTGATGGGATTATTGAAGTGGCGGGTGTGGCTGGAGGAGACCGGAGTTGGGGCGAGGCTATGGGGTATTACATTTTGCATCTGGAGAGTGGACTTTCTGCTTCCTGATGACGTGAGCTGCTTCCCTCCTGCCACACTCTTCCACCATGATGTCCTGCCTCACCTGGAGCCCCGAGGAATGGAGCTGGCCTAAGACCTCCGAAACCAGCAGCCCTCAAGTAAACCTGTCCTCCTCTATAATTGCGCTACTCAGATCATTCAGTCACAGCAGCGAAATAGCCACAAAAATGCACTGCAAGGAAAAGAGCGAGAAAGAGGGAGAGGGAAGCCAGGGGCCCTGGGCTGCACCCTGCCCGCTGTTGGGCACCAGGTTCGCTCCCGGCAGGTAGCAGCTTCAGACACCTGGCCCCGGTGCCACAATCCCCTTAGTAACAACATGCGGTGACGGTGAGATGTCCTGTGAGAGGGAACTGACCTGTCAAGGGTCCTGGGCGTGCTCGGCATCTACTGCAAGCTATAGAAGAGGCATGAGGACCGTGGCGTGAACCTCAGAGGAGCTGATCTGATGACGCAACTGGGCAGGGCTGGGCACACGGGAATGCTCCCCACCCGGCCACACTGAGAGCTGGAGTCAGACTGGAATCAAATCACGGGCTCTGCAAGGTATTCCCAGGGTGACTTCGCGAGGCGACTCCCCTCTCAGAGCCTCGGCGCCTTCTCGGGAGAGTAGGGATAAAGGTCAGCCTTGCCCCAGAGGATCCGAGTGCAGGACACACTGTGACGTGCTGGACTGGTGGCCTGGTGGGCTGCTGCATAGTACATGCTCAATAAACCAGTGTGGCGCTGGTCTGGGGGCGGGCGTGGTCACACTGCTGACACCCAGGGCTTGGGACGGGCAGGTTTGGTCTCCACGTTGGATGGTGCGGAACCAGAGCTGGGGAGTTCAGTCTGACCCAGGCTGGGATCGAGGGCACCACCCCCCAGGGGAGCTGATGCCCAAGCTGAAGCCTGGGGAACAAGCAAAAGTCCGTCAAGCTCAGCAGAAAAGATGGTGCGGGAGAAACGCGCATGCGCAGAAGCCCACGAGGCGCAAGGGAAACTGCCGGCAGAGAAGGGGATCCATTCCACGGCCACAGCTCCAGGAATCTTTCTCTGCCACAACCCTCCCGTCTCGGAGCCGAGGATGTTCGTTAAAGAGACCCCAGATGCGGAGCAATGGGAGGTAAAGAAAAGACAAACAGACACAGTAGGGAGAAAAAGCTGGGGCCAGGTGGGTAGCCAAGCCCTGGTGAGGCTTGACGCCTCAGATCTAGCTCAGCAAGTCTATCACACAGGGTTCGTCATGGAGCAGCTAACTGTGGGGAAGTCTCAGCAAAGCAGGCAAGCTGAAGGATACAGGACTGGCGAGACATTAGACCGTCTTATTTTGCTCAGAACTCACCAGCCCTGGGAGCAGGTGCTGAACTCAAGACCTTGACTGACAGGGCCACATGCCTTCCCATGTAGACGCCTCTGGCGGGCATTACCATAGCAGCTGGGGCATCTCGACCTGCACCTTGGCACAGGCAGCTCCCAGCAGGAACGCAGCCATGAGTTAGATCACCCCACCCACACTGTTGCTCTCCTCTGGGGAGATCTCCTGCTCTGGCCCCATGGGTCCTCAGCCCAGGTCCAGCTGGACTTTTCCCTTCCTGTAACTAAGATGAGAGATCTCTTTGTTAATATTTCTTTTTTAATTGCCAAATAAAAATTGTGTATATTCATGGTGAACAACATGATGTTTTTAAATGCGTATGTTTTAGAGTAGCTAAGTTGAGCTGAGCAACGTGTCCATCGACTCACTCGCACGCTACGTTGCGAGGTGAGGATCCTCTGGAGCTTCCTGCTGAGCAGTCTTCAAGTGCACCATGCATTGCTACCAAGTGCAGCCGCCTTGTTGACTACAGACCCTGGAGCTTATCCCTCCTGTCTGACATCCCCTGCGTGCTTCCACCAACATCTCCCTGACGTCTCCTCTGCCCCCCAACCCTGGGTATTTTCAAGATGCTTCTGATAGTCAGAGGCTGAGCAAGGGGGAAGGTCCCAGATGTCCACATCAGAGAAATGCCCCAGATAATCATCAGCTCAGCAGAAGCCACAGAGGCAGCTGCTCCTCCCGCCTCCCGTCCCCTGCCATTACCAACCCCACTCTCTCCTCCCTTAGTCCTTGTGGGGTGATGCTGCCAGCTTGGAGAGTCTGCCAGGCCCTGTGCTTCCTCCTCCAAGTCTGCTTAAATGTTTTCACAGTGTGCAACCTGAGGCAGATAGATCCATGTGATGGTTTTAACAATGTCCACAAATGTTCAAGCATTTGAACCAATTCTTCACTCGAGCTGACTCATTTCTAATAAACAGAAAAAGGAGGATGTGACATTGTGTGGCCACTGAGCCTAGGTCAAAAGAGACATGTGGTTTACTCCTTGCTCACTACTTGCAGAAGGAAAATCCAGCACCATGTTGAAAGAATGGTCAAGCTGAGCTGTGGAGAGACCCATGTGTTGCCATTTTGTGTTGCTACAATAAACTAGCTGAGACTGGAGACTTTATAAAGAAAAGAGGTTTAGTTAGCTCACAGCTCTGAGGTCCAAGAGCTGGTATTTGTCGGAAGCTGCAAATGAACCGTGGGCATGTCTAAGCCATCTCTAAGCAGAGGTGTGGCCCTCAGAGAACTGTCGGTGTAATCTCACCATCTGAGACTGCTTCATTGCCTTGGCAAACATCCTTTCGAAGAGAATTCTGGATACTGTGGAACCGACTGGCTCAGACAGCAACTCCCCGGAGGGAGAGAGAGATACCAGTGCCCCAATTAGTCTTGAGGTGCCAGCTGCCTGGAGGAGGAAGAAGGACTCCGTAAGTGACAAGGCTCCCCCCCAGGCCAACTTTCACACAGCGCCCCGCTTCTGATCTACCTTGAAGAACACTCTGTGCAATAAATTCCTGTGGTGTGTTTCACTATAAATAAAGCATTCATAGACTTTTCCCCTTTCTTAAGATCAGACCCATCAGGTCTTTTCCACCTGTAAAGCCCCCGCTTTAAAAAATATTTTCCGTGTCTTTTGCTGTATTCCTTGATATTAGTTTTTCAGACTTTTATTTCCAGCCTCTGAGGGTGACTTACTCCCTCCCCGCCCAGGCAGCAGCTGGGAAGCCCTGGTGTCTGCTCCGTGCGGCCTCCTGATGCTGATCTGGGGCCATTCTCTGATGTGGACATCTGGGACCACCGCAGTGTTGGAAATGTGTGCCGAAGAGGTCAGATAACAAGACGGGGAGCAGGAGACCGAGAGGGGCCAGGCTCGCTCTTTCTATAAAAACGACGATTCTCAGGAGGACCAACTTGTTCCCGGAAGTCCTCCATTAACCCCTCCTCGGGCGCAGCTCCCAAGACCTAATCACCTTCTGAGACAGAGGAGAGGGCCCAACGTCCTGCAGGAGGTACTTCTTACCCCACTGCCCCCCCAGGTGGAGAGCAAGCAGTCACGCCAGGCCCACCTGGGACCTCACCGTGTGCTGCCCCAGGCGAATCCTTGTTCAGATGCGTTTCATGGCCTGTTCGGGACTTCTGCCTCCACTAGAGCTGGCAGAGCTGGCCGTCCGAGAGCTGGTAAAGCCAAGGCTGCTGCCGCAGTGTGGCGGGGATGCGTGGAGAGCTACAGGACTCGTAGCGTCCACTCTGGGAGAGTTCCAGAGGGCTGAGGGCCACTGGCGTTCAAGGCTCAGGGCTGCTGTCACTCAGGGAGCTGCATTTTGCCAATTCATGATTTTTATTCTGATTAAGGAAAAAAAAAAAAACTCAGCTGATTGATACGTTTCCACCACACTAGAGACCAAGCCTCCAACACATGCATCTTGGAGGACACACTCAAACCACATCCATGTGAGGAGGAACTGAGGCCTCCACTCTCCAGCCATGTGGGCCAGTGGCCTTGGGTCAGGTCCTCTGGCCCCAGCTAAACTTTCCAGGATGTAGCCCTTATGAGAAGCTTGACCACAATGTCATGAGAGCCCCTGAGCCAGAACCTCTCGGCCAAACCACCCCCAGACCCTTGAACCTCCATAACTATAAGAAAATGCATTTGCTGTTTTAGACTGCTAAGTTTTGGAGAAATTTGTTACACAGCAGGAGCTGGCTGGCATACTGATGATCTTTCCCTATAAAATAAGGATAAGAATGTGTCTACTTCACAGGGTGCGAGGCTTGATGCAGGTGTAAATCCCTGCTTGGCACAGATTGGACATTCCGTCCTGGTGGTCATTATTGTCATGTGCATTAGCATCAGCCTCATTGTTCTAAGTGTCACCGCTCTTCATGGAAGAAATCCCGGCAAAAATTGAATTGCAGAAGTCAGTAAAGTTCATACCACACAACCTTATACCATGAGTTAAGGCTTTAAATTTTATCTTCAGGACAATAGAAAGGGGCTCAATTAGGGAGTCACGGGCTCAGGCTGGTATCTTACAACTCTGGTTTCAGGAAGCCGGACATGGGACAGGATGGGGTCATGGCCAGGGAGACAGGAAGGAAGGAGGAGTGTCAGAGGTGGAAACAACAGAATTGGGGGGTTGCCCGGATACAGAGGCAGGGAGTCTGAAACAGAGGAGGAGTTGAAATGTGGAGGGTGAGAGGGAGAATTGCAGGGTTTTCTAGTCAGGCACGGTGGCACACACCTGTAATCCCAGTGGCTCAGGAGGCTGAGGCAGGAGGATTGCGAGTTCAAAGCCAGCCTCAGCAACTCAGGGAAGCCCTAAGCAGCTCAGCAGGACCCTGACTATAAATAAATATGAAAAATGACTGGGGATGTGGCTCAGTGGTTAAACACTCCTGAGTTCAATCCCTGATACTTAAAAAAAAATTTGCAAGTTTTTCTAATCAAGCCCATATTCCTCATGGGGTTGGAGATGAGAAGAGGCAGTGGATGAGTTTCCTGTTGTGGCTGTAATGAATTGCCCCAAACTTGGTAGTGTGAAAAAGTACAAAGGTATTGTTTGACTGATCTGGAAGTCAGAGACTTAAGAGAGTCTCATGGAGCAGCCTGTGTCCCCCAGAAGCTCTTGGGGAGAATCCATTCCTTGTCTTTTCCAGTCCTTGGGGGCTTCCTGCCTCCCCTTGTCTCATGGCTCCTTTCTCCACCTTCAGAGCCTCTTCCAATCCCTCCCCCCATCCAACTCTCCTGCCTCCCCCTGACAAAACCCTTGTGATGACACTGGACCCCCAGATAATCCAGGATGATGTCCCCATCTCAAGATCTTTAGTGAGTCCCACCTCCAATGTCCCTTTCACAGTGGAAAGGAACATATCCTCAGGTTCTGGGGACAATGTGTGGAGCAGGGAGGGGCACGTGATTCTACCTCCTCCAGGAGGGTCTTGGATGCTGGTGAATAACGGAGGACACAGACTCCAGAGACCTTTCAAACCCCAAAGAGGTCACCCAGGCTGTAAAGTCTGGTCAGCAGTCCTGCTGGAGGGACCCAGATGGGGACAAGAAGGGGAAGGACGGGGAAGAGGAAACGAGCCATTCCAGCAAGGAGCTTGCAGAAGGCTGACCCTCGTAACTTTCCCTGCCAAGGGCAAAGCATGAGGCACTCAGGACTGAAGAGGTCAGACGCAGGAACCACAGAGGTGTCACTCTCTGCCACACTGAAGACGGGAAGGGCAGGGGACTCCAGGGACCTCGCCAGGTCCCTCCTGTGCCTAAACTCTCCCAGTGCTCCCCTCTGCCTCCAGCATGGATGTGGCCGCAGACCCTACCCAGGTCCACCGATTTCCCCATCCCACTCACCGCCCACTCCCCCTCCTACAGTCATCCCGAGCCAATGGAAGGTGCTCCCTGTCCCCGCTGCTGTGAGGGTGGCCTGCTGGTAGCTCACAGCTTCCCCCTCGTCCAGAGAGCTGCCCTCAGTTCAGCTGTTGCACAAGCCCTCAGACCCAACCCACAGCGGATGGCCCGTGACCACCGAGGTGCAAAGGCCAGCCCTCCCTGCGGCAGGGTGCCACATATGCCCCCGTCGTGCAGGGATGAGGCTTCCGCCGAGAGCAGCTCCTTCCCCCGCTCTGTCCTGCCTCCTGCGCTGGCCTGATTCCCCGACCTTCTCCCCCAGGCCCTCCCTCAATGGTCCCTGCATGCAAGAACCCTCAGAGCCAGGAGTCGCGTGGTTCCGCATCTGCAGGGAGCCCTCGCCCCCAACCCTGCGCCCTGCCTGTGTGACCTCACCCCCAGGAAGCTGGCTGGACCCACCACAGCCTGGGGGCCCCGACCCTCCCGTGGCAGCACCACCGTGGCGGGCCACCACACTTATGAATGTCCCTTTCTCCCCAAAGACTGGGAGCTTCCTGGGGGCGTGGAAGGAGCATCCTCCACTGTCTTCTCTTAGGAGATGTAGCGTTGGCTGAGGAGAAGAAAGGGACATGGGCAGCTCTCCTGGTCTGACCCCCGCCCTCCACCCCACTCCAGCTGGAAAACCAGGACTTGGAGCCAGTGGGAGATGAGCAGCAGCTGGACAGAGGGACAGGTCGCAGAGGGAATGGGCTGCTGAGGGACAAAGCCACATTTCCCAAGAAGGGCTTGTGGTGGGTCAGCGGCTCCTAAGTCTCTTGGGAAAGTGGCAGGTTCAGTCATTGGCCCCAGGGTCACCCTGGGTTCAGCCATTCTCTGGGAAGACGCAGTTTGCTGTCCTGCCCACAGCGGTGAGTCGCTGCAACCAAGGAACCATGCAGCCATCGACCGCAGAGAGGCGCCTGGGCTGGAGCCGGAGGAAGCCAGGAGCATCCAGGGTCCTCTCCCAGCGGAGCTCACAGGGCACAGCCGGTTCCCCAGCAACGACCTGCAGCAAGTGGCATGAAGCGCTGCCTCTCAGGGAAGCTCCTCAGGGACTCAATGTGCAGGCTTTCCTGTGTTGACTCTCATCTGCAGGAGCAGCATCAAAAGTGTTGGATTGATGGAGGTGGAGCAGGAGCAATCGGAACAGACGCCGGCTGTAATGCCGACAGCACCAACCCATTAGTGGCAGGAGCGTGAGATGTCGTCACTTAAAGTTCTGACATGCAGTGGACTTGGTCATGACCAGCTTCCAGAAGATGCTCAGCCTTTGCTTGTAAGGTCTTCAACTGATGAAGTGAGGCTTGCCCACACTATGCAAGATAATCTACACAACTTAAACTGACTGTAAATGTTCATCATATCTCAAAAATGCGTTAGCCAGGTATGGTGACTATAGTCCCAGTCACTTGGGAAGCTGAGGCCACAGGATTGCATGAACCCAGGAGTTCGAGACCAGGCTGAACAACATGGAAAGACCCCATCTCAAAAATGAAGAAACAAATACCTCACCACAGTCTAGCCAACTTAACACGTAAAATGGACCATCACAAGCCTCAGTATGTGGGACTCCAGAAAATGCACATCATGTGTGGTTGAGTGGGGCAGCAAATTTGATGGGGAAAAGGGAGGGATCACCAGAGGTCCCAGAGACTCAGGGCATGATGGAGGAGTTCTGGGTTTTGCTTGTGGCAATTGTTAAAACTCATCAAAGTTGATTCCGCAAGGGGTACATTTTATTGTGCAAAATTGCTCCATGATGAAATTGACAAGTTAACTCTAAAACAAAGAGCACTGCTATTCCAACAAATTAGTTTACTGTGCATGCTATTTTAAATGACTGAGTGTTTTATTGTGCATGCTACCTAAAATTATCAAATTATTTTTGCATTTATTTTTATTTTTAATTGACACATGACATTTGTACATATTTGTGGGGTGATGTATAATAATTCAACAGGCATGGAATCATTTTATGGTATAAGTTATATAGGGACCTACAGACATGTGTTGTGAGTTTCTTCAATGAAACATGGCCTCTTAAGCTTATTATCAAATGAAGTTGATCTCATTGCACAACAATAAACATTAAAAAGCTAAGCAATAATGTAACCATGGACTTCCTTAAAAAATAAAAAATAAATAGCTTGTGCAATTTCAGGTCCTGACTGATAAGAAAAAGGTCAGGGGAATCCTGCTCCATTGCTGATTGGAGCTGGGCCACATCTCTTCAGCCTCCCCAGAATGCTGTTGCAGGATGAGTTGGCACCAGGTGCTCCACCCATCCCCAGGGAGGCGAGGCCAGAGAGTAGGGCATTGCTGTGTGCCTCACCCTGCCCCCCAGCAGTTTCTGCAAAGGCCTCTGCCAGTTCCAAGCCAGTTCCCATCTCTCAAGACACAATACAGCAGCGAGAGGAACTGCTACCTTCCACCCACTTCAGACGCCAACACAGTCAGAAGAGGATGTGGAAGTAGAGAGGGAGGGGAAAGTGATTACTCATCATCTCCGCTCCCCACGGGTGGGCCCCGAACCCAGACGATGGATGCATGAATGGATGGATGGATGGATGCATGGATGGATGGATGGATGGATGGATGGATGGATAGATAGATAGATAGATAGATAGATAGATAGATAGATAGATAGGGACTGGAGTTGTGACTCTAACCTAACAGCAGGTAAAGGTGCTGAACAAACTGAAAAATAACCTTCTGGGGTTCTTGTCTCACAAATTCTGAAGAATAAATCCACAGAAATCACGGAAGAGAAGAGTAAATGGAGCAGGATTTATTTAAGAGAGAAGAGACAGCACTCCCGCCATGCAGGAGGGAGCTGATGGTGGAAAAGCCCGGTGCAGCGTGCCAGCCCAGGAGTTGATCCACGGTTCTGGGCAGGGCACGGAGCAAAGAATATGTAAGATGGGCCTCGAAAACGCATCAGGCCATCACTGGGTCTCCCTCCCTGTGCCTTCCCTCTGGTTCACTCTGAAAAGTGAAGATGCTCCCAGTACAAAGCTCTCCGGACGTAGGAACTCATGCAAGAGGCTTTATTAGGCAGATGAACAGTGTCTTCCCTGAGGAGATAGAGGGAGAGAGAACATGGGTGGGAAGTTTCTCTTAAGTAGTTGAATTTCCTGGGCCAATTGCTGAGCAGTTAAAATTCACGGGCTGGGGATTAAGCCAATGGCTGCCAAGCACAGGATGACAAGTGAACCAATGGCTGGCTAGGATCACAGACTGGCAGTTGGGGGTGCTGTCATCCTCCCTTGCCTTCCCCTGCCCAACTGCCCAGGAAGGAGCCTCACAAGGTCGTAGGGTGCACTGGTCCTAGGCACCCCAAGACCCAAGTCGAGAGCCAGACTGCAGGGCAAACCCAGCACCTGCCTGCTGCCGGCCGCAGCGAGCCAACACCTGGCTCACATGGACAGAGCACTGTGACAGCAGCTATGGGCTTGCTGTGCTGCCTCTGCCCACGCTGGCCCACCGGGTATCATACGCTCCTATTGGCATCAGCTGCTGCCAGTGTTCTACACCCCCACACGCACACCATTTTACAAGGCAGATGGTCAGTCTGCGATCATCCTAGCCAGCCATTGGTCCACCCGTCACCCTGCGAACATTCTCGGCAGTCACTGGTCCAGATTGTCATCCTGTGAACATTCTTGTCAGTCACTGGTCCATTGTCATTAGCCTGAGAAATTTGACTACTTAATAGCTACACCACTGTTCTCTCTCTCTCCCCCTTGGTCTCGCTCTTGCATGTGCTCTCTCGCTCTCTCTCTCTCTCACTTTTTCCTCTCCCCCCTCCTCACTCTCGCTCTCTCTCTCTCTCCCTCCCTCACCCCTCCCTCTCCCTCCCTCACCCCCTCCCTCTCTCTCCCTCCCTCACCCCTCCCTCTCCCTCCCTCACCCCTCCCTCTCCCTCCCTCACCCCTCCCTCTCCCTCCCTCACCCCTCCCTCTCTCTCTCTCTCTCTCTCTCTCTCTCTCGCTCTCACTCTCGCTCTCTCCCTCCCTCATCCCTCCCTCTCTCTCTTCCTCCCTCTTTCCCTCCCTCTCCCTTCCTCACCCCTCTCTCTCTCTCTCTCTCTATCTCTCTCTCTATCTCACCCTGCAGGCAGACACTCTGCCTGTCCACTTAATAAAATCCCTTGCGTGAGTTCCCGCGTCCTGAGTGGTTTCTGGGTGCTTTTGTTGGTGCCGTGACTCAGATGGGCTCTTCTACTGCCACTTAGGTGGATGGAATCCCATCTGTCACCTAGACCCGGACGCTGGTCTCACCTTCCATTCGCCCAGACGCTCTCCTCCACATCCATACCGGCGTCAGATGGGTGAGTTTTCCCCTGGGTTGACGTAAACACTCCTCTACTGACCTGAGACGTGACTGTTGATCGTCTGGTGCCCTCGAGGTGGCTGAGGAGTGGGGTCCCCCAGCCACGACTTTTACAGTTGCAGCTGCCCCCTTGGTTGACCTTGTCTGATGGCTGGTTCCCTGATCTTTACGGTGGAGATTCCCTCCTGGGTTGAGGCTCCTCTTTGCTCTCTCTCTCGAAATCCCTGGCGCCAGGTCCTCCACCCCCTTGGCTTTTGCCTGGCACACACTGATGGTCGGGTGACCCATCACTGTGCTGCCTTCTCGTCTTCAGCGACTAGTCTGTGACCTCGGGACGCCTGGGACCCTGACTCAGCTGTATCAGTCTCCACCATGGGATCTGGGTCCTCCATTCTGGCAGATTCACCCCTGGGGTGTCTACTAGACAATCTTAAACCCCTTCACCTGAGCCCCAGCCTAAAACCACCAGAACTTATCCTTTAGATAATCAAACCAAAAATGGCCACATAATGGCATACAACTTCTGTGAGCTGGATCTTCAAGCTTTCTCTTTCTTGCACACTAAACCTGATCTTTGCTCTTCCTGCAAACCCAAACAACGCCTTTTGCTTCTTCTCCCCTCTTAATCTCTCCTCCTCCTCCAACTTTGATTCAGCAAATAAACTACCCCCATACTGGTCCCCTATAGCAGAGGCCCGTCCAGCCCCTGCTCCACCATCTCCCTTGCCCTGTTCTATTTCTGCTTCCGTTCCCCTGCCCAGCCCACCTAGTCCTCCTGCCTCAAGGTCCCATGCACATATTCTAGCCCCCCTACCAGAGGTGGCTGGTGTGGAGGGAGTAGCCCCAACCAGCCCGAGAGCCAGTGGCATGTCACGGTAAGGAGTGTGATATAGCAGCCCCATTCCTCAAACGTAGTGGGAGATAATGTTTCATAATTTTCTGCATCCAAACCTGACCTGATTACCAATCAGGAAAAAGGGTTAAAAAGCCCTAGGCAATTTCCCCTGTCTAGCCTTGCCGAAGCCTACATTGGAAGGTAGACTGCAGCAGGCTCAGTGAGGGACCATCCTGAGACAGAAAAAAGTGCCCGTTTTAAACTTCTCCTGGACCGCAACACAGAACCCTCCCCTCTCTCTCTCTCTCTCTCTCTCTCTCTCTCTCTCTCTCTCTCTCTCTCCCTTTCCCCGCCTTTCACCCCCCTCTCTGCCTTTCTCTTTCTCGCTCTCTCATGCTATAATTAATGGTCATTATCATTTTTTCTTCTTGGACTCTCATTTTGTTTTGTTTCTCTTAAATGCTATATTTTTTCGAGCTCACAATTTTGATCCTACATACCTAGGTTAATGGTTTTTTGAACAGTTCAACTTTTATTCAACTCTAGAGTTATTTTTGGACACCTGTTACATTCCAATGGAGATTCAGCTATAAAAAGCTACAAGGCCTTTGCTTTTGTGTTGTGGGTATACCCCGTTGTCTGATGTTGCATTGTCTGACTATATATGTGCGTCCAAATATAGCACTCTGAATTAAAATTTTAAAATGGATCCAGATACCTTTAATTCACATGATTTAAAAAGGGTCAATTTAAAATTGGGTAGACAAATGAAGGTGAAATATTTTTGAAATTACTTACCTCACAAGTCTCCAGGTGGTCAAATTAATAAAATGTTGATGTCTATAAAATGTCTAATATCAATTGTTCCTAGGACTTTTCTCCAACAGGATAGAGACCAGAAGATACTGTTCAATAAACTTGTCTGATATCTTGGTTTTTTAATTAGATTCGACATGTATGGGATTACTCAAATGTGTTTGTTAGAGACATCTGATTAATTTACAAACTTAAAATGCTAACTCCTTAAAAAATTACTTTGTGTCATAACTAAAAACAAGGTTACTAAGACTTAAGTCCTAACAGGTATAATTCTATATACAAAGGGATCAAAAATTTCAACAGAATTTCAGTCAGAGTACTGTACATAACAAAATATTTCATCTTAATTTATATAAATTCAGAAATTTTGTAAGAGTTGTTTCAGAATGTGAACAAAAAAAAGGATTCTAGGTACAAAAATATGTTTAGTAGAAGGGGGGAAAGATGTTTTCTCTTTAGTATCAAGCACCTGACAAGAAAACAGCATGTTCCTGTAAAGCCTTAAGGCTGTCCTGGCTCTCCCCTGAGAATCCAAATGGACACCTTGTGTACAAGTTCATCAAGAATTTAAACCTAAGCAAACTTCAGTGTGTCGCTTCAAACATGAGGTCAAACTTAATTCTTTCTTTCTGTCTTTAAAATGTAAACCATGTAGAAGTTATCCTTTTCTCTAATTACAGTAAAAAAAAATTTTTTTTCCAGTATGTAGCTCTTCTGTGAAATCATTACTCATTCACTCAAAGACAGTTACTTTGGATTAGGCAGAAGGGAGGAGAAAATGTTTCTGGGTAGGAAAGTATTTTTTGTGATCAAACCTGGGATGGGATCCACGGTCATTGCCTGCTGACTCTCCCCTATGGGGACCGAGCCGCCTTGACCGTGCCCCCTCCTCCCTGGCCCATATCCACCACAGGGTGTTTCTGCCTCTTGCCATTGCTGACCTCCTCGCCCACCACAGAATTCGACTCTGGACAGCCTTCCCTCTACTGGCAGTGAGTCCTCCGAGCTCTTCTATGGTGGCCCTGAACTGTCTTTCTCTCTCTCTCTCCCGCCCACCCCTGAAAACCCCAGTGCTGTGTCAGGGTCTCCCTCGGCTTTGGTTGCAGGCCTATCAGGGATGGTGACAACCCTCACTGATGGTCTACTTCTATATGGGAAATCAGAAAGGTTGTGGGAAAGCCCCTTCCTCTCCTGTTTCCCTTATCCGGGCTCCTGAGAATTCTTCACCATGGACTCTACCCAATCTAAAATTCTCTGTTATCGCGCTCCCCGCCCGCAGAGAGACACGATACCGGGTCGGAGTAAGTTCTTTATTTCTTGCAAACTGCTACTTCTGGCTGGCCGCGCACGGCCGCTCTTGCAAGGGCCTTACATTACATACAACAACCAATCAGCTTATAGATCACGAGGGGAAAGCATGGACAGTAATGGAGCATAATAGTGTGCATATAGCAAGCATGCAGTGTCCACGAGGACCCATGGCCAATCACATTAACTTCCTCAAATAACGCCACTTGTTGCACAGAGAATTAGTCTGCTGGAGGTACCTGGTTTTGCTCTCAGCACTTCCTTGGCACATTGCCAGGCGCCATCTTGGCCGCATCGCAGGGCTGGGGGTCCGCGGTACCCCGACACTCTGTGATGCCCACCCCCTTGGATCTCTCCTCAAAAACATTGGGCCTCTCCATTTGACTCCTGATCTCAAACCTCGCAGGCTCATTTTCCACTACAACACGGTCTTAACCCAATGTAAGTTAGATAATGACTCCTCTTGGCTGGAGAATGGGACTTATACAACTTCTGTCACCATAGCAGCAAGTGGGTAGAGATTCCCTATGTTCAAAACTTCTCTTCACTCTCGCCCCTCTTTGTGTCAATAAGAATATTATTTGGGATTTATTTATATAATTTAATGTTCCATAGCAGGACCTGTTAGAGCCTGATATGTTTAAAGGCTAATATCCTGAAACATGAAGGCATTTTGCCACTTTGCCACAGAAAAGGAAAGTTAAAAGCTCTCTCAGCCTTTCCTAGATTTATATTTTGGATGTAATGTCATGGTGTTAACTAACATTCACATAGACTCAGGAAATAATATATGTAAACTTCTCAACATGATATTTAAGAAAGAGGCAAAGACCAACTTCAGAACTAGACCACTTTACCTAAGATTTGTAAAGAGCCCCACCTCACCTGAGATAAGGTTCTGCCTCCCACCCTGCTGCATGTCAGAATGGCTCCAAAATAAGCTAGACTTCAGCTTATTTAAAGTTATATTCAAAAGATTGTTTTTTGTTGTAAAATTACTGTGATCTCAAACAGCAAATATAATGTATAGCTCAGACAAAATTCAAGATAACTATTACACAAACTAAATGTTTTACTGTTGTTAATTTCATTTCGTATTTTCCTTGTGCAATCTATAACTGTTGCCTGATTAATGACTTTCAGAAGTACTACTTCAAGAACAAATGACCTAAATTAACTTGAGATAATAAGCTATCACCTATAGGACAGATTAGATAATATAGACCCCAATTAAATAAAAGGTGGTAAATAACTGTGAAGTCATAAACATTAAAGTTAAAGCCCAGTACTCTTACTTTATGACTGGTGAGACTGACTTGCTGGATGGTTAAGATCAAACTTAGAGATTGAGATTAAAATACAGGGGCCAAGAAAACCAGTGTTTGGCTCTTGCTCTCTAAGTCAACCTGAACCCAGGGAAGGGGAGAGCTTCTCTAAGGAGCTTTGCAACTCTGGGCCACATGACCTCCTGATCAGGGAGATGATGAGACCACTAGAGGATGAGAAGCCGATCAGTGTACCTGCTGCAGGGGAGGGTCATTGAAAAAGGGAGAGATCCCTGATGCTTCCAAAAAAGCCACCTCATCAAGGAGACCCTACCTAGCAAATGGCACTAAAGGAGCTAAGAAGCTGCTCTCAAGTTCTCTACAAGTAACCCCTGTGGGAACTCAGCTGACCCTTAACAGCAGATAGGAACAAGGTCAATTTGACCAGTTTGGTCTTGAACACCTAGGAAAAACCGTTATAACAAAAATACAGACATAACTGGGTTTAAAAGGAAATAAAATTGTTCCTTTATTGCAACTTAAGACCTACACTTGTGTTAGCCTCAAGAATAAGTAAGATTGGAGGCTACAAAAGAGATCCTTAGACAGGAAACTGCCAGAGTCAGAAACTTTTGGTCGTTTTAAGTTCTACAGATCTTCCTAAACAGGACCATGCCTCCTAAATTGCCTACAGAAGTTCCTACGAGATCAGACACACAAGTTCTAGAGCTGGCGGACACACGCAAGTTCACCAACCAGTCGGCCAATCAACTGCTTCTCCTTCAAGAC
Organism: Sciurus carolinensis; assembly: GCF_902686445.1. Classification (NCBI taxonomy): domain Eukaryota; kingdom Metazoa; phylum Chordata; class Mammalia; order Rodentia; family Sciuridae; genus Sciurus; species Sciurus carolinensis. The sequence goes on along the minus strand of NC_062229.1, from coordinate 4,090,679 downwards.
TACCAGCCCTACACCCGAAGCCAAGACCTGCGATTCACTATTGACACCTCCCCTCCAAAAACTCTGCTCCCAACTAAAACCCTCCCTAATCCTCTTTACTACAGGGATGAGACTCTTCACCCCTAACCAGCAGGAAGAACCTACAGAAGAAAGACCATTGTCCCACCACTGCTATCTATAAAAACAAAAAGGGAAGAACATTGGCATCAGCTGCTGCCAGTATTCTGCACACACACACACACACACACACACACACACACACACCATTTTACAACCCAGATCATCAGTCTGCAAATATCCTAGCCAGCCGTTGGTCCTCTCATCAGCCTGCGAACAGTCTCAGCAGTCATTGGTCCATTGTTATTAGCCTGTGAATTTGACTACTTAATAGCTACACCACCATTCTCTCTCTCCCCCTTGCTCTTGCTCTTGCGTGTGCTCTCGCTTGCTCTCTCTCTCTCTCTCTCTCTCTCTCTCTTTCTCTCTCTCTCTCCCCTCCTCACTCTCACTTGCTCTCTCACTCGCTCTCACACCTTCTCTCTCTCCTCCTCCTCCTCCTCCTCTCTTTCTCTCTCATTTTCTCTCTCACTCACTCTTACTCTCACTCTTGCGCTCTCGCTCTCTCTCTCTCTCTCTCTCTCTCTCTCTCTCTCTCTCTCTGTCTCTCTCACCCTGCAGGCAGACACTCAGCCTGTCCGCTTAATAAAATCTCTTGCATGAGTTCCCGAGTCCAGAGTGGTTTCTGGGTGCTTTCAACTCCAACCTCTGTTTTCCAGAGTGGTTTCTGGGGGCTTTCAACTCCAACCTCTGGGACAAAGGAGTTGGTGGAGGTGATCCCACAGGTGAGCCTCAAGGTCTTTCACGTTTGAAACAGACCTCAAGGGTGCTCATGAACATGTCTAGCCTCCAGACGTGATTGAATGGGACCCAGTTCCCTGGCTGCCTGGTCCATCTTGTCCTCATTCAGATGTGGGACACCAGGGCTCACCAGAGGGGAGCCAAGCCCAGGAGGAAAGCCAACCCAACTGATGGAGGCTGGAGAGTGGCAGAGTCATTAAGGGAGGCCTCCCTGCTGTGACTTTGGCCTCCAGGTTCTCACAGTAAATATCTGAGAAAATGACCTGTGCTTCTGGCAGGAGGAGAGGAAAAGGAACCCTTTTGAAACACAACAGAACATCCTGTTCTTTTTCTCTAATTGATTCAGAATAATTGCACGTATTGATGGGGTGTGGCGTGATACTTTGATAGATGTATAGGGTGTGTTATGGTCAGATTAGGGTGCTTAACATTTCTGTCTCCTTATGCACATCATTTCTGTGTGTTGGGAATCTTCAAGCTCCTGTCTTCTACTTTTGTAAAATATATTATAAATGGTGTAAACTCCAGTCACATTGCTGTGCTGTAGAACCCTAAAACCAATTCCTCCTACCTAGCTCTTTGGTACCTGTTACCTGGCCTCCTCTCCCTCCCCCTCTGCCTGTCCAGCCTCCAGTGACCACTGCTCTCCTCTCCCCTTCTATGAGATCTTAGCTTTCTTCTTTCAGCCAGAGCATTCGCCTCTCATCAAGACCTGCCCTCACAAGAAGTTAGTTCACCAAAGCCTAACCTGCTGGGGTTTTACCAGACCCCAAATGACCTGGGGAAGGCAATGCCAGCTCCCGCCCCCACAGAGAGAAGGGCAATACCAACTCCAGCCCATGCCAGCTGCCCTCTCCCACCTGAGGGGGAGAGAGAAATGCAGGTGAAATCCACAGCCAGGGTCACAGGCTCGCTGGAGAATGCTTCCTGGTCCCACACACCTTACCACCACATCACTGACGGCCAGCTAAGAGAAACTCCCTTTCCCTACAAAATCGTGCCTGACTACCAAAAAGAATTACGAGGTATACAAAAAGACAAAACACATACACAATTCGAAGATGCGAACACGCCTCAGAACCAGACATAGCAACTCCCTGTACCTCAGGGTGTGATTATATCTGGAGATGGGGTCTTTAAAGAGGTGATTAAGTTACCAGAAGGCCTTTAGGATGGGCTATAATCCACTTTGACTAGTACCATAAGGAGAGGGGATTTGACATAGATACCTACATGGGAGAGAAGACCATCTAAAAGTCAAGGAGAAAGGCCCAGAAGAAACGAATGACGCTGGTCTCCATCTTCCAGCCTCCAGAACCAAGACCAGATCCGTTTTTGTTGTTCAAGCTGCACAGACGGAGGAGTCAAATGCCTGCACGGTGCCTCTCCTTGTGGCTTGGGCTTCCTCACAGTATGGCAGCCTGAAGTATCAATCTTCTTCCAAAGAGACTTAGGGATGCAGGAGGGCAAGAAGAAGAAGAGTCTGGAAGTCCAGGTCTGGAACTTACCCCATACCCTGTCAATCAAGCAAGCCATGAAGACCTGTCAAAACTCAAAGGTGGGGGGATGAGTCTCAACCTTCTAGAATGAAGAGTGGGAAAGAAAAGTCAACCGTCTTTAATAAATCACAGACCCAGATTTACCGAGCTCCTTCCCTCCCCACAGCCTCTTCTCTTGCTGTTCTCTCTGTCTGAAGCACATTGTCCTCCCCATGGCTCCCTGTTGGGGCTCAACTGGATCTGAACTCAAATACCAGAGAGGCCCTCTCTGGCCGCCTGAGCAAAAATAGCCACTCAACACCACCAAGACACCCTACAGAATGCATTTTTTAAATATGGAATTCAGTAATCTCCCCCACGCATGGGGGTGCTTTCCAAGACCCACTCCGGGTTGTGTCCAGAACCATGGGAAGCACTGAGCTCTGTTGGACTCTGCTTTTCCCATACCTGCATGACTCTGATGAAGATCAACTTGTGAATTAGATGAAGTAAGAGATTAGTAACAATGACTAATAATAAAATACAACTCTCCCAATATATGTAAAAAAGTTATGGGACTCTCTCTCTCTCTCTCTCTCTCTCTCTCTCTCTCTCTCTCTCTTGTTCTCGCTTTCTCCCTCAAAATATCTTATTGCATGCATGTTTTTGGATCACACTTGACCATAACTAAGGACAAGGGAAGACAGTCATATACACACAATGGAATGCCATTCAGTCTCTTAAAAAATGAAGTCTTTAAAAAAAAAAAAAAATGAAGTCTTGGCCGAGCATGGTGGCTCACACCTGTAATCCCAGCAGCTTGGGAGGCTGAGGCAGGAGGATCACTGTTAGGTCCTTAGGCCAAAGTAACTCCATTTTGAAACTCAGCACCTGCCCACCCAGGCATGACCTTCCCGTTAGGCCCACCCCCAAAGAGTCTCTAACTACCGAAACCACAGCAAAGACACCAGGTAACAATCACAGGACCAGATGGGCTATTTTTTAACTGCTCCATTGTACATGACTATATAGTTAAGAAAAGTCCATCATTTTAATAATCACAGACGAAGACTTACTGAGCTTTCTTCCATCAGGCTGCTGTCCCTTGCAGAGGGGCAGCCTGGCAGATAGTCTCTAAACCTTTGCTTGAACTCCGAGCTGTGCCTCTGGTGGATGTTGGGGCAGCTACCCTAACAGTCCCAAGTTCAGAGCCAGCCTTAGCAACAGCAAGGCACTAAGCAACTCAGTGAGACCCCATCTCTAAATAAAATACAAAACAAGGCTGGGGATGTGGCTCAGTGGTCGAGTGCTCCTGGGTTCAATCACCGGTACCAAAAAAAATGAAAAATAGTCTCATCACCGCAACAATATGGGTGAGTCTGAAGGATGCTGTGTGAAGCCAAGCAGGCCTAGCCTCAGGAAGGCCAGCACTGCAAGATCTCGCTCCCCTCTGGACTCCAAAGTCACTCAATTCAGGACCAGAAAGCAAAGTCTGTACTTGTCCAGTCAGACGCAATTTTTTCGAATATTTCCCATCTGGGGTCGGTGGATCCACAGATGCAGAACCCACGGATAAAGAGGGCTCCTTGCATATGCAATTTTTGCTTGTCAATTTTAAAACATGGAAAATAAGACGGACGCCCTCGGGTCTGTTACTCTGTTTTACTTTTCTCGGTGGAGTTCATCCCCCGGAGGCCACGTCCTTGCCCAGCAGCCTCCTCTGCCCTCTGCTGCTCCTTGGAGGCAGTGTGTCCAGGGTCCCAGGAAGGCGCAAAGAACTCTCTACTGTGCGCGGGCCTCTGCACTCCCCAGCCCAAAGCGCGGAGGCCGCTAGAGGGCAGCACACACCTTCAGATGGGCGCTGTGGGATCTGCGCGGAACAGCTCTAGGGAACCCGAGCCCTAGAAGACGCAGCCTGCGCGACGGCTGGGGACAGGCTTCAGGGGGACGCAGACTCCCGCGAGATGCGATTGGCGCTTACGTGAAAATCTGCCTGGTGCCTGACTTCATCCCCTGGCATTCCACCGTTAGGGAGTCATTCCTTTGGATAAAAGCTTTTCTTTCCTTAAAAACAAAAAAGGGAGGGGAGGAGTCCAGGGATCTAATTCAGCAACCCAAGCTGAGACGCCCTAGCAACCTCGAGCAATGACAGAAGACCCGTCAGGCCACAACGAAGGACCCTGGGTAGCCCCTCCGCCCTCACTGCTTCCTCTGCTTTCTTAACCCTAAGAGGGGACTCTGGTTGTGCCTCTGGGGGGACCTTCCTTTGGTTCGTCGGAAGCCGGAACCGAGGCATGTAATTGGGCAGTGGGATTATGCAGCTGTGCCGAGAAGCCGCATCCCTTTCGGGTGACCACACTGGCTCATAAAGGGTCCGCTAGTCTGCCAAGGTTGGGGCATTACTGCTGCTGTCCAGTAGGGGGGGCGCGCGGCTTTTCCTTGGCTGTTGGTGGTAAAGCGGTCTGCGGTCTGCCCTGTACCTTGGTCATGGTCTGGGTCCCGGTCTGATCCACCGAGCATCTCTCTGCCTGCACCTGCGCCTGATTCCACCTGTCTTCATGGGTGCGCTATTCCCAGGGCAGGGTGCAGGTGTGGGTCTGTTTGAGTACCTGTTAGTCTGTCTACGTTGGGGATCTGCTGTGAGCACAGGTGGCACTGTGTTTTGTGTCTTGTCCAGCCGTGTCTCCACGGCCACATAAGCCAGCTTTACATGTGTGTGCAACTGCCTGTTGAACGAGGGTGTTGTCTTGCGTCTGCGTGTGTCTCTACTCTCTCTTCAGCCCGTTTTTGGTAGTTTTGTGGAAGATGGAGGGAAGTCTGGGGTGGACCTGCTGACCTGTAGGAGGGGTGGTACTGCTGCATCTGTGTGTCTATTTCTGTCTGCTGTCTGCCTGCTGCATGTGGGCACCTATGTTTGCCCCTCTGGGTCCACACCCACCTGTGCCTCTGACTGCAGGTGTGTGGGTGGGGGAACCTACGTCTGTGAGTCTATTTGCCACATAGACTCACACTCTGCTGTGTGTATCTTTGGGGCTGTTTTTTTATGACCACCTGTGTGTCTGTTTGTGGCCAGTTGTATTTTTATGAGGGTCTTTGTATGCTCTGTGTGGGTGATGGGTTGAATTACAGGCCCCTCCCTCAAATTCACATGTTAAAATCCTAACTCCCAGGACCTCGGAATGTGACCTTATTTGGAAACAGGGTTTTTGCAGATGTCACAAGTTGAGGATCTGGAGATGAGATCATCTTGGATTTTGGGTAGACTCCAAATCCAATGACATGTGTCTTTCTAAGAGAAAGGAGAGGGAGCTGTGGGAAGGAGCCCACGTGGAGGCAGAGGCAGACCTGGAGCAGTGCCCCCACAGGGCAAGGAAGGCCCTGTACCGCCAGCCACCCCGGAATCTGGGAGAGGCAAGGATGCACCCTCCTCGCACCTCTAGGGGGAACTCAGCCCGCCAGCCCCTGCTGGGTCTTGGACATCGGCCTCCAGAACCGTGAGGCAATGAACTTCTGCTATTGAGTCATGCAGTCGGTGGTACTGTGTTACAGCACCCTAGAGAACTAAGACTGTGTGTTTGAATGCACACCGGGAGCAGGTGGGTGTGTGCACGTATGTGTGATGCCCTCAGGCAGCACCAGAGGACGTCCAGGTTGGGCCTTGCGAGGCTGCAATATGATCTGGGACCTCTCCATGTGGCATATCAGGCCCTGTTTCCACAAAGCCCCAACCACCAGCAGGCCTGCAGGGCTGACCAAGGACCCACATCACCTCTGCCACATCCCGCTGTGAGATATCATCAGGAAGCCAGTTTCCCCTCTCTTCCTGCTCCTCTGGGGGACACACAAGAAGAAAGGGCCTATGTCGGGTCTTGCTGGGGATCAGTCCAAATCCCAGGAACTTCTCTGGCCCCTCTCCACTCTCTTCCCCTCCAAGCAAAATGAGCCCCTTGCAGTTCCCAGGACCTGCCAGAACCATCTTCATTTGCACCTCCCTCTATATGATCCCTCCCCTGGGTTTTCCCAAGCAAATACCGGCTCTTCCTTCGGGTGCCACCTAAGATGCTTCCTCCCCCAGGAAGCCTTCCTGGCCATCCTCTGCCTCCTAGCGCTGAGTGAGAGATGCACTTGCTCCCAGGGCCTCTCCTTCCTCACTGTGAAAGTCTCGCCTGGCCGAGCACGCGCACCCCATTCGATCCCCGGCACCCTGCAGCCAAGTCTGGGACTGGCACGCAGCTGCTGTGAATTTCCTAGAGCCGCCATAACCAAGCAGCACAGACTGTGCGGCTCAAGCAGCTGACATGCATTGGCCCGCGGTTCTGGAGGCTGGAAGTCCAAGGTGAAGGTCGGCAGGGCTGGCTCCGCCTGAGGCCGCTCTGTTGGCTTGCAGATGCCATCTCGTCTCTGTGTCCTCACGTAGTCGCCCCTCTGTGTGCATCTGTGTCCTAGTCTCTTCTTATAAAGACACAGTTGTGCTGGATTGTAGCCCACCCTACAGCCTCCTGCTCCTTAAAGACCCCTTTAAAGACCTTTTCTCCAAATGCGGTCACATTTTGAGGTGCTGGGGGTAGGAATATGATGTGTACTCTTTGGAAGGGACGTAATTCAGCCCAGAACAGTGGGTGTTGGGGTTTATTGCAAACGCACATGAACACCGTGACAGCCACCTCAGGCTCTCAGACTGCTACTGTTCCAGCATTCACTGCCCCTCCCTGCATGAGGAGCCCCCTCCTGAGCCCCGTTGCTGCTGCTGTTGGTCAGGTGACTTGCTTTGGTCAATGAGATGGGGAGCAAGTGGAGCCTCCGCCCTCCAGCAGAAGGTTAAGGAGCTCTGGGCAGCCGGGCACCATCTTTCCTTCTGCGTGAGCCCGGCATACCACAGCCCAGTTGTCTCTAACAGTGCCACTGTTTCAGCATCTCCTCTGTCCAGAATCTTTTCTTCTCTGCAGAGTTGAAGCCAATGCATGAAGGAGTTGTGTGTAAGATGCTGTTACTGCAGCAAAACTTAGCCCAAGGTGACTAATACCAGTTACTGCTCAGCCGAGGCTCAAAGGCCCAGCCCAAGACCAGGGTGAGTGCTCAGTGCATGGCTGGGGCCGAGGTTCTGCCTGCGGCTCCAGGACAGCAGGACTCAGGAACTCCAAGAACAAGTTCAGAACCTCAGCTTCACCAACCCCCACCCCATGGCCCAGCCCTCCCTCTCCTGGGAGAGGTGAGGGAAGGGCAGAGTCCCCCATTGCGACTCCACTGCTTCCCCAGCCCCCTTCCCAGCTTCTCAGCCCCTCACACAAAAGAACTCTTGACACCAGGCTCCTATGGTGTAGCCTGCACCTGGCCAGCTGTGCACAGGTGCTGCGCAGGCATTGGCTTCTCTGCCATTGTGGAGAGAAGCCAGGCCATGCTGAGCCCTCCCCAGTCACAGAGTGATGGTTCAGAGGGTGGCCTTGCCCTTGGGCACTCTTGACCCTGTGCCCTTGGAAAGGTGATCCCTCTCTCCGGCTCAGAGAGGTGCCATCATGCTCAAAGTGTCACAGCGGATTTTACAAGAGCAGAGATGGCCTTAGAACCTTCCTGGGGCCTTGGTTACTGTGCCCTCCTGCCCCGAAAGCTGACCGTGTGGTCAAATTGGACCATGTGTACACTGTGCTGACCACCATGGTACCTGGTCAGGCGGGACAGGCAACACGGTAGGCTGCCTCCCTCGTTAGCGAGCTGGGGTCATATTTGGAAGTATTTACTGTTTTTCTCCAAATTAACTTAGAGGCTATGGTCCTTCTCCAGCCCTGGCTGCTCCCGTCAGTCCTTCTCTTTTGCTTCGTAAGGGTTATTCCAGAAGCCTAAAGGAGATTTACCAAAAAAGCAACTTTCTGGATCTTGAACTTCAGAACTATTTTGAGATTCTGAATCTTGAATTAATGAGCATAAAAAATTTAAGCCCTAAAGGACTTCTGCTAAAAACCCTGCTAAAAACGGATTGCGAGTGGTGGGGAAGGGGACAGGAGCTATTTAGCGGGAAGAGTTTCAATCTTGCAGAATGGAAACCCGGCCGGGAGCAGGACACCACCCTGCCAGTACATCTGAACCGAACACTTAAAAATGGAGAGACAGTAAATTGTATGTTGTGTGTATTTCACCACAATTTTAAAAGTAAAGCCTATTAAATTTAAAAAAAAAAGGAAGTCTGATTATAAATAATATATGTGCAAGAAATTCATCAGTTCAGTCAGCATTTTTTTGCAACACAAGTAAGCATGCCTATTCAATTTTGAGAAGAACCGTTGGACTGCAGAGAACAGTTACAGTCAGGTGGTTCAGAGATGGATCCCCGTACCCTACCAGCCCACCACAACCCAGAGAGCTTCAAGGCAATGTAAGAAAATAGGATTCTCTCATGGCCCCCTGGAGTCCAGGGTGCAGCAAGCTCTACCGAGTTCTCACACACATTGCTTATGGCGCCCCCACCAAGGGGAAGCAAGGGATGCACAGGCAGAATCCCTGCACTAACGGGTGCAGCAGATCTTCCCGATGCGCCAACCCACCACCCACCAGAACTTACCATATCCATGGAGACTAATGGTTTCCAAAGCCCCTGTCATGCTCTGGCCACCAGAGCAACCTCAAGCAATTCCAGTGGGAGTTGCTGGATCAATACCTCAGCTCCCTCGTCCTTAAACTCCAAAGCATGTTCTACCCTGTCTCCCAACAGGAACAAGTCCAGCTGCCCCTGGATGCTCCCTACCTTGGTTCCTTCCCTTTCCCATCTTTATTCTTAACTCCTTTCTAACTACTTCCTGGGATCATCTGCCAAATAAAATTGTGCACCCTCAATCGTTATCTTGCCTCTGGAAGGGGCAACCATATAATTTATCATCCAGACCAGGACACCTTGGAAAATTGAAAGCATCGTGTTCCATGACTACACCAGGGCAACCGTCAGGACCACCCCAGGAAAACCAGGATGTACCGCCCTCCCGACCCAGTGTGAAAGAAAAAAATGACCAAAGTCTGGCATGTGCCAAGAGAGATGTGGAAGATGTCAGGCAGGTGGCAGGAGACAGAAGAAATCCAACTGTCTCCCCAGCATCCCCGGGCCAAAGCCCTTGGAATTTAAACGTGATCTTATGGAGAATTGTCTGAGATGACATGTCCTCTGCTCAGCAAAATTGGGAGGTGGGGAGAGTGAAGACAGTCAGTAAGCTCTTTTGTAGAGAAAGCACCTGAATGGCACATTCTGTGGTCCTGTCTCAAGGCAATGGGAATCGTCCCCCCTCCAGTCTGTTGTCACGGCCACGGGGGGTGATGGGCTGAGGGGAGGGTGGGAGTGGATTTGGAGCACAGCACTCCCTCCCCGCCTCCCGCTCCAGGTCCTCCTGCACACACCAGCTCTGCATTTATCATTTTATTAAAAGCAGTTGCCTTGAGCCCCGCCCTTCGGGGGGACCCAAGAGGCAATCAGTGAGTTATAAGTTAACCATGGCAGGGCACCGTCCCGGGAGCCCTGCCAACTGGATGCTGGCCCTGGACAGTGCATCTAGACTCTCCGCCCACTGGGACCTGTCACAGCCGTGGGACTGCTTCCTGCTCATCCTGGGCTCAGAGCCTGGAGTTTCTCCTCTCTTTCTGCCAGTGCATCAGGCTCAGCAGTATTCAGAATAATCTTCCTCTACATAGTTGGAAGGGAACCAGCCAACCTGGAAAGAGATGAGGAATCCATCAGAGCAGCCTCTGCATATTCTCCGATGGCTCCGCAGCACACTAGGCAGGCTCCCTCCTGCCTGGGGGCCTTTGAACCTGATGTTCCTTCTACCCCAGAAAATCCATCATTCAAATATACACAAGGATGATGACCCCCCCTTATCTTCTATAAGTCCCTGCTCATGTCACCTTATCAGTAAAGCCTTCCTGATCACCCTGTTCAATCTTGCAAGTCCTATGGCCCCCAAATCCTACCCTTCTCCTGCTTTCCAGTTGCCCACGCACTTATCACCTTCCAACTGATTACATATTTTACTTATTTACAGGCCTGATCTTGAAACCCCCTCCTCCAAGTACATAAGCTCTACCCAGGCAGGGGATTTTATCTGGATCCCAAGAGCCTATAATAGCTCCTGGCACACAATTCATACTTAATAAATATTTGTTGGGTGAAGGAATGGTAGAAGAATGAATGGGTGGATAAATGCTTGCGTAGAAATGGATGAATGGATATGTGCAGGCATAGACAAAAATGGATGGGTGGATGAATGGATAGGTGGGTGGGTGGATGAATGGATAGGTGGGTGGGTGGGTGGATGGATGGATAGGTGGGTGGGTGGATGGATAGGTGGGTGGGTGGGTGGGTGGATGGATAGGTGGGTGGGTGGGTGGATAGATGGACAGATGGATAGGTGGGTGGGTGGGTGGATGGATGGATAGGTGGGTGGGTGGATGGATAGGTGGGTGGGTGGGTGGGTGGATGGATAGGTGGGTGGGTGGGTGGATAGATGGACAGATGGATAGGTGGGTGGGTGGGTGGGTGGATAGATGGATAGATGGATAGGTGGATGAGTGGGTGGATAGATGGATAAGCGAATGGGTGGGTGGATGGAAAGAGGCATAAACGGAAATGAATGGATGCATGACAAGATGGAAGACGTGTGGATGCATAGATGAATCCCGCACATCCCAGACCGTCCTAAACACTCTGAAAGATGCTTCCAAATCCTAATTTCCTCCACTGCTCACTAAGTTTATCCTCCAAAGTTCTTAACCAACCTTTTCCTCTGAGCAATTATCCAGATCAGCTGTTTTTTTCATGTTTGTTTCCCCCAGTGGAACATAAGCTCTGCCCAGGATCCCTGTCCTCATTCAACAAATACTTTTGAGCAACTATTCAAGCAAGGAGGGCTTCTGGAGGCTGAGACTCCACCAGCGAATGAAGCCAGGAGGTTCTGAGCCTATGTGGAACAAACACTCGAAATGGCAGAAGCAAGCTGGATTGCAGAGCCGTGAGGGCCACACTACTCCTGACTGTCTGAATTCAAGCAGGCGAGAGAGCCCAGTGGTCGTGGCGCCTCTGCCTGTGCGCTAGGCACTGCTCCAGGCACTAGTGATACTGCACGGAGCAGGGCAGACACAGACCCTTGCCTTTGTGTCCCCAAAGCATTCCACTCCCTCTCCTCACCCCAGGGCCTTTGTATGTGCTGGTCCCTTGCCTGTACAACCCCACTGATGACCTTTTCCCTTAGCTGCCTTCATTTATTCCTCCCAATCAGCCGGCCTCTCAGAGGCCACCTGATCTGCTCCTAGGGCAGGCTAGGGTTCTCTCAGGATTCATGTCCCAGCCTGCATCACCCCATCTCAATCCCGATCACTCAGTGGTTATAGGTTCATACGTTTAGCTTGCATCCTCCTTCTAGACTGTGGGTTTTACAAGGACAGTGATTTTGCGATGCTTATTTTTGTCTCCTTAGCACCGAGTAGGTGCTCAGTACATAAATGTAGTTTGCATAAATGAACCGAGACAATGTCCTTTCCAACCAGGAAAGACCTCCATGAGATCCCCAGCCCACCTCCTCCACTCCTCAGCTCCAGTGCTGTGTCCCGTGGCCAGGTCACCCCACAGCCAGACCCCAGGCCCCACCCTGGTCACCCACACCCACATGTCCCTCACCCGGCCGTAGATCTCCCCTCTCCACCAGCCTTGCTGCCCCTTTTTGTTGAGGATCTTGATGATGTCACCCTCCTTCAGGGACAGCTCCGATCGGTCCCGGGCACAGAAGTCATAGCGGGCTTTGGCTGTGCCAAAGTACTTGGTGCTCCCTGCTGTGGGTAGAGAGCAGAGTGGGTGAGGGCTGGGCACAGGTACCCACCACCGTGGGGGCAGAGCAGCGAGGAGACGCTCTCAGGAGGAAAACTCCACGCTCCTTTGTGCAGGGTGTGGGACGTCCTCTACTCTGAAGGGCCACCAGCATTCCAGCACCATCCCCCATGGAGCAGCAGCCAAGTTAGTGAGGAAAACCACACATTGACATTTTTTGGTGAGTTTTATAGACCATCAGCCCTCTGCGTCTGCAGGTCCTGCATCTGCGAACCACACACACGTTGAAAATATTCAAGAAGAAAGAATGGCCGTCAAGCTGAATGTGGGCAGACTTCCCTCTTGTCCTTATGCCCAAGTGGTATGGCATACTGAGCATTTACGTAGGATTTACCTTGTTAGGAACTAGAAGCCACCTAGAGATGATCTGAGTGTACAGGAGCATGCAGGTTGTATGCAAATACTACACCATTTGATAAGAGGGACCTGAGCGCTGGTGGATTCCAATATCCATGGGAGGCCCCGAAGCAATCCCCCATGGGTACCCAGGGTGACTGCACACCAGGAAAATAGACAAGAAAAAAATGACCAAATTCCATCCTAGGGTCAGCCACGGTGGCACAGGCCTGTTATCCCAGTGGCTCAGGAGGCTGAGGCAGGAGGATCACAAGTTCAAGGCCAGCCTCAGCTACTTAGTGAGGCTCTAAGCAATTTAGCAAGACCCTGTATCAAAATAAAAAGGGCTAGGGATGTGGCTCAGTGGGTAAAGCACCCCTGGGTTCAATCTCCAGTACAAAAAAAAAGTCATTCTAGGCTATTAATTTGAATTACCTTAAGGTGGGTCATGGTAAACTCTTCATAGTATAATATTAAGTGAAAACTTAAAATATAAAATTAATCTGTAATTTTTATTTCAGTGCAGGGGATTGAACCTGGACCCTTGAGCTCTACTACTGAGCTATACCTGCAGCCCAATTTGTAGCATTTCACTGATTGAAAATGGATATATACACACATACACACACCAGGACAAACATGATATGCATGTGGATGTAAATATAGACAAAGATACAGAAAGGCAGGCAAACTAGGGTAAATGAAATGCTGACAGATGGAAAGATGTATTTGATTGGGTGACGAACATAGAGGCAATTCATGTCCTGAAGTACTGGTGTAATGATGATGTTGCTTTTTCAAGAATACAACATTTTAACAATGATTGATTTATAAATCCATCCTTTAAGAATGTCTGGACATATAAGAATTCAGAAACTATTCTACCCTCATATATTTCTCTGAAAAATACACTGCAGGATGCACTCCAGCAAGACGAAATGTGAATCTGAATCAAAATTTCAAAAATAAACTTGGGAAACAAATAACAGATGGAGTCTAAATAATTCTCTATACTGTATCTGTGAAATTAAGTGCAATTGTTGGAAACAGACTCCTGAAGTACATATCCTAATTATCTAAACATGTAACAAACTGTATCTAACAATTCCTCATAATTTCAACAAACCCGGTAGGTGAGATGCAAAGGGAAGGGAAGTTCAGAGGACACCAGCCGGCTTGTCTTATGGGGGAGAAGATCACAGATGCTAATTCTTCCTTGATAGAGGTTTTTTGAACTTAGCCTTAAAAAGTGCAGGTGGAGTCCCCTTCTGGTTCCGGCTATGCTCATCTTCCCCAACAAAAGTAATCCCACCCCACCTTCCATACTAGCAAAGGAACATGCAGATCACTCCGGGGGAGGGACAGGCAGGGCAGGAAGGAGTTCTGTTGTCACACAGGGATGGCCCATGGCGTGCCCTTGGACTCTCGCCCTCCACCACCCAGGACCTCCTACCTGCCGGCCTGCTGACAGCTCTCCTCTCGGGCTCCTTGTAGGGGAACTGCAGGGTGGTGTCCAGCGACTTGAAGCAGTCCTTCAGGGAGTTCTGCTGGTAGAACTCCACCAGCTCCTGCAATGGGAGGGCATGGCCCAGGCTGCCCCGGCTGGCCAGCCCACCAGGAGCAGATCCGGGGTCCCACTCTGAACTCCCTGGTAGGTGGCTCCTTGGATTCTCCCCACAATGGGGAGCTCCTCCCTCCGGTGGGCAGCCAGGACCATGTTATGGAGAAGAGACCACCTGGCCTAAGACCAGGTCTCCTAATGGCAAACTACCTCACTTCATGATAAAGAGACCGACTCTCCAGCTCACCAAGTTCAGCCTCTCCGGTGGCGCCCTCATCTTTACAATTAATGATGGTGGTAACCGCTGTCGGGTGGCATCTATGTGCTAGCCAGGGCGCACACCACACCTCTGCAGGATCTCCTAAGGATCCTGGGTGGTGAATGGTTCATGATTCTCCCATTTTGTAAATGGAGAGACTCAGTCACAGAGACTGAAAAGGTAAGTTCTTTGTCCACAGTCCCACCGCCTAGAGGAGAAGATCCTGGGTTCAAAGCCGGGGCGGGAGATGAGGGGCAGGAGAGTGGGTAACCCAGAGCCCGCCTCTGAGATAAGACCTCAGGTCTGAGTTCAAGCCCTAGCTCTGCTGCTCCTGTCCCTCTCCCCAAATGTTCAGGCTGATTCTAGTCACGAGGAAACACTCAGGCAAGTCAAGACTGAAGGATGTTCTGCAAGACAAACGGTATGTGCTTTGGAGTTCTGGATTCAGAAAAATGCCAATGTCACAAAAGATTAAGGAAAAAAAAAAAAAGACTGAGGAACTGTTGCAAACTAAAGACTAAAGAGAGGAGAACTAAATGCCATGTGTGATACCCAATCAGATTCGGGGGACAGCTTAAAATTACAGATAGGGCTATCCCAAGAGGCAAAAGAGTACTAATGAGTAAATCTACATGAAAGGGTCACAGGTGTTCCTTACACTACTCCAATGACTCTTCTGCAATTTTTCAGAAGTAAAAAATGAGGGGAAATGTTCCAAAATTAAAAGTTTAGGGGAGGGGCTGGAATTATACCTCGGTTGGTAGAGTGCTTGCCTGGCATGCACAAGGCCCTGGGTTCAATCCCCAGCACCAGCAAAAAAAAAAAAGAAAGAAAGAAAGAAAGAAAGAAAAGAAAAGTTTAGGGGAGAAAAAAAAATGTATGGAATGAATTAACCTTCTAGGGAATCGAGGATTCCTTTGAGGGTTGGGTAAAATCTAAGATGCTCCCTTTCAAAAAAAAAAGCAGATATGTGCAAAATTCTGGATTTTCCTTCAGACCATGGGTCAGACCCATGTTCCTTAGGCCAACAGGCTTAAAATTCCTAAAAGAAATTATCAAAATTACAAAGCACCGAACAGAAGCAAAAACACTCAAAGGCATTTGAACTCTCAGCAGAATGGTCACAGCAAAGGAGACAGAGCTAAACTTGGATGTCCGGCAGAGGTGGCCTTTGCTAATTTGTGACTCAAGATGAAGACTAAACTTCAGTTGCACCCATCAGTGACGTGGGAACTCGGTGAGTTCGAGGATTGGAGTCCTAGCTATAACATATCGGGCATTAATAAACGCCCTCTAAATGCTTATCATCATCATCATCGTCACTGGTCATTAACAGTAAGTTTGGGGCCAACAGCTCCGTAGCATCCTCGGAAGGCCATTCTGCTTACAGAAGACGGGCTCCAGGATGGAGGAGCAGGGAGGGTGGGGCCACGTTCTGGGAGGCGGGGCCTGAGCGTAGATGTGCTCTTACCACAAGTCCCCGGAAAGCCTTCTTCTCTGTGATCCGGTACAGTCCTTCAGACGTCATGATTTTAATGTGCTTGACCTCAACATTATACCTGGAACCATGGAGAGAGGACCAAGCATGAGGCCCTGGAGTTGGAACCAGGTATGTGTCCACCATCCCTCAACCACAGTCCGTACCCCCAACAGCGGAATAAGCAATTGGCTCCTTCAGGGAAGGGTGACCCTTGTCCCCCCAAAATCAGAAACTGCCCCAATAGAATCCCTCCCCTTGGGCCTTTATTGCTCCAAGCCTTCAACTCTTCCTCATGTTCAAGAGGAACCATCTTCTCTGACTCCGAGAATGGTTGAGAAGTCAAGAAGACCTTAGAAAGAAAGCAGTGTTCCTGAATATGGGGGAAGAATCTCCACTTCTGCCAATATGGAAGACCATAATATAGAAAGGCTATGGAAGAAGAGAACCGTTTCTGACAGTAAGGCAAACCACAGAATAGAAGAAAACATGGAGGAGACTCCCACTTCTGCCAATATGGCGACCTACTATAAATTCCCAGGGGGCAGAGATGCTGGGCTCTCAAAAAGGTAAGGGAAATCCCCAGAGACCAAAAGTAAAGATGGACCTAAAATGTGAGCCATAAGAATGAGCGCCACCCTAACAGGTTTGCTGATCTTGGTAAGCAAGGAGCTTGTCTTGGTGACTGTGTTGAAATATGAATCGAGTTACTGGGTCCATGTGAGGGGGACAGCAGGTACTGTGGCCTGCTCATCCTCCACAGCACTGGACTGTCCAGAGAGCTCTACCTCAGGACAAAGGGTAGGTCAGAGAAATGCCACCTGTCAATGAAAGCAGGTGGTAAGAAGGCTTACCTATCTCAGACCCAAAGGGGAAAAGAAATTCCCTCTTGAGGTATGCCCTCGTGAGTTCCGGGATTTGACTATAAACCACCTGTGTAGACTGGGAAGCTACGAAATTAACCTAAACGTTACCTAAAAAAAGAAATTAACCTATTGTTGGTCCCAACAAAAGCAAATACGAAACCTCTGGAGACCCGGACAGAATAAAAGTCCCAGAGGTGAAGTCCCCATTTATCATGACACAGTGGTGGGAATGTCAATTGGCATTGTCATCATGGAGAATGGTATGGAGGTTGCTTAAAAGAATAAAAATAGAGTTATCCTGTGACCCGGCCATCCCACCACTGGTCATATATCCAAAGGAAACAAAATCAGCCTGCGGGAGACACCCGCACACCCATGTTTTCTGCAGCACCGTTCACGACAGCCAAGGTATGGAATCAACAGAGGTGTCCACCGATGGAGAGAGGATGAAGAAGATACGGCCTCCGTACACGTGGAATGTTATTCCACCATTCAAAAGAACGGAGCCCTGTCCTTCGCGACAACATGGATAAACTGGAGGACGTCATGTTAAGTGAAATAAGTCAGACAGAAAGGCAGCCACATGTTCTTACCCATACGTGGAAGCTGAAAAAGTTGGTCTCAAAGAAGAGAACAGAGCAGTGGTAACTGGAGGCTGAGAGGGGAGGAGAGGGGCTGGAGGAGGTGGGGTGCCGGGTCCCCAGTATGACTGGGTGGAAGGAGTAAGTTCTGCAGCCCAGCAGGGCCAACTGGTTGACAACAAACAGCCTTTTGAGTCTCCACAGAAATCAATTCTCTTTCTCATGAATTATCCATCAATTAAAAGGAAAGAGAAAGGTAAAAGCACCCAGGATCCAGCAGGAGCTCAGTCAAAGGTGGCTGTCATTACGGTACATTTTTATAAAGGAAAGACCAGGTGTTCTTTCTGGGCACCTGTGGGGTTCAGGTCACAGGAGAGAAGGGCCAGGGAGGGAGGAATTACTTAATGCTGATGGCAAATTCTGCTGCGTCCTTCACCCTCTGCCGCACCAGGAAGGTCCCGTCTGAGCGGTTGGCGAGGATGTTCTCTGCCCTGGCACGCTCCATGGGGCCAGCGTACCTGCAGAGACACACCAGGAGAGAGGGCCACACGCTGGCACCACATTAGCGTACTGAGGCTGCTCCCCCACCCACCTGCTGTATTAAGTGGGCATGGCGAGTCTAGCAGGCCTTAAACACAAGGTAAGCCCATGGAGGCCCTGGTGAGCCCAGAGGTGGGCACTGGCCAACGGGCTTGTGCAAGTCACAAGGTTTGACACGCAGGTTGCAGGGGTTTGACACACAGGTTGCAGGGGAAAGCCCAGCATCTTGGGTGCAGCTGGGTCTCTGGAATGTGGCCATTACTGGCATTATACCAAGTGCCCCACTGGATGGTCATCATCCTGGTGACCAGGACAGAAGTAGGGTAAAGAGACTGAAGCACTCACCTCAGGTGTGAAAACCCCAGTCCCAGAGACATAATAATAAAACAGTATTTTAATGCAACATTTTTTTTGGGGGGTGCTGGGGATCGAACCCAGGGCCTTGTGCTTACAAGGCAAGCACTCTACCGACTGAGCTATCTCCCCAGCCCCTTAATGCAACATTAAAAAAATTGAAATAAAATAAACATTAGCCAAAAGAAAGTAATGAAGTGCTAACACATGCTCCGTCACACATGCACCTTGAGACGTCACACTGTCTCATGCATGTGACTCCACAGACAGGAAATGTCCAGAACAGGGACGCCTCGGAGACAGGAAGTGGCTCCCGGGTGCCAGGGGAGTGGGAGGATGGGGGTGACTGACAGTGGACCTGGGGTTCCTTCTGGGGGTGTGTGGCAACACACCCCTGTGAGTGCGTTAAATAACACTGACTAGACGTGCCGCATGGACCTGTTTATGATGTGACTTGAGCGTGCAAAGCAGGTAACGTGGATTAATCATGTGGAACACGCAATTTTATATGACTTATAATAGGAATATCAGTGTACATGTAGCATTAAATAATAGCATTTAAATGTCCATGTGCACTATAAACAATAAATGTTCATTCCTATGGAGTGTATGATTTATAACATAAACAACAAAAATATATGGTCTGTAATATGCTACAGATATAAATGTGCAATATAAATAATACTAATTGTTTATAACAATGTAAATATCTTGCATGTAATATGTGATAAATATAAAGTGATATGAATGTAAAATACTACATAAATATAATCATATATGTAATTATATATGATATATAATAATTCAAATATAAGATACATAATAATATGACATAAAGGTAATATAAGATGTGTAATAATGTGAGATAAGGGTAAATATGCAATATAAATAATAA
The DNA here is from genome assembly GCF_902686445.1 of Sciurus carolinensis. NCBI lineage: Eukaryota > Metazoa > Chordata > Mammalia > Rodentia > Sciuridae > Sciurus > Sciurus carolinensis. The sequence goes on along the minus strand of NC_062229.1, from coordinate 4,071,618 downwards.
ATGTTGATTACACATAATTGCAAATTTATGTAATATATAACAATGTAACCAGGTAATATTTAAATAGCTAATTTTATGTTTTATAAATTTCATCTCAGTTCTTTTTTTTTAAATGAGTGCAAAATAAATCCAGGATGAATAAAACAGACTGTAGGGACAGCTGTTGCTTAGACGTCTGTCCTAATGATCTTGAATCCTGTGTTTTCAATTTTCATATTTTACTCACTGCAAATTTTTGCCTTGTTTTTGGCTTTTTCAAATGTTGCCTTAGCCTATTAGGCATCTTGAGCTCGGGGACTTTTAGCGCTGCACTTGAGTTGTGCAGCCCGGGACGGCTTGGGTAGGCTTGCCCTGGTCCCCGCCAGCTGCGCTGGGTGACTCCAGACAGGCTGGAATCACACTGGGGGGCTCGCTCCGCGCTGGGGGAGACCTGTGCTGCGCTGAGCCCCAAATTCCTCTTTTGAACAAGGGGACATTCCACAGAGGGACGTTGTGACAAGTGGCAGTAATGGATGTGATCGCTGCACTGCAGAGACTCGGGGAAGGCAGAAGGCTGGCGCTCACTGCTGGGACCCCCAAGAGACGCGAGCCTTGGGTGCCAATCCCACCCCCCGTCACTTGCTCCGTATGGGACACTGGATAAATCACTTCCCATCTGAGCTTCCTTTGCAACAAAGGATTCCTCCTCAGCCACAAGGGGATTTCAGAGTCGCCTGGGTTTCATGGGGATTTTTACGGGAATTAAACGCGCTCATTAAAGTGCTGGCACACGCTCATAAAAATACCACCACCCTGCACAGGCCTGCCGCCGTCCACGTGCCGTCCTGGGAGAGGAAGTCCTGCCCCCAGAGTCAGGCAAAAGACACAGACCACAGAGTCCAGGGTCACCCACGGTCAGAGGTGCCCACGTGGGGATGTTCGCCTGGGAAGGACAGTGTGGTGACAACCCAGCTAAGCCTTCGTCAAGCAACTAGGGCTGGCCAGGCCAGGACCAAGCGCTGGATGGGAGTTTAAGGAGTTCAACGCTGTGCAGTGGGTACCGTGGGAAGCTGTGTTCCAAAGAGGGAAAGGGCAGAGCAGAGGCTTTACAGCTGGCAGCACGGGGTCCCGCTGAACCCAGCTGAGCAGGAGCCGGAAGCCACGCCTGCTCGACATTCAACAGGTGCTCAAGATAAAAACAAAATTGAAGGGAAGGAGGCCGCGTTGCCCTCAGCAGCAGCACGGTCCTCACCTGACTGTCCTCCTGCCACCTACTCCAAGGTCAGGAGCTTCCTTTGTTTGCCACCACCCCCCCCCCAGGAGCCCTCATCCCAGGGCTGGACTCTGAGGTCAACCACCAGGGTTCAGAGGACAAAGAGCTGATGGGTCTGGGGGCCCCTCCTGTGCCAGCCAGTGCCCTGCTCCAGAAAGAGAGGATGTGGTCCTACTCACCAGAGATGGACAGACAGGTCCTGAGGAGGGCCCTGGAACAGAGACAGACACCCATCAGGGCCGCAGCCCAGCCTCGCCGCACACTTGGTTCACTGCCCATTCATGCACGAGCGCTCACTGAGAAGCACTGTGCCAGCCACGGTGCCATCCACAGGATCCAGGCCTGCAGTGGGGCGGGGAGCTGCCCCCGCCCAGGCAGGTGGGGCCCTTCTCCCACGTTCACTGTGGCCCTCAAGCTGAGAATGGCTGCCACCTGTTTCAATGATTGGCAGAAACCAAAGGAAGATTTCCTGGCCTGGTTATGTCAAATTCACCGGTCAGTGTCCACAATTAAATTTCATAAAAAATACGTTCATGCCTGTTTTACAGATTATTTTTATGGCTGTTGGCGAACCGAGGAGTCCCGAAAGACAGCAGTGGTCCCCAGAGTGGAAACGCCGGCTCTGCGGCTCTTCACCGAAAGCGCATGTCGACGCTTGATCTAAACAAGCCCGAAAGTACTCACGGGCACCACCTCGCACCCTTTATCAGAAGAAAGAAAAACCCTAAAGTAGCATGTGCGGTGAGGATGTGCAAACTGGAGCCCAGTGCCCGGCCGGCGGGTGTGTCGACGGGAGCAGACCCTGTGGAGAAGAGTCAGGCGGTTCCTCAAAAATCGCAAACCGTAATTGCTCCATGGTCCACTGAGCCCACCGCTGGGTGTGTGCCCGGAACGGGAAGCAAGGTCTTGAAGAGATGTGGGCACAGGCAGAGTCCCAGGAGCACTGCGCAAGATGGCCAAACTGTGACACAGCCTTAGTGTCCCGCGTGGAGGCCCTGAGCCGTCCACACCCAGGGCTGCTACTCAGCCTTCAAAGGGGAGGAAGTTCTGACACCCAAACATGGGTGACCCTGCGTCCACTGAAAGGAGGCGGTCACTGCGGGACCCACTCACAGGTGGCCCCTGAAGTCGTCAGATCCAGAGACAGAAAATAGCAAGGTGGGTGCCAGGGGCCAGGAGGGGACGGGGGTCAGTGCTGAACAGGATGAGAAAGTTCTGGGGGTGGACGGCAGTGCGAATGCGCTCAACAGACACCACGGGACCGTTGGCAACGGCCACTTAGAGATGACTAAGTAGATAAACCTCAGGTGACATGTGTTTTACCACCTTTAAAAATGATAATAAAAAGGAGGAGGACCCGGTCCCTCCCCGTTGAGTTCTAAATGCTTTTATCACCCCTGGAGGAAACCCAGGCCTGTCGCGCACCCCGCGGTGACTGCCAGCTCACTCTCCATGCCCGTGCACTGCCTGTTCCAGAAGGCCGGAACGTCATGACTGCAGGTGAACCGAACATCACTTAACAGTGCATTCGAAAACGGCTGGCTTTGTGTTAACTTTAGGTCGTGCCAAGTTCACCTCGATTGTTTAAAAAGGAAAACAGAAAGAGATGTTCTGTGCACAGGGATAAGGGAAGACCCCCAGCTGAGTCAGGGTGGGGGGATAGGGCTGAGGACGGGGCGCACTGAGCCCTGGAGCCACCGTAGTGAAGTGCGGATGCACAGGCAGACCTCCAGGCAGACGAGGGTCATGTGAGCGGCAGCAGCAGAGGCTGGGGACCTGATGGAATGCAGAAAGGCAACTTGCTGAATCTACCCCCAGAGCCTTTGGTGTGACAGGAGGAGGCCCTGGAAACTCACTGTGTGATTTGACAGTGGAGAAATCACAGGACCAAAATCTCTATGTGACATTTTTGGGAAAACTGGCAAAATTCAAATACACACTATGCACTAAATCAGATTATAATATACATCATTTTTTTTAATCACGCTATGGCCCCATACAGGAAGGGTCTTGCTCTTATCAAGTACTTAGGGTAAGTGGAAAATAAATCCACAAACTGTTTCAGGAAAATAAAGAACACATATGTAGACGGGCACACGGGAGCCCCTGAAACCACACGTGAACAAGGGGGTCCCTCTGCAGGCTCCCACTGAGACTGTGAAGTGGGAAGGGAGGTCATTTACTGCGACTAAGGGAGGAAGGGGTGTCTGAGGTTGGGAGAGAGTAGCAGGAGTTCACAGTGACTATAAAGAGTGAGCAGAGAAGAGCTAGGAGGCCAGGCGGATAGGCCTGTCCATCCAGAGTGGACAGTGGACAGTGGACAGTCTTCAGGACTCGATTCAGTCCCTCCAAGGGGAGCCAGGACTACCCCGCCTTCCGGACCCCTACTCCTGCCCCTGCTGCACACCTTAGAAAGGAGAGCCCCCGACATAAAGGTTCCAGGAAGAAGAGGCCAATCACCATTCCAGGCTGGCCCCACTCTGAGGTCAGCTGGCGGAGCAGCAAAGCAGTGAGGAACGACCCACCCCAGGCCCCTCCCCGGCCCCCCACTCATCCCGTCCAGCCTTGAGGTACTCACGTGGACGTAGGGCTTCACCCTGTCACAGGGAAACCAGCCGACTTCATTGGTAGCTGTGTTCCTGCCCTAAAAAGCCAGGAGACAAGAACATAGACAGAGTTCATTGGCGGGTGTGTGTCCACCTCTCTGCCCAATGGCCACTCTGCTTTCCTGTCTCTCTCTGGAAGACCAGGAAGGTACCAACCGGTACCAACTTCTGGCCGGCTCAGAAGGACCGCACCCGGAAATCCCTGTGGACGTCACCACCACCAGGCACCATCTCAGAGCCCTGGGACATGGCCCTGCTCCCCAAGGCCACCTGCACCTTGACCTCCCACTCGGGCCCCACCCCCACGCCAGGGCCTCAGCCATACCTCCCACCAGTTCTGCTCAGCCTCCGCCTTCGTGAGCTCCACGATGTCTCCAGGGCTGAGGCGGAGGAAAGGCCCGAAGGCCCCGGGAGGCGGGGGAAGCCCGTAGTACTCCTGAAACACCTCCATCTTGGGCAGGCCTGGGGGGGCAGGAAGGGGCGGCACCAGGTGGTGCCAGTCAGGGACCTCCAGAGTGGTCTCGCCACCCACCAAAAGCGGGTGGGAGTGCAAGGCCCCGCAGAGCCCCGGGGGGTGAGGACTGAGCCGCTGGAATGTCTGCAGGTTCTCACGGCTCCACTTTGAGAAAGTGGCTACTACGCAGCACGTCAACGGCCACACGGCAAAAGCTAACCACACGCCCACCTGGGACCCGGCAATGCCACTTTAACGTGCACCCAAGAGAAACAAAAACATGTCCCTGGAAAGCTAGGAGCAAGATGAACATAGCAGCTTTATTCACTGTGACCCAAAACTGGCAACAAACCACATCTTTAATAGGATGGACAAATAGATTGGGACACAGTCATATAATGGAATACTACACAGCAATGGAAAAGCATGAGCTACTGCTACCAGCAACCACATCAATGAATCTCAGTGGCTTTGTGTTGAATAGAAGAACCAGATGCAAAAAGACGAACATACACAATACCATCCATGGCTCTGTTCATAGGAAATCCAACAACAGGAAAAATTAATCAGCCAATGCAGAGGTTAGACTCCTTCTCTGGGAGACACTTGGGAAATGACTAGCAGTACTGTGTGATAAAACGTTCTGCGGTGATGAAATATTCAAAATGTGCACATCTGACGTGGTAGTCACCAGCCACAGGGGACGGTGGCTGAAATGCTAGCGTGAGTGAACAAAGGGATTAAGGCTGTGTAATGGCGACTCATTTTATTTCATACTGGACAGTACCTTTCTGCAGTAAGGAAAATGTTCTAAACCTTGATCTGATGGCTGGCTGCATGGTCACAAATTCATTGAGCCATACACTCGAGATTTGTCCCCTCTGTGCCCCTGACAACATGTGTGTTCTGTCCTGGTACAAAGCACCCAGGCACTGAGGCGTGGCTCAGTGGTGAGCGCTTGCCTGGCATGCAGGGGCCCCAGTACACAAGAGAGAAAGAAAGAAGTCTTCACCCGCTCTTGTAGGGGTGAAACATCAGAGGTGAGCCCGGCCAGCTAAGGCTACAGTGTGGGGAAAAGAAGTCAATAAGAGGATGGAAGAGAAAGAAGGATTTTTGTTTCATTTGGCTTGAAACCAGGGGTGCTTCCCCACTGAGCCACATCCCAGTCCTCTTTTACATTTTATTTAGAAACAGGGTCTCACTGAGTTTCTTAGGACCTCGCTAAGTTGCTGAGGCTGGCTTTGAACTCACATCCTCCTGCCTCAGCCTCCACAGCTGCCGGAATTACAGGCACGCGCCTCTAGAAAGAGGATCTTAATCAACATTGCCGAGTTCCAGGAATCCCCGTCACGGCAGCTGAGCCAAGCCAGGAAGGAAATCGAGGTGTTGCTACTGAAATGGCCTTGAGTTTCTCGGGCTGGAAGTCGCGGGTCGCAGCGTTATAAGCCAGGCATGATGAGCGTTCCGTGTTTATCAAGACCGGTGCCTGGGTCCACAGCCCTGGAGCAGAGACCAGTTCTCCTGCCCCCCCCCCACGCCCCTGTCCCTGCCCACTCACCAAGTTCATTCCTTCTTTTCTCCTGAGCCCTTCGATGCAGCTTATCCTGGAAGGAGAGGTGGAGAAAACCAGCATGGCTATCAATGCCCAGCCTGGGGGCTCTGCAGCTCATCACTGTCTCCCCCAGCAAAGGACAGTGCCCACTGCTGGGGTCTCCTGGGTGCTGGCCGCCTGGCACTCTGTGGTTTCCCACGCACAGAAGGAGCAGGCGGGGGTGGGGCGGGGTCTCACCTTCCTCACAGTTCCAGCAAAGTCTACGGGAGGGGAAAGAAACAGTCAGGGTGGGGCTCCCCACGGAGAAGCCAGCCCACCACCCCTGCTCCCTCCCGCCGGTACCTTGCCCATGTCGGCCACACGGAGGGACCCTCCCCAGACACTCCTTGTGCGCAGGTGCCCGGCACCGATTGCAGCGGTAACCCTGGTAGAAGGTGCCTCTGGAACGCAGGGGGAGACGAAGGAGAGTCGGCAGTGCGGACAGGCACCCCGACCCCGCTGCCCAGGGTGCGTGTCCTCACCAGAGGCAGCATGACGGGTCAAGGCAGGGTCTCCCAGGGGGGACTCCAGAGAGGAAGGACTGGCCAGCCCAGGACCCAGGGCCCCTCCCAGCACCCACCTGAGCAGCATCTGGCAGGCTTTGCAGGAGGTGGTCTCCTCGAAGGAGAACATCTGGAAGTCATGCCCATTGGCGGGTGGCGTTCTCTGGGTAGATGTTGGAGCTGAAAGGAGAAAATACAAGCAGAGAGGACCCACAGGTCATGACAGACCGCCCGGGGTTTGTCCGGTCATTGGCAGGTGGATTTCCACCTCCTGCCTGGGCTGAATACTGTTGCTGGGAGCGTGTGCAGAGACAGGGAGCAGACCAGTGGTCGCCAGGGGCTGGGAGAGAGGGGGATGGAGTGTGAGGTATGGGCATGGGGTCCTCACTGGGGGTGGGGAAAGGTTTGCAGTTAAGAGGGGACATTGCAAGGCGCTGTGAATGCACTAAATGCCACCCATCTCTATGCTATGAAAATGGTGAGGTTGTTATATGAGTTGCATCTCAAGAGGAGGAGAGGAGGAGGGAGATGATGATGAGGGAGAAGGGAAAGGAGGAGAAGTGGGGAGGAGGGGAAGGAAAAGGGAAAGGAGGAGGAGAAAGGAGGGAGAGGAGAGATTTCAAGCTGGTGGCTGAGGCTTGCCCAAAATCTTGGCATTCCGAGGTTGCACACAACCTGGAGCCATTACTCCCACTTTCCAGATGAGGAAGCTGAAGTTCAGAGTGGTCCCATGGCACATCAGGGCAGAGCAGGGATTAGAGCACAGTGCTGCTGCCCAGCCCTGCATGCGCAAGATGGAGTCCTCTGAGGACAGAGGGAGGGGAAGGGGTCTCACATGGCCATCTCAAACTGCTCCATCCACTTCCTCTTCAGTTCTCGAGTCTTGAAGAACAGCTCATAGCCCTGGGCACCTTGGTCCTCGATCAGGAGAAACATGTGGCTCCACTGCAGAGAAGCAGAGCTCAGAATGAAGGCACCCACTCCCCGCAGAGCTGGGGCCAGCTCCCAGGGTCCCCTCCCCTACAGAAACAGAGGTCAGGGCAACAACTGTCTCTGCCCCTAGTGCCATGCCTGGTGCCCTTATCAGGAGCCGCCTGGGAGGTCCAAATACACACACACACACACACACACACAAGCCTCACACACAGCGCGCAAGATGACATTTATGCATCAGTGGGTTCCAGCGCATGTGCTGGGTGCCTGCTGGGAGACAGGCCCGTGCTGGGGAGCTGGAGACACAGCAGTGAGCAGGACCTGCCGCTGGGCTCCAGCCTGGAGAGAGACAGACCCACAAACCGGCAAGTTCAAGACAGCAATCGGCTCCATGAGGGAGACTGGGAACTCAGACACACAGAGGCAGCCCCGGGAGGGGGGCCTTCCAGGAGGAGGGATGGAGGGACAGGGAAAGAAAGAGGGCTAGGCAGCCAGGAGGCAGAGCAGGCTCGGCTCAAGGCCATGGCCACCGACGCCACCCTGGCCAGAGGAGTCCGGAGACAGCCCCTACAGCACCCGGGGCCATCACAGGCCCCTCTGGCACTTCCTCTGTGGAATGATTCGCTGTCTTCTCAAGCTTCTAAAAGAATGTAAGCGCCACAGGAGAAGGGGTCACGTCTGCTGTTTTCAGTTTTAGCCCTAGAGTCTAGAGGAATGGCCAGGATATACAGTAGGTGCTCAGTGGATCGATGGACGCCAGTTCTGTGCACTCCAGCAAACGTGTGCGCACGCGTCAGTGTTCCAAAGGCCAAGTGGAGAGCCAGAGCCGCCCCTTGCTTGCACCCGGGGACAAGAAGGCCCCCAGTTCTGGCGTCAGAGCCCCACCTTCTTGTTTTCTCGGTCTCCGGAGGAGTCATCCCGAACCTGGAAGCTGTGCAGGTTCACAAAAACCTTGAGGTCGTAAGAGTCCCCCCGGCGCTTACAGATGAGCAGAGCTTTGTCCAGCAGAAACGCATACCTGCAAGTCACGGGTCAAGTGCTCCGGTCTGACTCCTCCCAACCGTTCCCACCTCCTTGCTGGCCCCCAACCTCCTGCCCCTCTAGGACTCTGTCCCTTCTCCTTGGTCCATTTGGCCGTGCCCACCGTTGCCCTGACCTCACTCACTTGATCCACATTGACCCAGGCACCTGTCAGTCTTGGCTCCACCTACTCGGCCCATCTAGGCTCCACTCTGGTTGCGTGACCCCACCCATCTTTCTTCCTAGAAATCAGATCCCATCCCCATCCCTACCCAGACTCATCCCCAAATCCATGAGAATATCAACCGCAAATCTGTCTAGGAATCTGGCCTCCTCCCGTCTAGGCTGGTTTCACCCGCTTGACTTATCAAGAGGCCCGGCCCCGCCCCCTGCCCAGGCCTCACCCCAGAGCCAAGCTGACTCCACCCACCTGTCCGTCTTGGTGCGCCTTTCCGCAGAAGTGATCTTGAGCTCCCCATCAATCTTGGGCCGGCCATAGTTGGCCAGAGACTGGCCCTATGCAGCACGCAGAGGGTCTAGCCAGTGACAACCAAGAAGGGGACCAGCCCCCTTCCCATGTGACCACACCCCTGGCCCTCCCGCTCCACCCCCTCACCAGGTTCTCAATGGATAGCTGGAAGTTGGTGATCTGCCTCAGGGTCTCGTTATCCCTCTTGACCTCGTTCACGCACTGCGCCAGGTCCTGGGGTGGGGCAGGAAAGAGCGTGGCCTTACACTCACACAGTCCTTAACCCGCCCAAAACAGAGAGCAGCCCGCAACAGGAGGCTTATCGGGGGCACCCACAGCTTGCGCCCCACTTCCACCACACCCACTCACCCGCATGGCATCCAGGGCCAGCCGCAGGTTCTCCTTCTCCATTGCCTCCTGCGTATGCTTCACCAGCTCCTGTGAGGACCAGGGTCGGACTTCAGCTGGAGAGCCCAGGAGGTCCTTCATCCTACTCTCCCTGGAGGCTGGGGTGTGGCCCCAATGACCCAGCCCAGCCCAACCGGTCCTGGAGCCCCAGGCCAGGGCCGCCACCCCCCACAGACAGGCTTAGCTATGCCAGCCCCGGCCTAGAGCACCCCACTTGTGCCCAGCACCTGGAGAAGCAGGTGGTACTTGAGCACGCGCTGCATGGGCACCATCAGCAGGTCCCGCAGGGTGAACCTGCCATTGTTAGCTCGCTGAGAACATTCCTGGGGAGCAGAGAACATAGGTGTTGAGGGAGTCACGGAGGCCGGTGGCCAGGACCAGCCCAAAGCAGAGGACAGCAGGCGGACAGATGTGAACGAGCACACAGGCCCCTCTCTGCCCCAGAGCTGCCTGCGTTTCTCCAGCAAGGGACCACCAAGAAGGGAGCGGTCGTGCATCCCATGAGGAAGGGAAGGGCCGTCCCAAGGCTGGCCACAGGCACGCTGCCCGCTGCAGGGGCTGCAGGGCCCCATCCTCACCATCCCTATCCTCTCTGAGTTTCCACCAGACACACAGATCCACTCTGGGGCTCGGCTCAGGGTCAGGGCTCAGGGTGAAGCTCAGCCCCAACATGGGGCCTAATCAGTGTTAGGGCCCATTCAGGGCTGTCATTCAGCCTGGGGGCAACGCGCAGGCCGGAGTCAGGACTTCAGCTGAGACTGCGTTCCGTGTGCTGGTCCTGCCCTGCTTCATTTCCTCCACCTGGCTGCCCAGAACATCCCTCCCTGACCCTCTAACAGATCCCCAGCTGGAAAGTGGAGCCATTTCCAGCTCAAACAAGAGGAGAACCCCCAAGAGGCAGCCCAGCCCCCACCTCCAGCTTCATCTGCACATCCTCCCGGGCTGTGGCCACTTGGTCCAGGTGCTTACTGGCAGACTCCACCTGGCTGCAGTAGCGGCCATAGACAAGGAACCTATAGGAAGAGGCAGGCCAAAGGGTAAGGGTAGACCCCCAAGCCTGTCTCCCCATCTGTAAAGTGGGCCTAACATTAGCACCTACACACAGGGTTAGGGTAACATTAAATAAGATAATGCATAAGAGACTCTTAGCAGAAAGCCTGACATTAGTCTCTGCTCAATGTTCATTTATTTAACAAACACTTATAGAGTGCCTTCTGTGTGCTAGCGCTGTGCTAAGCACTTCATGCCTCAATTTATTCAACCCTCCCCAAAACCAAGTAAAGTGATTTACAGACAAGGAAGCAGATGCACAGAGGTGAGTAGCTTCCCAGTGCCACATGGCAGAGCTGGGAACTGCACCAGAGATGGGAAGCCCCTGGCCTGTGAGCATACAAGTCTTCACGTCCAGTGGTCTGTACGCTCTCCCAAAAGCCCCACCCGGCCGGGTAGGACCCCCAGGCTCTGATCTGGCCAGCTGGGTCTTACCTCTCCTTGTATTTGATGAAGACTTGGTAGAGGGTGGGTGCTCCAGAGCTGGCCAGGGCCTCCTTCATCTCCTTTAGGAAGTGGGTGTGCACACGAAGCAGGTCCTACTTGGAGGAAGGGGCAGGGCTGGGCTCAGAGCCTGGGGCCCAGGGGCGGGGCAGGGAAGGGTCATCCACCCACCCTGGTTGTTCAACTTCCAACTCGCACCCTCCAGGGTCAGGTGATGCCCGCAGATGATCCCTGCGGAACAGAGGCCCAAGAGGGTCGGGGATCCACTGGCTCACCTCGATGTTGACGAAGATGTTCTCCATGTCCTGGGGTGTGAGGAACCGCTGTAAGGGTTTCATGAAGTGCTACGGAGCAGGGAGAGAAGGATGCGAGGGAGGATGAGGCCCTTCCCTCCAGTCGGCCCCAGGGAGACAGAGATGTGTAGAGGAGAGAGACAAGGAAGCCATGAGGAAGGGAGACACAGAGAGGGGGACGTCCACAGGGAAGCTTGCACCTGAACATTCAGGGCAGAATTATTCATCATGGCCCCAAAGTGGAAACAACCCAAATGCCATCCATCCAGGACCGCACAGGCGAAATAAGTAGGAAGGTTATTCTGCTATGAAAGGCCCCAGGCTCTGACACCCTCCGCAGTGTGGATGGGCCTGTGGACAGTGTGCTCAGTGACAAAAGCAAGATGCAAAGGGCCACACAGCAGGTGACTCCCCTAATAGGCACATCAAGAGCAATCAGCTCCACAAAGGCAGGACGCGGACCTGTGACTGCCGGCGCCTGGGGAAGGTGGGGGTGACTTTCTTGTGGGGATGATGAAGGTGTTCTGCAGCGCTGTGCTTCGAGCGGAAAACGCTGCCCCGCAGCTGTAGGGACGCAGCGCGGGGAAGTTCACTGGTCACGCGCTGCTTTACCAAGGGCGGAGGAAGGAAGGACAGACCACAGAGACAGACAGACAGACAGCAGCAGCAGAGCCAGCGCGGAAAGCCCCAGGCAGGGCCGAAAGGAGACCGGTGGAGAAAGCCACCTGAGGAAGCCGGAGAACCCAGCGAGCGTCAAGAGGACACACAGGTCACAGGAGGAACGGCAGAGAGACCCAGGGATGCAAAGCACCGGGGTCAGGGAAGCGCTCCGCGCCGGAGGGGCGGACAGGGTTGCGCGCCCCGGCGCCCCACCTGCTGGATGGAGCCCAGAGTCTCCGTGTACTTCTCCTCCGTCTGCTCGATCTCCCGCAGGCAGCAGCACCGCTTGTCGTACTCCGTCATCTTGGGCTGCGGGCGGGGAGGACGCGGTGTTGGGACCCGGCCGCCCCGCCAGCGCCGCCCGCCGCCCCCCGCCGCCCGCCGCCCACCGCACCTGCATGAGCACAGGCTCCGAGCGCATGAGGTCCTCGTAGATCTCGTCGCCCTCGGCCTCCTCATTCTCCACGCAGTCATACAGGTCCTCATCCTCCTCCGCAGTGTCGCTGGGGGACTCGGAGTCAGGCAGGGCCACCGCAGCCCCAAGTCAGGGATCCCCCAGACCCCTTTGATCAAAGCTGTGGCCACTCAGACACCCCAGCCCAGGGCTGTGTCCTCCCAACCTAGGCCAGGACCGTGTTCCTCAGACCCCCAGGGCAGGTTTGTGTCCCCTGAGACCCCAGAGCAGGGCCATGTCCCTCAGGCGCCCCCCCCACACACACACAGGTAGCCTTGCTCCCATGGGGACCTGGTACTCACTCAATCTGGTCAGACAGGCCACTGTAAATGTCCTCATCACCCACATTGTCCTCCTCAGTGGGGAAGGGCCTGGGGAGCAGAAGGTGTGAGCCAGGGCCCTGGGGCCAGGTGGGAGGTGGCTTCACAGACGGGAGGACTGGGGCCCGCCAAGTGTCCCATATGGTTACTCACATGATCCCCTTGTTCTGGGCTATTGGAGTCCAAGACAGAGCAGAAAGGGTGTAGATAACCTGTGACAAAGACCGTGGCTACTGAAGAGCCCCCTTCCCACACCCCTGCCAGAGCACAGCCTAGCCTCCAAGCAGCTGAGGCTAGACCTGGAGTCTCCTGGGACTTTAGGTACCCAGCTCACCTTTCCAAAATCCTGCACATCAAAGAGGTCGAAGGCCTCAAAGAGCTCACTCCGCTTGAGGCCAAATTTCTCACAGCAGGTGGACAGGAAGGTTCGGATGTTCTTAAGGCACAGGAACTATGGGGAGAGAAATGGGGGCGGGTGAAAGGCAAGGAGAAGCTGACCCTGGGCAGCCTGGCTTGGGGACCTCCGCAGAGGGAAAAAGGAAGGTGCGAGTGCCCTCCCACAAAATCATGCTGCCTTCTGAGAAAGATCAAGCCATACCTGAAGCCATCTAGCCTCCTCTCCCCGCACCCGAAATTAATCACTAACAAGTAAACAAAGTGTAGCATATCCATGTAACAGGACTGTTCAGCCATCAAAATAAATGACATGTTGGCATGCTAAAGTGTGGGTGAAGCCTGCAACAATCACAGCCAGGTCAGGTATTGGATGATTCCATAGGTATGAGATTCCCCTGAACTCTCTTTCTTGAGCCAACACGGTCTTTGCCTCGTTCAAGCTAGTTCGATGGGTTGCCGTGACTGGCGTCTGAAAGGTATTGACTAAAGCAGCAGTCAGGCACACGTGACATTGCTCTGGCTTTCACACACCTGGCTCTGGTGGGAGAAAAGGAAAGCGCGCCTCAGGTCCTCAGATTCTAAAGCGTGTAACGAACCTCCGGTCCACCAGCCTCCGCTGGCATGCAGCCTCGGCCTCTCCTTCACCCCCAACACGACCCACGAGTCAGTCCAGAAGAGGGAAATCCACGCAACGGAGGATCCCTCGACCAGAGAAAGCAGAGAAGCACTGCTTCGTGCTACCACCTGGGTGGATCTCGAAGACGGCTCAGGAAAAGAAGACAGTCACAAAGCACCACGTCTGTGGATTCCAGGCACAGGAACCGTCCAGGACAGTTCTGGAGACAGGAAGTGCAAAGACGAGGAGCAGGCAGGCTGGGCTTCTGTGCTAGAGGCTTGGTGTCCCCCAAAGCTCATGTGAAGCAATGCAAGAATGTTCAGGGGTGACGCGGCTAGATTATGAGAGCAGCCACCTAAGCAGTGGATTAACCCACTTGAGTGGGCTACTGGGTGGTTACTGCAGGCAGGCAGGTGTAGCTGGAGGAAGAGGGTCCCTGGGGCGTGCCTTTTGCCCCTGGTGAGTGGAGCGCTTTCTGCTTCCCAGTGACCCTGTTCTGGGCTGCTTCTGCCCTGATGTTCCGCCTCACCTCAGCCCAGGGCCGTGGAGGTGGCCAGCCTTGGACTGAACCTCGGAAACCACAAGCCAAATGAACTGTTCTTCCTCTCAGTTGTTCTTGTCAGGACTTTTGGCTGCAGCAATGACAAATCTGACTAATACAGGTTCTTCTGGACCGTGGTCCTGGGTTTGCAGATGGCCACATTTTCCCTGTCTGCATATGCTCATCCCTCTCTCTGTGCCTAGTCTCCTCTTCATATAAGGAAATTATCACATTGGATTGGGACCCACCTTAATGACCTCATTTTTACTTCATTACCTCTGTGAAGACCCTATCTCCAAATATTAGTATTTGGCATGAGGACTTCAGTGTATGAATTCCAATTCAACCCATAACACAGGGGAAACTGCATTCTAAGCAGAGGGCGCAGCCATGCAAAGGCCCTGAGGCAGGACTGAGCCTGTGTGTTGGAGCAGCAAGGAGCCCATGTGACTGGAGCAAAAGAAATGAGGATAGATGGAGGGGGCATGGGCATTTGTTATTAAAGAATTAACTGTCATTTAAACCTCTGTGTCTGTTATCATTGGACCTTAACTGTCCCAAAGGCCATTATGCTAGGCTTGTTCACCTCGGCCATGGCACTGCTGGTAGGTGGTGGAGCCCTTAGTAGTGGGGTCTTGTAAGAGGAAGTTGGGTCATTGGGGGTGTACCCTCCAAGGGGATGTGGGACCGTGGCCTCTTCCCATCTCTCTGCTTCCTGCTGCCATGGGTGAGCAGTTCCCTCTGCCACATGCCACGACATTCAGCCCCACCACCAGCCCAAAGCAGTGAACTCGGCCAACCACGGCGATAACCTCAGAAGCTGTGAGCAGAATAAACCTTTCCTCCCTCCCAGCAGACCATCTCAGGTGTCCTCCTCCAGGGCTGGAGGCTGGCCCATCGCGGCCAGTGGCACCTGTCATGGCAGCCCAAGGCACAGCCACACCCCTAGGGGCACAGTCTCTGCGGTCCCTGCTCCAAGGCTACCCCTCCACGAGGCCTCCTCCAAACACTGTACTGAAAACCACACTCCGCAGCACACTCTGGCATCTTCTGCTTCTGCTGACCCTTACTGTCCACCTCCCGGAAGTGAAATGCAGTCTGAGGAGGTGGAGCTGCGGCTTCCTCCCTGGGTGCTGTCCAGCACCTCAGCAGAGCCGGGCCCGTGGTGGACCTGACGCCTGTTAGCCAGGTGAATGGAGGTGGTGGCCTGGGGATCTGCCCTTCTGCAGTCCCCGGGCGAGACAGGCGTACCTCGCTGTGCTTCACGGATGTCACATGCTTGACTCTGTGAAGGACGGTGGGAATCCTACCGCAGGGCAACTCTACGGACACCCCTGTCCCTTTTGCTGATGCTCACGACATTGCAGACTTCTTTATCATTCTGTCTGTTGTGGTGACGTACGATCAGTGGATAGCATTGTAGCATTCTGGGGTGCCAGGAATTGCACCCAGACAAGACAGCCCACACAACCCACAGACGTTCTGACTGCCCCGCAGGCCACGGTCCCCCACCTGTCCCTCCCCTTAACTCAGACGATAAAGCAGCAGTGGGATTCAAGAGGACCGATTCTAATTTTGAAAAAGGTTCTACCTCACATGAAACAGTCTCAGGTGGCATCACATGCCACAGGGAGAGCTTTCGGGAAAGGGGGAGCCAGTCCATGCAGCCAACCCCACCATGTCTGGCTTTAGGAAACTGCCACAGCCCACGACATCCAGCAACTCCACTCCACAGCACCAACACCGAGACAGACCCTGCACCAGCAAAAAGACTGCAGCCCAGGGCAGCTCAGACCCTTGCTGGCATTTTTACCCATAAAGTATTTTTTAAATTAGGGGACATGCAGTGTTATTTTGGACATAATGCTACTGCACACTTCATAGACTACAGGACGTGTAAACACACCTATGTGCACTGAGCAACCAAAACCTTCCTGAATTCCCTTTTGATGGGGGTCTGGAACCAACCTGCGAGGTGTACCCGCACTTCCTAAGTCTCCTCGGCACCTCGACCACATGAGCACGTTTCTCGGATGTGTCAGCAGATAGCAGGGCATGGCCAGCTGAGTTTGCACGCCATTCCACCCACAGGAAGCAGGCTCAGGTGCAGAGGGACATGCCCACCACTGTTGACCGTGAGAATAAGTCCGCGGGGAGCCACCGGGAGCACCTAGGTGGGGCAGCCCTGGAGCCGCCTCTCGCCCCGCCCCCGTGTCCCCACGCCATGCATTCGGTGGGAGCCACCAGCTCCATTTCTTCACTCTGCACAAGTGAGGCGGCACCTCCGGACCCTGAAAGGTGAGTGTTCTTATTATTCTCATCTCACAAACTGAGGCAGGGACTCAGCCAGGACACAAACTCAGGCAGGACCACCTCAAAGCCTGTCCTCAACCGGACAGACGCCCCCGTGCACCTGAACAGAGTCCGCACGCGGTCTCCATTGCGTGCTCCGTCACCTCCAGGACCCCACAAAGGCCACACCAAGGATGCTTGAGTCCTTCTCATAAAATGGCATGGTGTTCGCACAGGACCCCTGCATGTCCTCCCATAGACCTTAAGTCACCTCTAGATGAAACAGGATACCTAACGATGTAAATGCTATTTTAAAACAGTCGTTAGGCTGCATTGTTTAAGGAGCCACGACAAGAGAAACATCTACACATGTTCAGTGCAGATGCGGTTTTGTCCAAATATTTTTAATCTGCAGCTGGTTGAACCTGAAGAAGCAGAACCTGCGGATATCACCACTTCCCATGTTTCCATCTCCGGGAGGCATCTTCTTGCTGGTTGCCATGTTCATGGGAACCACTACATTTGGAACTGGACTTGAAATCTGGTTTAACGTAAATTAAGTGTGTCTAAGAAGAGATATCTGCCATGCTTGGTCGCACGCCTGTAACCCCAGCTACTCAGGAGCCTGAGGTAGGAGATCGCAGTTCAAAAGCCAGCCTGAGAAACTTAGCAAGAAAGAGTCTGTCTCAAAAATCAAAAATAAAAAGGAATGGGTGTTCAACTCATTGGTAGAGCATTCCTAGGTTCAATCCCCAAGACTGCAAGAGAGAAGGAGAGGGGAAGGGACAGGGAGAGAGACCCTTTACATCCTACTACAAAAGGAAAACCACGATCATTAGTTGTGAACAGAATTACCTTAAAATCTATGTGTTATGATGTTATTAAATTCTAGCAGATCCTGTTCTTGCCTAAGACTCTGACCTGAGACCTATTCTCTGTCAAAAAAGAAATTAGCTCTATTCTTCCCTAGTCACCGCCCCACCATTGTGAATCAGCATCTGCATATGACAGAAAACATTCGGCTTTTGGTGTTCTGGGATTGACTTATTTCACGTAGCATGATATTCTCCAGCTCCATTCATTTACTGGCAAATGTCATAATTTCACTCTTCTCTAAGAATGAGCAATATTCCATCATATATATATCATGTTTTTTTATCTATTCATCTGTTGATGGGCATCTAGGTGTCCATAGTTTAGCTATTGTGAATTGTGGCTGCATCGCTGTAATATGCTGATTTTAGGTCCTTTGGGTATAAACTGAGAAGTGGAATAGCTGGGTCAAATGGTGGTTCCATTCCAAGTTTTCTGAAGAATCTCCATACTGCTTTCCATGGTGGTTGCACCAATTTGCAGTTCCACCAGCAAGGTATTAGGTAGAGGGGAGTGAAGGGAGGGGAGGGGGTGTGGGAGTAGGAAGAGTAGTAGACTGAATCAGACATTATTATCCCACTCACCGACATAACTCTATGACCGGTGGTATTCTACATCATGTACAACCAGGAGAGTGAGAAATCCATTATACATGATGTATCAAAGTGCATTCCACTGTCATGTATAACTAATTAAAACAAATGAAAAATTTTTTAAATAAAATTTTTAAAAAAAGAGAAATCAGCAACTGTGAGAGATGCTTAAAAGACACAGTAGCCATTCAACAGCCATTTGTGATTTCAAAAAGAAAGGAAAAAATATCTCTTGGCAAGGTAGGTTGGAAGGGAACTTCTGTAACCAGACCAAAAACCCTAGAGGAAAACATTGCACCCAATAACGAAAGGCTGGAGCAATTCCCTTTGACATCCGAACCAAGGCAACAGCCGGGGCTGGCAGAGGAGCCCTGCGGTGAGCCAAGTGCTCCCACCCTCCACCCAAGAGAAGCAGAGGGGAAGAGCCAAGGAGGGAGGCCGGGGCGACCTTCACAGAAGACACTCCCGGCAACCCAGAAACGCCCAAAAATCTACAGATGAAGTTCTAGAAGTAACTTTCGCAAGGTGTCTGAGTGGAAAACCAATAGACAAAGTCCACCGCGTGTCGGTACGTTTGCAAGAGGCAAACAGAAAATGTTGCTTAAAAGAAAATATTTCTCAAAATTCTAGAGTCAGCGCGATGACGCAGAGGTGATAGAAATCAGAGCCAAGGTGCTGCGGGAGCGGGTCGGGTGGGGCGGACTCAGGAAGGCCGCAGAGGACGAGCGGCTCCGCTTCTGGATAAGGGCGTGGGTGCACGCGTGTGTGCGGGCGCTGGGTCAGATCCCGCGTGGCAAGGCCAAGAACTTAGCATACCACCTAGGAAAATCGGGCTTTGATTAAAAAAGGAAACCATTTACCATTGCCCAAAAATGAGAAACAAGTCACACACACACGGAACATCTTCGGAATCTAACAAAAAGAAGTGTGAATCCCTGATGAAGAAGAGTACGCCCTTCCATTGAAGGACAGAAAAGAACTCAATAAGTAGAGGAGACTACACCAGTTCTTATCAAGAAAGATTCAATACTTTAAATTTTAACCCCAAAATTAAGCTCTAGAATCAATGCAATTTCAGTTAACATTCCAAAAGGTTTGTTTTGTTTTGTTTTGTTTTGTTTTTATTGAACCTGATGCTTGAGTCATAATATTTGTGTGGGAAAATACA
Source organism: Sciurus carolinensis (assembly GCF_902686445.1). Lineage (NCBI taxonomy): Eukaryota > Metazoa > Chordata > Mammalia > Rodentia > Sciuridae > Sciurus > Sciurus carolinensis. The sequence goes on along the minus strand of NC_062229.1, from coordinate 4,052,682 downwards.
GAATCACCATAGCCAAGACTGTCCTGCCCTGGGACATTCAAGTGTGGGTGGTCACTGATGTGATTAGAGGAGCCACCCTCTAAGATGGCTCCCAGTGTTCATGCAGAAGATAAGACACAAATTTTGTGAACCAATACGGACCTTTGGTGATGAACAGAATATGGTGAAAGTAACAATAAATGACTCTTTAAGACTAGGTAATAAATATCACTGCAGTTCCCCCTCTGGCCTCTGGGATTACTCACCAGCCGCCATACTGTGAGGCCACTCAGTCAGTCCTGTGGAGTGGCCCATGTGGAAAGGAGCAGAGGTCGTGGCTCCTCTGGCTCCACACACCCTCAGATCCCAGCAGCCCCTCCCACCATCTGGCTGCAGCCTCATGAGAAACCCCAAGGGTGAGCTGCCCAGCTGAGCCACTTCAGAGTTCCTGACCCAGATAGACATGAGCATAATAAAGGTTTTTTTACATTCTCAATTTTTGAAAAATTTTGTTGCACAGTACTAGCTAGGTGATACAGTGATAAAGACAATAAACCAGTTTAGAGAATGTATGCCTACTGTACCATGTCGCAATTCAATGACTCATGTGTATAAAGGGCCTAACAGGGGCAAGCCCTCGATATCTGCAAATCACCGTTATCATCTCTGTCATCAGCAGCAGCATATCAACATCACTATCATTGACATCACTATCATCAACATCATCATCATCAACATCACTGCCATCAACATCACTGCCATCAACATCATCATCATCATTGCCATCAACATCACTGCCATCGACATCACTGTCATCAACATCAACATCACTGCCATCAACATCACTGCCATCAACATCACTGTCATTGACATCGCTATCAACATCACTGTCATCAACATCACTATCATCAACATCAACATCACTGCCATCAACATCACTGCCATTGACATCACTGTCATCATGTCATTGATATCACTATCAACATCACTGCCATCAACATCACTGCCATCAACATGACTGCCATTGACATCGCTATCAACATCACTGCCATCAACATCACTGCCATCAACATCACTGCCATCAACATCACTGTCATTGACATCGCTATAACATCACTGTCATCATCACTGCCATTGACATCACTATCAACATCATCATCATCAACATCACTGCCATCAACATCACTATCATCAACATCACTATCAACATCACCACCGTCGACATCTCTGCTATTGACATCACTGTCATCAACATCACTATCATCAATATAACTGCCATCAACATCGCTGCCATTGAAATCGCTGTCATTGACATCACTACCAACATCACTGCCGTCAACATCACTACCAACATCGCTGCCATCAACATCACTATCATCAACATCGCTATCATTGACATCGCTGTCATCAACATCACTATCATCAACATCGCTGTCATCAACATCACTATCATCAATATCACTGTCATCGACATCACTGTCATCAACATCACTGTCATCAACATCACTATCATCAACACCATCATTGACATTGCTGTCATCAACATCACTATCATCAATATCACTGTCATCGACATCGCTGCCACTGGCATCGCTATCATCGACATCACTACCAACATCACTGCCATTGACATCATTGCCATTGACATCACTATCAACATTGCTGCCATCAACATCACTGCCAGCAACATCATCATCATCATCACTGCCACCAACATCACTGCCATCAACATCACTGCCATCAACATCGCTGTCATTGACTTCACTACCAACATCACTACCCTCGACATCACTGCCATCAGCATCAGCATTACCATCATCTTCACCATCACCTCCATCACCTCCATCACCATCCTCACCATCCATCCTCACCATCCTCAGCACCATTTACATCTTCATCGTCATCGTCTTGGCTCCAGCTAGGAAGCCCAATCACATTCATAGACTCATGTTTTTCAACTGGAAAGGACCTCAGGTGCCTACCAGTGTTCAACCTTCATCACCCAGAGGGAGGGAGATACCCAGAGAGGAAGAAGGCTTACTCCTCCTTCCTAGCCATTAATTCTACTCCCACTGCCTACCTATGGCAGAGGTCACAGTGATCTGCCAAAATCATGCTTTCTCTCCCATACTATGGAAAAGAGATTTATTTCCCACAGTTCTGATGGCTACAAGGAAGTTAAAGTCCAGTACCAACATCTACGGCATCTCCACGTATGGCAACTGTACTGTGTCAACATGCTGCCCTTTCTTTATTCATTTTTCCATTGATAGACATTTGGGGTATTTCCATCATTGCGGTATTAGGAATAACCCTGCTCTACACATTCTTCTTGTTTCTTTTGATGAGTTTATTTATTGGGATGCCACCCAGGAGGGGATCTTCTGTGACCTGGGCATGCACACGTTTAGCTCTAGCACATACAGCCAAAAAGCGTTTCAAGGCTGCAGGACCGGATTGTCTCTCCCCCCAGGATTGTAGTATTCCAGCTGCTCCACGTGCTGCGCTGGAATAAATGTCACTCTCTTTCGCCCTCCAGGGCTGGTGGATAAGTTCATCTCCACCCGCTGTTCCAGTGCAGAATGGCTGTCCTAGTGATTCACAGCAGCCAGGGCACAAGGTTATAACTCAACAGACCAAGATCCTGAGGGCAGGCACCATCTCATCAGCCACCAAATCTCCAGTTCTGAGGACGCAACTAAGGAGCATCTGCACACACTCAGAACCCTGATTTACCTCTGTGAAATATAGCTACTTCCCCTTCCTTTTGCGGTCACAGGGGATGAGAAAGACTCCACCCCCAGTTCTGGTTAATTAGCATAGCCCCTCCCCTGCCAACAGCTATTGGTTCAGAGATCACCATATGCCCGGTTTAAACCAATGAGAATTTAGGGATCCCAGATCTAAGCTCCCTCTTCCAGAGCAGGGACTTATACCCGTTAGTGGTCGATTTGAGGTTGCGGGTTTGAAGCAATTGCAGGCACTTTGCTGCCCCAAGTGGGGAAATCTTGGAGTTGCCTGAAGCCTGAAGAAGGACCTATGGCAGAGAGATACCCAGTCTTCCATGACAATGTTGAAATTATTGAATCAAGCGAGGCCTAAAACCCACATCTGATTTCTGTTGCATGAGTCAAAAATGTCCTTATATGGTGTAAGACCCTGTGAATTCGGACCTTTTGAAGTTTTTTCTGTAAATAACAAGAGCTCCTTGGTTTGCATGGTGGTTGTTGTGATTACTCAGCTCCACCGCTGCAGTGCAAAAGCAGCCGCAGGCCACACGTGAACCTTGGCCACATTCCAGTAAAACTTCATCTGAAAAACCAGGTGGTGGGCTGGATAGGCCCACGGGTCATGGTTTCTGACCCTGAATTGGGTCTTCTGTCATTTGCAAACTCCTGGGGAGCGGGGCTACTGCCCGGATGAGACACCAGAGCCTGCCTGGAGGCTGGAGGCACCCCCAAGGGCCCCTCTGACATAAGTAACATCTCGATCCGCAGGGTCTGGAGGCTCGGGCCTGCTCTTCCTTCCTTTCTACCTTTCTTTCCTTTTTTTATATTTTATATTTTTATATTTTTGGAGCCATCCTAGGTTCACAACAAAGTTGAGCATAAAGTACAGAGGGCTGCCAAGGACATCGCCTCCCACTGTCAAGGTTCCCCACCGGGGGTCCATTTGTTACAATCAATGAACCATCACTGACCCATGTCAGTCACCTGAGCTCATTCTTGGGTTGCACCGTTCTGTGGATTTGGAAAAATATGTGCGCCCATGTGTCTAACGTTACAACTTTGCACAGAAGAGTCTCACTGTGCTAAAGTCCTCTGTGCCCTGCCATTCAGCCGTCCCTTCCCAGCCACCTCTGGTGAGCCATGATCTTGATACTGTGCCTGCAGTTTTACCTTTTCTAGAATGTCAGAGCTGGAATCATACGGAACACGGCCATGTCCAACTGGCTTCTTTCACTTAGATGCATTTACGTTTCCTCTGTGTCTTCTCATGCCTTGATAGCTCCTTTTGTTTTAGCCTAAATATGATTCCATTGGCTGGGGCATGGTGGTGCCTGCACATGAGTCCAGTGACTCAGGAGGCTGAGACAGGAGGATCTCATGTTAGAGACCAGCCTCAGCAACTTAGCAAGGCCCTAAGCAACTTAGTGAGACACTGTCTCCAAATAAAAATTGAAGAGGGCTGGGGATGCGGCTCAGACAATCCTCGAACACATGGGTTCAATCCCCAGCGCCAAAATAATGACACTCCATTGGCTATACCATAGCTTTCATCCATTCACCTGCGGAAGGATATCTCGGTGACCTCCAAGTTTTGACGTTTGTGAAGGAATCTGCTATAAATGTCTGTGTACAGGTTTTTGCGTGGACATAAATCTCCAGCTACTTTCATTGGGATACATTTTTCTTTCTTTCTTTTAGTGCTAGAGATTGCAGGCAGGGGTACTCTACCTCTAAACTACACCCCTATTTTGAAACAGGACCTCAAACTCGAGACCAGCTGACCTTGAACTTGAGACCCTCCTGCCTCAGCCTCTCCAGTAGCTGGGATGGCAGGTGTGACCACCATGGCTGACCGTGTTTGCGTGCTTTCTCCACAGATGCTGGGACCCATGGCAGCACAGGAAGGCGCCCTCTGTTCCCCACCTGGCCGTCCCGCCTCACGGCAGACCTGCTCCCTCAAAGCTGTCTCTGGAGACAACCCCTCACACACATGTGTGCACACACACTCACACGTGGGTGCGCACACACACATGCACACTCATGCACACAATAACATGCACACACACACACACACTCACACACACACTTGCACACTCACGCACTTGCTTGCGCACACACACATACTGGGACGTCAGCACTGTGGCGGTGGAATTCTCCCCGTGTTTTGTTGGTTGCTAGAGCCTCACACCCGCTACATGCCTGGCACCTAGTAGATGCTCAGTAAGTGTTGCTGAAGGAATGAATTCCCATTTGACAGATGGGATAACTGAGGTTTATGAAGGACATGTCACGTGCCCAGGGCCACAGAGGTAGGAATGGGGAACCAGAGCCCAGCACATGGAACCCAGAGGCCATGCTCCTAACCAGTGTGCCACCCTGCCTCTTTGAACCACATGAAGTCCCTCTGTGGGTTGTGGGCTGTCCCATGCAGGACCGGCAGGTCATCAGAAGTGACTGCACAGATGGCTGTTTCTGGCCCAAGAGAGGAAATTCCCTTCCGACCTCAAGAGTATCAGCTGAGCTTTGAGACTGCTTCCCTTCAGTCATGTGATACCCCAAAGGGGGATAGGGGGTATGATTCATCACCCCTCCAGGCCGGGGTGGGGCTGGCTAGAGAAAGGGGCTCCCTCAGACAGCAGCAATGACTGTGGTTAGACCACCAGAAGGACTTCCCGGTAGCCTCAGGCATGCAAGAAGATGACAAAGGACAGGAGGCCCTTAAATGTAACAGCATGTGAGAGCAGTTCCTCTCTTTGGGGGGCAACCCTCTCAGCTCCTCTCCTCCTTCTTCCTCCAGAACCTCATAGAGAGCCCCCAGGTCGGGTTGGCAAATCTTCTATGCAAATCATTAGCAGGCACTGTAGTGAAGCCCAAGGCACCCTTTTCCCTTCACCAGTGGGTTCCTCATTGCACAGTCCTGCCCAAGACGGAGGGACAGGAAGGGTAGCGGGTCTGCCACCTTCCTGCAGGGAAGCAGGGCGAGGGAGGAGGCCTCCACCGGGGCTGGGAGGAGGAGACCCAGAGCTGAGCACTGCTGTGCCGCAGTTGGCTCCCCCACCCACACCAGCCCCGGGGAGAAGGCCGGAAACAGGAAATGCCTGTCACCAGGGCTTGCCTGGGGGAGATAGTAGGAGGGCGGAGGGGCCCCTGCATCAGCCCCTCAGACCCTTAAACTTGCAGTCTCAGGCACCCTGAGGGACCCACGTGCTGCCCAGAGAGGGTGGGCATGCTGTGCAGCCTCTTCAAAGCTTGGAAGAGGAGGTGCAGAGTATATAGACTTGGCCCTGACTTTCAAAGCTGCCTGTGAACCAGCCTGTCTCTCCTCTCCCCCATCTTCCCCCAGGGCACACTCAAGATTGCGGTGCCCTGAGAGACCACAGATAAACGGGGTAAACTACCGCTGAAGCTCAGGGATCTTGGGCAAGTCATTGTGACCTCTGGAGCCTCCATTTACTTAGTTTGCACTTAGAGAATGAAAATACCTGCCAAATCCCCGCTCAGCACCTAAGGCAAAGCCCGACCCACTGAGCCCCATCCTGCATTGATGCAGCAAGCACATATTGAGTGCCAACTGCATGCCAAGCACTGGGACCTGGTGGTGGCCACAGCAAACAGGGCCTTGTTCCCACAGGGCTTATAGACTGGCAGGGAGACAGACCCCAAGCAGGTAGCCACGGGAATAAGTGATGGGGGACAGTGGCGGTGAGCAGGTGTGCTGGACATGGGGAACCGTGGCTGTGGCCTCATGGGGAGGTTCTGGTGAGGCTCTGGGGTGCTGGGGGAGTGGGCGGGCAAGGCCAGCTGCCCTCCAGGACATGGAGCTGGGGAGCCACTAGGAGAGTCTGGGAAGCACTGACAGACGCATGTCAGCTCCTTAAATAGAAAGATGTGCTGTTCTCCCCCAGGCGCGGACTCAGGATCGCGAATGCAGAGACCTGGGCACAAACATTCCCGGCAGCTTCTTGCAGCCGGCAGAAGGTGGAACCAACCCAAAGGGTCGCTAGGAGGACAACGGAGAAGGAGACTGCATAGACTGAGTCCCGAAAAAGACCACAGACTAACCCTAACCCTAACCCTAACCCTAACCCTAACCCGTGTTGCCAGTGTTCTTGCGAGTATCTCTGGCTCCAAATCACCGCAGACTTCAAACGTCGAGAATTTGTGCTCCGCCTTGGTAACAAGGCCAGGGTGACCCTGGATTGTTTATTGCCCAACAGACTGTGGTTGACTTTTAGACGTCTCAGGGTCTGTCTTCCTGACAGCCCAAAGCCCCGGGGAGACAAGCTCTGTTTGCTGGGGTGGAAACTGGGTCCCAGTGCTTGGCATACAGCAGACACTCAATACATGTGTGGTGCATCTATGCATGGTGGGGCCTGCAGGGTCAGCTTTGCTGTAGGTGCTGAGTGGGGATTTGCCTGCATTTTCATTCCCCACGTGCAGACTAAGTAAACTGAGCTGCCAGAGGTACCTGACTTGCCCAAGGTCCCTGCCTGAACATAAGACTGGGAGTCTTTCTAGATTTTGGATTTTGCAGACTTGAGAATATTTGCACATGCACAGTGAGCAATCTTCAGGATGGGTCCCCATCCTGTCTAAACACAAAATTCATTTGTTTCACATTCACCTTAGAGCACAGCAGGAAGAAAATTGTATACAATGTTTTTGATAATTTTGTGCATGAAACAGTTTGTTCCTTGAGACTTCAGGCTGTGGCATTACATTGGCTCACAAAGCTCCTGAATTCAGATTACAGGTTTCTCGGATTAGGAGTGCTCAACCTGCCCGCCATCCAGCAGAACACCACCAAGCACTAACCAGGGGTAAAGCATGCTACCCGGAACCCCATGGCTAAGCCGGAAAAGGCCAGTCACAAAGGACCAGTGACGCCCAACCCCACTCCCAGAGAACACTAGGAGATGCAAGCTAATCAGCAAGAGATGAGCAGGCGCAGGCAGGGGTGGGGAGGGCGAAGGGGAGACGCTGGGCAGAGGTGGCTGGGTTCAGTGTCTTGACAGTTGAGAGAGAGCTCAGTCCCCTCTCTGTCTCCCGTGCTTTCTGGTTGCACAGGTGTATATATAGGCCAAAATGCATCCAATCGTGCTTTAACTACCAGCACCGTGTGTCAGCATACAGCAGCACTGTGTATGGGCAGGCTCAGAACTGGGGGAGTAACCCCCACATCTTGGATTGCAATATTCGAGGTGGTGGGGAACCTGCATCTGTATTGACCATGGACACACTTTTTTCCCTTGTGGTCACTCCCTGAACAGCACAGTAGGGTAACTATTTTCACAGCGTTTACACTGGATCAGGTATTAGGACTCACCTAGGGATGACTTAAAGTGTTCCGGAGGGAGGACCGTGCAGGTTCTAGGCAAAGACCATGCCACAGGACATGAGCGACCTTAGCATCTGTGCATTTTGCTACCCTTGGGGGCCTGGAACCAGTCCCCCACAGGTACTAAGGGACTGTGCTGTCTTTATTTTTTAAGCAGCTAGGAGCTTCTCTGCCGAGACTCTCCCCTAAAACTAGGAACTCAGGAGACTTAGGGGGCTGGGTGGGAAAAAAGGAGATAATTTAAACACCATTGGCCAATAATGCAAAATACACTCTCTGGTCACACTTGATAAAGAGTAGGAAGTGAAAGGCCAGTGACCGTCCCTGTATCCAAATCAGTCGTCCTCAGAACAGGAGAGAGTAAGAGCCCCTGCGGGAGAAGCCGGCGCGGGCTCTGACCACTCAGCTCCCCCTTCATCCAGGGGACAAATACTTATGGAGAATCCGCGACAGACCGGGTGCTGGCCAGGCACTGGGGGTGCAGCGGTCAAGAAGAGAAACGCGCCCCTGCCCAGTGAGGCTGAGCACCCGCTAGGGGAGCCGGCGGGCGAACGGCCCCACCGGAGACACCTCCGCAGCCGCGGCTCCACCTGCGATCCCACCAACCTCGACGCGACAGTCAGAGAACATGTCGCGTCTGCACTGAACCTGCTCGGGCGCCTTTCCGCGGCGACGCGGCGGGGCAACTGTTCACCGAGCATTCACAGCGCTTGAGGCGCCCCAAGGCCTCCAGCGATGACAAGGTCTCCCCAGGGCGCGCGGCAGGCTTTGCGCAAACCCTGTGCCGTTTTCCACGAGGGACTGGAGCAGCCACGGAGGTGGGTGTCCTCGTCCTCCAGACCCCAGCGAGGCCCTGCGCAGTTTGTCAGAAGGCGCTCAGTAGAGTAGGGGAAAGGTAGGGAGGAAGAGGAGTCCACCGCTCCGGAGACGGCGCGGGCTCACCCAGGAGGTCCGCAAGCCTGGGTGGAGAGGGGACATGGGACCCAAGCCTTGAAGGGAGGCAGTGAGCCAGGTGGGTGTCTGGAGGAGGAGATTCCAGACAGAGGGCACAGCGCTGCATGGGTCTGCGGCGCAGGCGCCCTGGAGCGGAGCCCAGAATCCTGTGGCTGCATCCGCAGGCAGGGGACCAAAGGTCGCCCTTCCAAAACCAGAGCTGTGGGACAGAAAGGAAGCAACTGGTGTCACCCCCAGCACCCGCCCTCCTGCCATAACCCCCAGAGTCCCTGGGAAGGAGGCACTTGAAGATTGGTGCCTTTCAAAGTGTTGCCACCAACTCCCTGGTCTCATACACACTCAAAGCAGATCATGCTGAAGGTGACAGTCCCCTGTCCCTTGGGATGCCCGGCGGCTGCCCTAGTTGAATGCACCCCTTGAAGCCCCCGTGTTGCAAGCTGGCCCCTCGGTGCCCAGTGTTGGGATGTGGTGAGGTGGGAGGCTCTGCCTCACCGGAGGGTGGGCGGCTGGGTGGGACCTTGCAGGAGAGGGTTCTGGGTAAAGGGGCAAGCTCAGTCCTCTCTCTGTCTCCCGTGCTTTCTGGTCACCTGATGCCTCCTACCATGGCTGCAGCTGGAGGCTCTCCCCAGATGCAGCCCCATGCTCCTGGGCTTTCCACCCCCTGGAAACTCTCTGTTCTCTATTACATTACACAGAGGAGCCGCCCCCGGGGCTGGGGGTGCAGCTCAGTGGTAAACAAACAATCCTGCAGGTGATTCCAGGCCCCAGATGGTTAAGTCTTTTCATGCAAAGCTATGAAGCCATCATGATTATGCCCTGTCTGAATTCCTGAGTCACAGAATCCGAGAATCATAAAATAGTTGTATCTGACATCCATAAGCTTTGGGGTGGTTTATTTCACAGCAACAGAGAAGCTAAGCATGACCGTGCCCAGGCCAGAGGTTTGTTGTGGAAATCAAAAGGATTTATAAGCACAAAGTACTGAGCACAACCATGCACATAGTACATGCTCAATAAAAGAACTGTTGGTTGGTCTGGTTGGCTGGTTGCCCTTTGTCACACCATCTGAACCTACTGCTGTAGTTTGAGCATGGTTTGTCTCCTCCGAAACTCACATCAAGGCTTAATTCTTTGATGTGGCAGCATTGGAGTCTTGGTGGGAGGTTCTGGGATCAAGGGGCAGAAGCCTTCATGAATGGATTCATGCCTTTCACGTGGGAGTGGACTAGCTATGGCAGAAGCTCAGCCTCCACCATGAGCTGAAGCAGTGGGCTCGTACTACCTGCAGCTGCTGACTGCAGGCCTCCCACACTCCAGAACATGATCACATGTAACCCTTTTTCCTTCATACATTACCCAGGCTCTGGCATTCTGTTACAGCAACAGAAAATGAACTAAGATGAAAACGTGGGACTGATAAGTGGGGTGTTGCCATAACAATACATGAAAATGTGGAAGCAGCTATGGAACTGGGTAAAGGGTGAAACCTGGCGTACTTTTGAAATAAATGCTAGAAACTGTATTTCAGGCTTCCCTCCACTCCATGGAAACTGTTCTTTTTGAAGTAACAAGACCTCCATGTTGACACATTTTCTTCTTCCCACCTCTGACACTCTGCTCTCTGGTGTTCCCTGCAAGTCACTGGACTCCTCTCTTCTGGCATCTTTGCTGCTTCTGATTCCCCTTCCCGACCCCTCTGTTGTCCCCGAGGGCCCAGTTACTCTCCTGTCTCCCAAAGGACCTCGCCTACCGCCGTGGCTTCAGTCACCAATCACTCAGCGCTGCTCGGCGCGCCCCGCAATGCTACAACTACCGCCGCATTTTAAATCCTTACCACAGTGTCGAAGGCGGGCACTGTCCTCATCCCCACTGGATAAATGGGGAAACCGAGTCACGGGGAGGCTTGGCACCTTTCCAAGGTCCATAGCCGGCACGGAACCGAGATCCCTGGGTCCGGGAGGCCCCACCACGCTGAGTTCGTCCGTCCCAGCGCGGTGGAAAGGCGGCGCAGTCCCGCCCTGCGGCCGAGGGCGTCCAGCAGCGCTCGGGGCGCCCCCCAGACGCCGTGGCTCCCCGCGGTCTCCGCAGGGGCAACACACGCAGCCAGGCATCGCCAGATGTCCCACCCCGCAGCCCCACTTGGGAACTGGTACCGGCCGCCCTGCTCCAGCCCACGCAGTCGAGTGGGAACCCCCTGCGCCCACTCCTCCCCATCCCCCTCACAGCGAGTGACGGCTCCGTGGTGCAGCCCCCAAGCCACACGCTGCCTGCTCTTTTCATCCACCTCCACCATCTCCCCGCTCCAACCCATCAGCAAGTCTCACCAAAACCTGATCTGGATCCGAAACTCCCAGACTCCTGGGCTGAGCCAGCATCTCCTGTCACTGGGGCACCTTCACCAATCGCCTCCTTCCTGGACACCTGCTGCCACACCACAGGGCCTTTGCACAGCCTCGGCCCTCCCTGCCCCATGCTTCCCGACCTAGCTCCTCCTCCTCCAGCCTGGTTCCCCTCGACCACCCTGCAGAAGGCTCTCCTCTCTGCTCTCCTCCTGGAGCTCCGGTTTGTTTCTTCTGCGCCATTTGTTACCATCTGCCAACATTTTGTTGACTTTGACTAGCCAACTGTTTACTCTCTGTCCTGCGTGGAGTGGCACCTCCCCTCCTAATAAAAGAGATGACCCCATCCAGTGCTTGGGACTTGTGAGTGTGATGTTGTTTGGCAAATAGGATTTTGCAAGATGTCAGTAAACCGAGGCTCTTGAGATGAGGAGGGCGACCTGGACTGTCCAGGTCAGATCTTGAAGAGACACAGAGGGGCAGACCCTGGGAGATGGCGCCACAAGCCAGGAACACGGTGGTGGGTGGGGGCTGGAAGGGTTGTCCCCAGCAGCCTCTGCCAGTCCCAGCCCCGCGGGCCCCTGGGTTTCAGGCTCCTGGTCCCTAGCACTGTGGGAGGATCCGCGTCCCTCGTTTTAGGCCAGTGTGTGGTACTCTGTTGCAGCAGCCACAGGAAATGACCACACCGCCAGCCTCCCCCGTGGGGCATGGACTCAGGGAAGCATCTGCCGCATGGCTTCCCAGAACCCCAGCAGTTGGCCTCACCCCGGCCACACTGCTGGTGAAGCCAAGGCAGAGGCCAACTGCTGTCCCTCCTGGGTCCACCACGGCCTCAGTCCCACTCTGGGGACTCCTCGAGATGGGGAGATCACTCCTCTGAAACAGTGGCCCTCACCCCCGTGACCCTCCCCCAGGGACACTTGGCGAGGTCTGGAGACACTCTGAGGTCACAACTGCAGGGTCACAACTGTCACTGGAACCGGGGCAGCAGAGGTCAAGGGCCTGCCAATCCTGCTGTGGTAGCAGAGTGGCTCCCAGGACAGCAGCCCAGCCCCAGATGTCAAAGGCACTGAGGTTGAGAATCCAAGCCTCGATCAGCACACGGCTGCCTCTTGACATCCTGTCCCCCTGCTTCTGGCCCCACCTGGGGTGTCCCTCGCGGATCTAACCCTCTCCCACGCTTCCCCACCCCTGGGAAAGAGCAGGTGATCCCTGCCCTGGCCCAGCAGATCCTGCTGTTCTCCTGCTGAAGCAGTCGGTTCAAGAATGGGCGTGGATGCTGCCTGGCGACCAGGACGTGGTATTCTCAGCAACGGTTGGGAAGTGGACATGGGACCTCTCCAGAATAAAATTCTGTCAGGGACGGAGGTGTCACTCAGTGGTAGAGCACTTACCCAGCATGCAGGGACCCGGGGTTCCATCCCTGGACATGCACCCAAAAACTCATGGCCAGAGAAAGTCAATCCTAGGATTTTGACTTGAGTCACCAGAAAATGGACCCTTGTGATGTCCACTGAACTCAAAATTATGGAAGAATAAATGTGGAGCCTTTGGGAACCCTTGCCTGACTCCGTGAGGGGAAAGGATGCCTGGAAACAGGAGAACACCTGGGGAAAGCAGAACTAAGATGGAAAAAGAGGAGCAAGGGAAGCCCTGAGATGTCATCCAAGCCCCTGGATCCAGCCAAACCTGAGGGCCTCTTCTTCTACAGTTATGACGTGAGGCAATGAATACTTTTGACAAAGTCAGTTTCAGGCGAGTTTTTATGTCACAAGATTAAAAGTTCTCAATTGAAATGTCTGCAGACTGAACTCAGAAGGTCCTCAAACTTTAAATTTCTCCACCTAAACATCTTCTGTGTCTTCCACTTGCCCCCAAGTGACCTAACTTCCAAGTTTCTCCTGAAGCTCAGGTTTCAGAACACCACCCCTAGTCTCCGTCCATCTCTATGGGTGGTAAGATCTCTAGAAACCCAGCTACACCCATCCAAACGTTCTCCGTCCTGCCGCTTCCTCGTACCGTTAGAGTCAAGGAGAGGGACAAGCAGCTCCTTTCAGCCCTCAAATATGTCCCAACCTACCACTTTCAACGGCATGTCAGCTCCTCCAGGAAGCCTGCCCTGATTGCCCCCGGGGCTCTCATCCTCTCTGCTCCCTCAGCTCCGCCTGCCTGTCGCTGAACATGGTACACCACGCCGTAACTGCCTGTTTCCTGGTCTGTTTCCATGAGTGGCGTGAAAGGCCTGTGCCCTCCTTCATCCGGGAATTCTCCATGACCCAGCTCGTAGCCCCACACAAAGAAATGCCCTTGAAGTGGGTGGCATCACCAGGCATGGCAGGATCGCCTCTATCATCGTCCCATTTCACAAAGAGCCCAGGGTAAGAAAGCTTGGACGCCGCCCGAGTCACCTAACGAGGGGTCGGTAGAGGCAGGAAGGACCCGGCAGCCTGCCTCCGCCCAGCACCCACCATGGAGTCATTCTCAGCCCTGAGGGTCGTCGGGTCCCTGGATCACTGTTACCCACTCTGTTTTCCAGACTTGAAAGCAGCCGCGGAGGTCAGTCCACAAGTGGGTGTGGCGTCCTGTCTGTTGAGCTGTTTCTAAAATGAGGCAGGCTGGGGGTGGGAGCCGGTCGCCAGTTCCTGCCCTGGGTGCACGAACGAAGAGGGCCGTGGGGCAGGCGCAGACCCAGCTGGGAATGCAGCTGTGGGCAACAGAGGCCAGTTCTCGCCCTGACATCCAGGGCAGGAGGCAGAAAGTAGTCAATCAAGTCACACGGATGGTGGCTCAGAGGGCAGGCAGTGCTATGGAGGAGAACAAAAGGGAGGAAGGAAGCTGGAGGGACAGGACCAGTGATTGGAAATGGGGAGACTCTGGTAGGAAACCTCAGGGGCAAGAGACCAGTGCTGAGCATACTGGCGAAGGGAGAGCTGGAAAGAGGGGTCAGCCTGTGCAAAGGCCCTGAGGCCAGGTCCAGCCTGGGTGTGCAGGCACAGCAGCAGGGAGTGAGGGGCCAGAGGCCGTGGGCAGAGGCTGACAGGCGGGCAGAGGCCCAATGCACAGGGTTCATCTTGTTTGCCAACCAAGAACCGTGGCAGGTCTTCCCAACGGCCCCAGTGAAAGCCCCTGGGCCCAGACAGAAGTCCAGTGACCAGCACAGATAGAATGGCAAGGAAGGCTAGCGCCAAGTGCCAGCCCTCCCGGCTTCCCTCCCCGGTGGCCCTCCCAGGCATGTCAAGATGAGGCTCCTCAGCCTGCTCCACTCGGTCGAGATCGGCTCCCACCCGGCCCCGGCCCCGGCTGGTCTTCCCTCGCCTTGGCGGGGGTCTTCCTCATCCTCACCCCTCTGGGGCTTCCTCGGAGCCAGACTTGAGCTTCCAGAGCCAGCCAGACCCTGCTCTGAGGCTCTGTGGCCCTGGCTGCTCCGTGTCCCTCCCCAGGCCCAGCTGGACGGGCCACAGCCAACGGAACGACAGGGGCTATGGCACCACTTCCAGCCTCAGCCAAGGAAGCCTCCACCTGCAATCTTTCCTCACCTTCTGTTTGGAGAGAGGATGCCAAGGGCCTCACAGAGGCCAGGTCCAGGAGATAACCAGAGACTGAGCCCTGGAGTGATTTTATAAATCAGGGCCACCCCCTCCTATCTCCTCGGTGACTCGAACTGAATTGTGAGTGAACTGACATTATCATTGAAGTGGTGCAGTTTGTTACAGCAGCTAACATTACACACCCGACTTATAAACTTGAGATGCCTACAAGCAACTCAAGTTTAATGAAATCAAATTAACAAAAACGACTGGCTCCCATGAGTTCAGCACTTTCCTATGTCGATCGCCATGAATTTAGAACTTATCTTACTGTGTTTAACCCTCACACAGCTCTGAGATAAGGTGCTATCAAGATCCCCATTTTATAGAGAAGACAATCAGGGCTCGTACAGGTTGAGAAGCTTTTTCTGCACCAAGATCACAAAGCTGGTAGATACTTTACTTGAAATTTAAACCAGCCTAACATATAAAGAACTTCTAAAAATCAATAAGAAAAAAAGACCAGCAGCTCTAGAAGGAAAAAATAGCAGGCAGGTGATATGATCAGATAGTATCTCACAGAAAGAAAATACAAATTGCTCTAAAACATAGGAAAGGAGGGGCTGGGGATATAGCTCAGTTGGTAGCCTGCTTGCCTCGCACACACAAGGCTCTGGGTTCAATCCCCAGCACCACCAAAAAAAAAAATAGGAAGAGAGACAGCCTTACTCAGAATAAGAGAATGCAACTTGAGCTTATGCACTTATCAACCACCCAGTTGGGAAAATGTCAAAAGCTGACTAAAGAACAGTCTGCTGGGGAGGTGGTAGAGAAAAAAGCTCCCCCACGTATAACTCGTGGTGTCACCGGAAAGACCCACATAGCAAGTCCCATCTACAGAATAAATTGGCACTGTCTATCAAAAACACACAGGATCATACGCTTTGACCCAGAAATCCCACTTCTGAAAGTTTATCCACGGATATATTTGCTCGTGTGAAAAATAATAATGAACATGGCAGCCATAATAGGTTACATGCCACCAGGTACTTTTCCAGGTTCTTTATAGTAACTCATGTCACTCTTATGACAAGGCTTTATGATAGCGTTTCATTATTCCAATTTTATAGGAAATTGAGGCAAAGAGAGGTTAAATAACATGCCCATAATCACAGTGTAAAGAAAATGAAAAATGGTTCATGGACAAGGTGATTATGTTGTTTTAGAAGCTGTAATTGTAGAATAAGGAAATTATTTTCCCCCTAGTTTTATTGACAAATGATGGCAGAACGTGCGGGTTGCAGATCACAGATGGCAGAACGCGGGACTAAGCAGACAACTCTAGATGGAAGAATGAAGATCACAGGACGGGGAACTAAGAACACACCTCTAGATGGCAGATTGTAGGTTGCAGAACGCAGGATGCAGGACGCACCTCTAAGAAGAAGCAGCTGACCTTTAAGAAGCAGTAGACCTTTGATAAGCGTAGCCTCTCTGAAAGAGTAGCACCTCAAAAATTAAGCAAAATCTCTCTTCAAGATGATTGACAAATTTGTTCAAGATGCATAATGGGATGATTTGATATATATGTACACACTGTATTATGATTATCACAATCAAATTAATCGACACATCTAATCACCTCACACAGTCACCCTTCTGGTGGTGTCTGTGTCTGTGTCTGTGTGTGTGCATGTGCACATGGTGAAGTCACTAAAGATCCCGGACAAGGGTACTGATTGCAGTGAACTTGGTATAACACAAGCCTGGCAAAACTCAAGTGTCCATCATGGTGGTTGGTCAGTTCAGTGATGGTCAGCCACACGATGGAATGGAGGCAGTCAGAGTTAGGGAACGAGGTCCTGGACCAGACTGCAGTCAAATTCCAGCTCTGCCCTTCAAGCATGTGACCTGGGACACATGTACCACGTAACTTCCTGTGTCCCCGTTTCTCCTGTGGGGGATGATGATGCTGTCGACCTCATTGGTTGTTATGAGGATCGAACAAGACAGCAAATGGGAAGCGTTTCATACAGGACCTGAAAACCCTTCTATGAAGGTCCAGGAAATAAACATCTTCAGTTCCCAGGTCAGACTGTCTCTGTCAGCTACTCGACCGGAGCGCACTAAAGCAGCCACCCACGGCAGGTAAAGGATTGGCCAGGGTCATGTGCCAATAAAACTTTATTTACAAAAACTCACGGGGGTCCAGATTTGCCCCTCCAGTCCAGTCATCTGCCAGCCCCTCATTTAGGCCACTGTCCACACATGGTGAGTAAAACATAAGTGTCCGTTAAATAGGCTTAATATCCGCAGCCTCGTCTTGGATGAGGACAGTCTAGGTGTCCAGCTGGGAAGATCCCGAGACAGCCACCCAGGGAGGAAAGCAGGAACAGTGCAACGGCAGTGTGGGGTGGGGGCAGCCAGGACCACCCAGGGCCGGACCTGTGCTGACCACTGTGATCTCGGGCATTCTGTCCTGTGGGGGCATGAGGGCACCCACGTGCGCACAGGGAGACTGCCTTGGTCAGTCGCTCCCTGTGGCCAGCTGGTCCAATCAGGAGACTCAGCGGGCAGACTGCTGAACAGCAGACAGCTGTCTTGTAAGTAGAAGGGGTATTCTCCCAAGCAGAGATGGAAACCGCGACGCTGCCGATTACCGCCATCAAGCATCACCTGCCCTATACAATCGTGTTGTGGTACTTCTATGCAAATAGTAGTGCAGCGGGTGGGTTCCCACTGGTCCCCCACAAACACCTGAGTCACAGTGGCCACAGGCTCACTAAGGGACAGGAGTCCTGCAGCCCCACTATCAGCTGAGGACCATGGTTGACAAAACACCACTACCTGTGCTCCCACTGACTGTGTGCATGAGGGGCACTGAAGGGTGCATGACCCACAGTTCAAACAGCTCCAGGTGGTGAGGCAGCTCGGAGCCAGGGCTGGGAGTTCAAGTCCCCACGTACATCTTTTGACACGTTGCAATATTGAATCATACAAATGTATTATTAACCAGTCCACGTTTCCCACATCCTCCCAGGCTCTCTGGCCTCACCCAGGAGGCCTGCGTTCTGGGGAGCCCAGTGCTGGGTGTACCTCTTTTCATCCATCCCTTCCCACTGTGAAGCTCAGCTTTTAAATCAGGCACAGTAAGAGAACAGCCAACAACTCAAGGAACGCAGCTCGATGGAGCCATAGGGTTGAATAAACATTACTTAAGCTGAAGTTCTCTAGTTGATGCTTCCAAGCCTCAGCAGGCTGCCGGCACTGAAACCACAGAGAGAGACCCGCAGCCTCGACGGTTCTGACACTCCGGGCTGGACGGCTCCGCCGAGGAAGTCCTGTGCCTCATGAGTGCTGAGCAGCTTCCCCGCTTCCACCCACCAGAGCACCTTCCAACCTGCGAACAGAACATGCCCAGCCCTGTCCTCGCTCAGGTGTGGAAGCTGCAGAGCTGATGGGCGGTAGAGGTAGAGAGGACTGTGACTACTGGTGAAGGGGCGGGGGACAGGCCGGGAGCCCCAGGGGTCTGCTGGAACAGTGCGGCTCTTCAGCACAGGTTTAAAGCACTATCCTGTGTTTTATGAAGAACTAGAGATTCGAAAGCTCCAAACACAAAGTCATGGTAGGGAGATGGAAATGCCAGTCACCCTGATGTGGTCCTTACAGATTGAAGGCAAGCGTCCGACGGTGATACTGTACCCCACAAATAAGCGCAAGGATCACGTGCCGATCCAAAAATTAAAATTAAAAAAAATTTTTTTCAAGGAATTGGAAAAAATATCTCCAAATTTTGCCAAATTCTTGGGGGGAGGTGAGATGGGCAAAATCCGCCCCCAATGAGAATCCCCACCCCCAGCCCGCCCTCGGGCCTCGGCCTCACACCCCACATCCTTTCCAGGAAGACCTCAGTGCGTGTGGAGGGGTGCCAGGCGCAGGCGGAGCGGTTCTGAACCACCAGCGCCTCCGCCTCCGGAACCAGCTCCTCTGCATCCAGGATCGCAGACGGGAAACCTGGGGCTGGAGGGAGGCGGGGCCGGGAGTGGAGGAGCTGGACCTGAAGCAGGTGTGGCTCCCAAGCCCGGCTCACACTGACCCAGCTCCTTCTCCCGTCCGAAGTGGCACTGTATTTTGTGTTTTAGGGTTTTCTGCGGTGCTGGGGTTGGAACCAGGGCTGCACAGGCCAGGCCAGTGTTCCACCACCAAGCTGCTCCCCCAAACAGATTTTTTGTTGTTGTGTTTTGAGATGGGGTCGCACTATGCTGTCAGGCTGGGCTTGAACTCCTGGGCTCACACGGTCCTCCTGCCTCCACCTCTGAGTAGCAGGGACCACAGGCCTGCATCAGGTACCCAGACCCCATGCCACTGTGTTCTGGGCCGGGGCCTGGGCAGCACCGCCCCAGCCCGAGTCTGAGGAGCCCCACATCCTGGTGTTGCATCCACAATCCTTCCCTTCCCCTGCACGTCCTCAGCCTTCTAGCTCCACCTCTGCAGACGCTGCCTGGTGACAGGGCTGGAGCAACCCTGGTGTCTGGCTGTCTCTGTGCCTCCAGTCATGGCCGCGCACCGGACCACAGAGGGTCCCTGTTCTGGAGCCTCACTCCAACCTGACCCCGTCCACTCCCCCTTGGGCCATCCCTGCCCACACCTGCCTGTGCAGCACCCCGTCCAGGACAGCGTTCCTGTCTGTGTGGCCCGTCCTTCCCCTGGCCCAGGCCTCTGCTTCCATGTCAGCCTATGGGTGAAGCCTCTCGGACCCTCGTGGTAAAGGCAGCACCCACACACCCCAGGCCCCCTTCCTGCTTTTCTTTCTTCAGAACACTACGGCCTCAGGACAATTCATACGTGTCCCTGCTAGAAGGCAGGCGCCTCGGCAACAGGGGTTTGCATGCCTGAGTCCCACTGTCCCCAGCACCAAGAACAGGGCCAGATGCACGCAGTGATTATTGGATGGATGGTTGAATAGTTGACTGGCTGGGCCAGGTGTGGTGGCATGCGCCTGTCATCCCAGTGACTCAGGAGACTGAGGCAAGAGGATCTTGGCAAGATCCTGTCTCAAAATAATAAACAAAAAGGGCTAGGGGTGTAGCCTGGTGGTAGAGCTCAATCCCCAGTACCACAAAAAATATCAATAAATTAATTAATAGATAGATAGATAGACAGTTGGTGGAGGGATAAATGGACAGAGAGTTGAATAGTTGGCTGGTTGAGTAGCTGGTAGATGAATGGATATTTAAATGGGTAGATGAATGGATGATGGATGGATGGATGGATAATTGAATAGTTGGTTAGTCAGATAGATGGATGGATGGATAACTGAATAGTTGAATGGATGAATGGATGGATAATTAAATAGATGGCTGGATGGATGGATGGATGGATGGATGCCTGGTTGGGTGGATAGGTGTGTGGCTGGTTGGGTGGAAGGGAGATAAATACGTGATTTCCTCCCTCTTCCCTGGAAACAACTGTGCAATCGAGAAGGGCCATGAATAAGGCGTTGGAGGAATGGGGACACATTCTCAGTCCACACCTTTCCTTGTGCCACTGCCCCTCAGGCTCACCTTCCCCTTTCTCTCTCTACCCTCCACATCCGGTGGGCCATGCGTGGCCATGGCTTAAATTTGTTGACAGAGAGGCACCCAGAAGCCAAGTGGGTGTTCCCAAAGCGCCTTCCTCTGCTGTGTGGGGAGGAGCTCCCCGCTTCCCAGACACATCCCGACTGTGTACCAGGCACAGGGTGCAGATCCAAAAGACCAAATGAGCAGGGGCAGAAAGTCACACAGCCCCCAGACCAGGAGGGTCAGGGTACACCCCTGCCCAGCCTGGGCCTAGCACAGCTGGGCACAGGAAGCCAGAACAAAGCCCTGCACAAGTGTCCCGTCTGGCATAGAGCCGGACTCTGCCAGGCAGCATCCTACCCTCAACCCAGACCACACAGGGCTGGGGGCATCTTTTTTGAGTTCAAGTGCACTTTGAGGGCCAGAGCCAGTTTCCCAGCCCGGCCTGGTACAGAGGACGGCAGCTGCCACTGGAGTGCAGCTGCCCCCATAGGGATGGCGCCATGCATGCTTGCCCTTTAGAAAATCGGCTTCAGTTAAGACACCCACGGGGGCAAGTTCATCCTTAACTCTATCTGCTTTCCAGTAGCCATTATTAAAGCATTACAGGGCACTTTGACGCCCTGCCAGGGCTGGGCCCATCTAGAGCTACTTTCTCATGCCCTGGAAGCTGGTGGGGGGTGAGGGTAAAGCAAATGTAGGCAAATTTGGGTGGCCTGTGACCGAGGGATGGGCTGTGACAGGAGCAGCTCTGAGTTCCCTCTCGCTTTCAGGAAGACCTGCCCAGTTGGGGAGGGGCAATGTCCTGGCACCAAGGAAACCCTGTCCCCGTCCCCTGTCCCTAGGAAACCCCCTCAGAGCCCCCAGTGGTCCCTACTCCCTGGGCAACAACTTCCCCCTCTTCCAGCTGCATACGGTCCTCAGACAACCAGAAGGCCATGCCTCATCTGGCCACTACCCATGACCATGGCTCTGGGGACAAGACTTTCGTCCTGCAGTGAGGGCTGAGGGTCAAACAGCCACTGTTCCCCACAACCTCAGAGAGGGCCATGATGCTCAGACCTAGGGCAAGGCCATGCCTCCCAGACCAGGGGCAGGACCATGTCCCCCAGGTGCAGGACAGGGCCATGTCCTCTCAGACCCCAGCCAGATACATGTACCCTCAGCCCTAGGGCAGAACCCATGTCCCCTCAGAGCCCAGGAAGGCTGGGCTCAGCCCTGCACTGCCCCTCTCCCCAGTCAGCAGAAGCCACCCAGCAGCCATGGGGAAGCAGAGCAGGTACTACAGAGACAGGACCAGTCATGCCCCCACCCCACCCTGACCACATTCAAATAGGGATTTGAATGCACTTCCTGAGCCGGGGCAACTGAAGTCCAGCCACCTCCCACTGCGGCCTGGCCCCATGCAAAGTCCAGCAAGGAACATACAGTCCTCCTAGGCCCCCAAGCCTCAGGGACTACTCTGAGTTCAGGATCAGGTCCCGCCTCGATGTCCCCATGGGATGGGTACAGAGAGAAAGTTCAGGGCCCCAGGGCTGCAGCCCCCACGAGACCACACTGCCCCAGGCCCAGGCAGGAAGCCAAGGGGAAGGAAGATGTGAGGGGAAGGAAGGGGCCCGGGCCAGGGGAGGAGGAGGAGGCACATGTGGGGAAGAAGTCAGTGGAGTCCCCTCCCCCACAGCCAGAATCTGGGGGTCGAAACAGGCAAACCCTCAGGCACCCTGGAGGCTACCCAGAGGGTTCCCAAGCACCCCCCACTCAGGGCCCACCAGCTGGTCCCAGGAGAGCCAGCCTGGGGGTCGGAGGGTTAACCCCTGATTTGTCATTCCCAGCTAGACTTGGGCCAGCTCAGTCCATCAACCCACGCAGGGGCCTGCTACCCTTGGACGGGCCACCCATGATCTCAGCGCTACCACAGCTGGGCCAGCCCTGACCTGGAAGCAGATCCCCCTGCTCTGCTGACCCTGAAGCAGAACGCCGTAACCCTTCGGCAGCAGCCCAGGTGCCCCCACCTCCAGCCCCACACCTCACCTGAGACATCTGGGGGCGCAGGTTGACCTCACGCAGGTTGATGGCGTGGGGCAGCAGGTTGTTGAGCAGCTGGCAGAGGAGGACGCCATCCCGGAGGGCCTGGGCCAGCTCACACACCTGGGCCCCCTCCCAGGTCACACGGTGGCTGGGCGGCAGCACCCGGCACTGGATGAGCCAGTGGGTGCACTGGCGCCACAGCTCCATGGCCGCCGTGGCCCGGGCTGGCTGCCCTGCACGCTCACGGCCTCCACCACCCTCTGCCCGCCCTCCTGCCTGTGCAGCGACGACTAGGGCTACCACTTCCTCTTCTGTGCCTCTAACTGTCACCCTGGGAGGGGGTGGAGGAGGAGGAGCCGCAGGGCAGAGAGGGAGCACCTGCACTCAGCCCGGCCCCACGCAGTCCATGCAGGGTGGGCCCCCTCCCCACCTCGCTCTCAACACAGGCCCGGGCACCAGGAACGGGGTGGCACTGGAGGCAACAAGCCAGCTGGACTGTGAGGTCACTGCTGTCTCCTCATCCCACCCACTTGCAATTGAGCAGTGCCACCTCTAACATGTACCCAGAATCCACCCACTTGTCACCTCGTCCCCCCGCCCACTTGTGGCCTCCACCCTGGTCTGCTCCTGTCATCACAGCCTGGATCAGCACAGTCTCCTTTGCCTGGTCCCCCGACTCCGGCCCTGGACCCTCAGAGACTCTCTTCCCTGCAACAGCGAGGGGGCACCCATGAGCACCTGAGTCAGGGCACTGTCCCTCCTCTACCCTCTGTGTCTCCCACTTTCCTCTGGGCAAAAGTTCCAGTCCTCTTCAAGGCCCAGAAGTCCCCAAGATCTTCCCAAACCTTCCCATTTCAAATCGCAGCCTTTTCCCCATCCCATCTCATCCTACCTTAAGCCCTGATCACCACCCCACAAATCCGATATTTATTATAAGTCTGCTCCCTGTGTCTGTGGGTTTCATATCCTTGGATTCCACCAACCACAGATTGAAAACGGGGTGGGGGGGCTGTCTCTACTGACCATGTACAGATATTTTACTTGTCATTATTCTCTTAAAAAGAGTGTAACAACTATGTACACAGCATTGACATTGTATTACTGGAAAATGAACATAATACTACACCTTTTATACAAGGGACTGGAGCATCTGCAGATTTGGGAATCCTCAGGGAGTCCTGAAACACTTCCTGAAACACTGAGAGATGACTGTACTTATTTCCTCATTGTCTATTTGAGAATGTGACTCTTTGCCGCTGACCCCTCCCCCACCTAGCACTCAGCACAAACACGTGCCCCATAAATCTGTTGGTTGTATTAATAAATGATTGAAAGCTCTCTTGGCTCCACCTCTTGCGTTTATTCCAAATTCCTTCTCACCACCGTAATCGAAGCTACCCTCATCAGTGTCCTTACGCATTTGGAGAGTGTCATTCATTAATCCATGTAGCAAACATTTGCTGTCTTCCCAGCCCTGTCTTATCACCAGCTGAAATCATCTTCACTGCGAGGACTCTCTCATCATTCACCCCCACCAGGCTGTAAGTTAGCATCCCCTGCCCTCTCCATAGGATTCAGCCTCCCCACTCCACGCGGGTCCCCAGGGGGCGTGGGTATTTGGGGCCAACCTGGGTTGGAAGGCAGCGGCCGAGTTCCAACTCTTGCCACCACTAGGAGGCGCTAGACCCCTTCCCATGCAGAGGCCCCTGACCCTCTCACCACCCAAAGCGCTCCAGGACCTGGAGACTTTTCTGTCATTGGTGGGAGGTAGAAGGCAGAGGAGGGGAACTCTATGTGGAAACTCCCAAATTTTGTGATCCTACAGGCATCAAAACGTTTTCGTCCCCAAGCATGCTTGGCTTTCTATGCTTTTATTTTCTCCACTGTAAAATGGGTCTCAATTTACTTTCCCTGCACACGCAATTATCATGGATAGTAGGGCTTCGACGATGAAACTCCTCCCCACCTCCGGATTTGAATTCCGTCTCGACCACTCCCAAGTCAGGGCGATCTGGACAAATGTCTTAGCTCCCCCGTGCCTCAGTTTCTGCAACAAGCAACTGGGAGCCTACCTTCCACATAGAGTGGCCTACTGAAACTTAAATATATTGAGGTAGGTCAGGCAAACCGGAGTCTCGGTATACAATAAGTGCTCAGTAAAAGCTGTGGCTATTGCTTTCAAGGCTAATTATGAACCTTTTAAAGTTTACACTATGAGCCTTTAATAACCGTGGGCAGAGCAGCCTCTCTTGCCCACCCCGACTCTCTCTTGGTCCTGTCCAGCCGTCGTGAGGGAAGCCCCTCCTTCCTCGCTCCCGGAAACCACCTGAGCCCTTTCCCTCGTCTTGCCCCAAAGTCCAGCCCGATTCCACGTGTGTTGTGTTTTCCCGGAC
This sequence comes from Sciurus carolinensis, assembly GCF_902686445.1. Taxonomy (NCBI): domain Eukaryota; kingdom Metazoa; phylum Chordata; class Mammalia; order Rodentia; family Sciuridae; genus Sciurus; species Sciurus carolinensis. The sequence continues at coordinate 4,027,834 of NC_062229.1, read as the reverse complement.
GCCTCTCCACACAACCTGTCACCCACGCAGGGTCCTTTCGGGAATCCCAAGGGGGCAGTCTGGAGGAAGCGCACCTCTCTGCGTCACAGCCGCGGCCACCGCGGCCGGGGGTGGAACCCTGACCGGGCGCCCCGCCCCTACCCGGAACCCTGGGGGCGGGGAAAGAGCACGGCCCTCCTGGCCCGGGTGCCCAGGGTGCAAGAGTGCTCAGGGGCAGCCTGTGCTGGGAGCGGCCGGGTTCTCCAGGCTGTTAATTGGAAAAATCATTCTAGTGCCCTGAGAACTAGGTGCGTGTACAGAGCGGCCCGGCCGTCGGAGAGGGCGGGGCTACACCCAAGGGGGCGGGGCCATTAGGAGGAGGGACTCGTGGAGCTGCCGAGGAGGCGGTGTCTACCGGAACCGAATGCTTCGAAAGGGGAGCAAAGAAACGTTCGAGGGGCGGGGCAAGGACGAGGGGCGGGGTGAAGCCTGGGAGGTTACAGCTGGAGGCGGGCCCTCAAGGGGCGGGGTCTAAAGAGGGCGTGGCCGTGTGGCTGGACTTGGGTCCCACCCGGTGCGGTTTGAGGCTGATCCCAGTTGCAGCGCGCTGGGAGGAACTCGGAGCCGCAGATCCTCAAGCTTCCTTAGCTCAGCAGATCCGGCCCAGGTAAGTGGGAGGCCCCGGACAGATCCAGTACTAAGGAACTATTGGGGTGGAGAATCATCTCTTTCCAGGGAGGATCTGGGGTCCTGCCCACGCCTGTCTGTGGGCATGCAGTGAGCGAGCGAGTGGGTCGCCGGGCGTCACACGTGTCGGTGTAACTGGGCGTACCTGGGTGCACTCCTCTGCGTTTCCTGTGCAACATAGGAATCCTCTCTGCTTCCATTTTCGAGGAGCTATCCGGGATCGCTCCACTCCCTCGGTTAAAACCCTTCCAAGGCTCCCATTTCATCGTATTGAGATTAAAATCGGGTTGCACCAGTTCCTGCGTGTTCTCTCCCTGCCAGTCTCCCTGACCTCCTCGCCTTCCACTCTGCTCCGTGCTCACTGCATTCCATCCACATCAGCTCCTCCAGTGTGTGAAGTGTAAAACTTAAGATTCACCTCCCTGCAGGTCTTTGCACTTGCTGTACCTGCCATCTGGACGATTCCAAATCTTTGCAAGGCTGCCTCCTTCTGTCCTGGGGTCTCAGGTCCTAAGTCTCCAACTCCTGGAAAAGGCCTTCCTGACTTTGCTACTTAAAGCAACCTACCCTCTCTAGCCTTCTTCATCACATCTTCCGGTTTAATCACCTGCATTGATTACTCTCAGAAATTGTCTTCGTTCATTGTTTTCCTGATGTGTCTTATCCATCAGTGTTTTGCTCTGGAGGAAAGGCAGGGCTTTGACCCTGGCATCTCCAGGGTCTAGAGAGGGCATGGTGCAGAGTAAGTGCTCCATCATCAGTGTTTGCTCAATTTAAATGTAAGACCCGGGGGGCCTTTGGTCCACCTGTGTGGGTGTTGTCTGTGCTTGTGTCTGTCCCCTATATTTGGTGGAACTCCTGAGCCCAGCCTCTTTCCCCATCCTACCCCCTTTCTCTCTCCCCCACCCAAATAAATTATCTGAAAGGCAGGAGGTTGGTTTAGTTGACCTTTGACTGATCTGTGCCCACCTTGAGCTCCCCAATGTAACCGTGGCTGGCAGTGATCCACCTCCACTACCAGTAAGGGGGGGCACAAGGCAGAAGAGTTTGTGGTTGGGAGACTGGAAGACCAAGGCCACAGGGCCTAGCCCATCTGACAAACAGGAAGTGGGCAGGTATTCAGAACACACCTGGCTTCAGGTATGCAGTGCCTGAAGCCAGCTCCCAGCCCAGCTGCCTGCCCCTTCCTGACCCACAACCTTCTGACTCAGGAAGCAGGAATCCTTGCAGACCCCGCAGGATTCACGAGATATTGGGGGGGGGGACTCCCTTCCCTCCCACCTAAGGCAATTTTATCTCCCAACATTTGAGACACACTGGCCTAGGGCCTGTGGAAAGATCTTGAAACTCCCAAAATGCTTTAGAACTATATTCAACGGTAATAATAAGAGAATGGATGGGCTCCAAAACACCAGAGAAAAACTGCAAACACAAAACTGCTGCTGGTTCATATTTCTCCAAATGTGTCCTTGCATTTAAAAAGTGGAGTAGGCATGGGGTACAGCTCAGTGGTAGAGTGCTTGCCTGGCTGGTGCAAGGCCCTGACTTCCATCCCAGCACTGGAAAAAAAAAAAAAAAAATGTTAAAAAGAGAAAAAATGACATCACATGCTGAAGGGCTGAGTTACACATCCTGAGAAACCCCAGCACGGATGCAGCAGCGGCCTGCATGCTTGTAAACCCATCCCTCCTGCAGGGCTTCCCATGCAGGGAGCCACCTGGCCCATTCCCTCAGAATCCTCAAAGGTCTCAAAGTCCTTACTGAGTGAGAGCCCTGTCCACCTGTGGGAACTTCACCCGCCTCTGAACCTGCATCACCTCCCACCCGGTGTGTCTTTCCTCCTAGCACTGACACCCTGCATCAGACAGCTCTTTACTTTCTCAGCGGCCATCCCCCGCCTGCACGGACACAGACACAGGAGCCCTTCTCTTTTGTCCACTGCAGGGTCTCTAGTGTCTAGAACAGCACCTGGCCCTGACCCGCAGGGGACGACCCACAAACACAAGTTCAGTGACTCAGTGAGTTTAAAAAAAAAAAAAAATTCCCCATACTGATGGGGTTGAACCCAGAGCCTTCTACATACCAGACAGGAGTTGGATCACTGAGCTGCACCCCAGTCCCGCAAATCGGGTTTCTACAAAACGTGATGGTGTACAACAGCTTCATTGTTTTTACTTCATAAAGATCATTTTCCACTAAGTGTCATGGCCACGCCCGATCCCAGCTACTTGGGAGGCTGAGGCAGGAGGATCCCAAGTCTGAGGCCAGCCTGGACAACTTAGTGAGACCCTGTCTTAAAATAAAAGTAAGAAGGCTGGGAATGTAACTCAGTGGTAGAGTGCCCTGGGTTCAATCCGAAGTACTGGGGAAAAAAAGGTTCCATTTGAGAGTAACGCATTTGTTACATCTTCTCTCTTTGCAAGAATCCCATAGGTGCATGACTGCCTCCCTGAAATTACTGAACTCTAAATTTTGAAGAAGTTACTTGAGGCAGACTGTATATGTTTTTATATTTATATATATTATATAAAGTTATTCATGGACATAACTGTTAGATATATATTTATATATCTCATAGATGTTATTTATAATTAATTTTTATATATTTTATACAGTAAAATATAATGCATAATGCAATATTATGCCTAATATATAGATATTATATATTATAATCTAATACATAAATATATATAATAAATGTACTACATATTGAGAAATAAGTATTGTACAATTCTATTTTTACATAATCTATAAAAATTTATAAATAAATTTATGTAATGTTTATTTATAAGTAGAAGACATGAAACTTAAGTTACTCAAATCAGATTTTATATACAAAATATGTATATGATTTTATATTTATGTAATAAATACTTATAAATAAATTTATTTCATTTATTTATATATAAATTTATATAATCTTGGGGCCAGGAATATAGCTCAGTGTTAGAGCACATCTTTTGCATGGATAAGGCCCTGAATTCAATGCCCAATATGCATGTGTGTGTATATAAAACCCAGCTATACCTGTTTAATTTAGAACTTGTTTAATTTAGATATGATATATATTATATCATAGGTATTTACATTATACATATATACACATACGTATTTATCTCATTACATAGTTGCACTTTAAGGTATGATAGAACGTGGGCTGTCATCTCCAAAAGCAGGGCTCATTATTCCCATTTTGCAGATGTGGAAGACCAAGTCCTGTTGAAAGTACAGAGCTCAACCCTGGTACCCTCTGCCCTCAAGATGTCCATGCAGGGGCCACAACAGAATGGAGAGGACCTCAACCACCAACCCTGGTACCATGGCCCCCTGCCCCGCCAGGTACCACCTCCTGCAGGACCTCAGCACTATCTGATGGGGAACTCTCCTATCCTTGACCTGGAGTTGCCTGGGTCCCGCCTAAGGGTCTTAGGGCCCAGGTCTGTTGGGACAGGTGGCTGGGGCACTGTGGACTGTCGTGAAGCTTGTCTGGCTATGCATTATCACTCTTTTTATTTCAGTTTTCACCATCTTGGGATAATGCTGAAGATGGTGATGAAGACTAAAGAGGGTCCCAAACTACCCCTCAGTTTTCTCTCTCTCCCTTGGAGCCCTGTGTCTCTCCTGTCATCTCCCTTTCAGCCCAAGGCTCCCCACCCCCAACTCAGGGGTCACATCCTCAGGAAGCCAGGGACTCTGAACATCCAATGAGATTCTGGGAGATTCTTGGTGGTTAAATCCCCCCTCCTGGAGCCAGACATCCTGGGTTCAAACTCCAGCCCTATAACGTATATAGTTTATGTGACCTTGGGCAAGTTATTTGACCTTCCTGGTCCTCAGTGTCCCTGTCTTGAGATTGGAGATAATAATACCTCCCACTTAGCCTGGTTACCAGGACTTGGTAAGTTTATACGGTTTACACCAAAAGCACTGCCCAACCCGGAGGAAGGGTTGTACATGTGTCTTGCATTTCTTGCTCTGCCTTCAGCTTCCATCTCTAGCTCCACTTTGCCTCTCTCTGGTCCTGGCCCTCCCACCTTATTTTGACACCGACCACCACAGTTAGCATAAGACTGCTTGGAAGCCTGTACAAAAGAGAGGTTTAGGGGGACCATGATCTGTAAGGATCCAGCGAATGGCTTTTCTTGATGCCACGTTTGCACAGCAAGCCCAGGGCATTCACCAAGTTTCAAGTTGCATTGGTCAGCCTGGCTACAACAAAGTCTCAAGACACCACCAGCTAAGTACAGGCAACATTTGTGAACCTGTTCATGTCACAGTCGGAGGTGGTTGTGGGGGGAGACATAGAGCTCCATAAATCGGTCAGGACCCAAACCTATCCTGTGGCTTCACCTTCCACTGGCGGGGTTTTACCAGTCAGGTCTGAACATTTGCCACAGAACTTTTGCCCACAACCCATTGGCCAGATCTCACCACATGACGCCGACCGCAAGGGCGCCTGGGAAATGTAGTCCAGAAGCGTTCCCGCCATAAAAGGGGAAATGATTTGGTGTGAAGCTACCCAGTCTCTGCCTGCCACAGAAATCTCACGGGGGTGGCATTTCGTGCGTGGGGGAATGAAGGGAGGGAGTCACTTAACAGCTTGTCTGGACTCGTTCCTAAAGCCCTGCCACCTGCCCTCTGTCCTCAGAAGGCCGAAGCTCTTCTTCTGCAAGATGGCGACTTCCTGGTCCGGGCCTCTGGGTCCCGTGGGGGCCACCCTGTGATCTCCTGCCGCTGGCAGGGCTCCGTCCTACATTTTGAGGTGTTCCGTGTGGTCATGCGTCCCCGGCCAGGCCGACCAGCAGCCCTCTTTCAGTTGGAGGACGAGAGATTCCCCAGCATGCCTGCCCTGGTGCGCAGTTACACGGCCGGCCGCCGGCCGCTGTCCCGGGCCACCGGGGCTGTGGCCTCCAGGCCTGTGGTTCGGCAGGGGCCTCTGCGGCGCAGTTTCAGCGAGGACACCCTTATGGACTGCTCAGTTCGAACGGAAGGTTTCAGGTACTCAGTCTCTCTGCTTCTTTGACAGCACCCAATATCCTCCAGGCTTCTCCACCTCACTTTCGTGGGGGTCCGTCCTGTGCGTTGGGCTGTTGGGCAGCATCCCTGTCTTCTCCCTCCTGGAGCCAGTAGAAACCCTGCCCTCCCTCCCTTGCTAAATGCAATAACTAAAGACACCTTCCCACGTTGCCTGTGTCCTCTGGAGGTAGGTCACCATGGCTGGTCAGGAAGCACAGTTACTGCGTGACTGGACACAGCTTGTCCAGGCAGTGGCAGTGGCTGCCCTGCTTAGGCTTGGACTACAGTTCTCTCCTGTCTCTGTCCCCCAGGGACAGGAAGTGGAGCAACAGTCAGCCTGCAGACTTGGAGCTCACAGGGCAGTCAAAAGAAGACCACTCTGGAGCAGGTGAGGGTCAGCAGGGCAGCACATGGCTCAGACTGACTCTGCCACTCACCACCTGTGTGATCTAGGACATGTGATTTAACCTCTTAGAACCTCAACTTCTTCTGGTAAATGGAGACAATAATGCCCCCAATGTTGTCACCTACTTTTAAATGCTTAAAAATATGTTTGTGATTATTCCAAGAAACTCTACATGTTCTGTCCATGGCTGACCTTTCTAACAATTCTTGTCATATACTTTCTGCACCCTAGATGATCCTCACTTGCTGGAACCTCCCAGACTTGTTCCTTCCTCAGGACCTTTGTACTTGCTATTCTCACCATTGATAAGATCATTCCTATTTCCCTAACCTTTTCTTGACTGGCTCATCCTCACCAACCCCAGTGCCTCAAAGTGGCTGACTATGACCATCTTATCTAAAGGAGGACTTTCCCTCATGACCCCTCATGTCCTGTTTGTCCTGCTGTGCCACCCCCCACCTCCATTCAACATGAGCCCTCACGATATGCCAGGCACTACCCTGAGTGCTAGGATACATCAATGAGCAAGAAAGCCCAAGATCGATGCCCAAGGAGAGCCAATGTTCTATTAGCAATGGACCATGTACCACAAAAATAAGTCTACTCTGTATGCTTTGGGATAAAAAAATTAAAAGTAGTAAGGGAGATTGGACAGGTAGGGGTGGAGGTCGATTTTGCACTTTTAAATAGTTGTCAGGAAAAGCCCCACTGAGACATATTCAAGGTACAGGAGGGAAGGAAGAATGGGAAGGACTGGGGTTGAGAGTGACCCAGACAGAAGGAACAGCTAGTGCAAAGGCCCTGAGGTCAGAACAAGAGCTTGACCTGTTCCTTCAAACAAAGGAGATGAGTGAGCTGAAACAGTAGAATTAGGTAAAGTCAGAGACAGACCCTGGGCTAAGATGATGAGGTCTTCCTCAGACACCATGACAGGATTTTGACCCCTGCAGTGAGCTGGGACTCTTGGGAAGACTTGGAGCCCCTAGAACAAAGCTTTTTTAAATACTTAGAAAATGCAGTCTCACAAAATTATTGGTATCATTTTGAGTACTAGTAAACCTCAGAGGTCACAAACTCACAAAAGGCATCATTTGAAAGTTTAATAATTCGTTTTTGAAACTTGTGTAGTTCTGTGAATATTTTCATTTTGTTCAATCCATGCTTACCTTCTTCAATCACAGGGACAAAAATGAAGAATTCATATTTTAAATGTGAGGACTTTGGTGTGGTTCAGTGGTAGACACTTGCCCAGCATGCAGGAGGCCCCGGGTTCCATCCCAGTGCCAAAAGTTAAATGTGTTTTTCAAACTATTGGTAAATATACTGGTGAAGTTGTTAAGGTACAAAACTGTGCCCCAAGACAGGGTGAGATACTGTTTTATGGACCAAACGAGTGGATGAATCAGGAGGGAGGGGCCCATGAATTTCCCACCAGCTATCTTCTCAGTGTGCTCTGGTCATCCCCTTCTGTATGATCCCCAGGAACCTCAACTATACCCATATCTGCACTGCTGCGGACAGGCAGTGACCCCATGTTGCTGAAGGCCCCAGCTCCCCTGGGGACCACTGCTGACCATCTCAGAGCCTCCGATGGGCAACTTCATGCCAAGGCACCAACCAAGCCCCTCCGGACACCCTCCTTGGCACTTACTGATGCCTCTGGAAGCCTCCCAACCTACTGTGAGCTGGTGCCCCGAGTGCCCAGTGCCCAGAGAATGCCCCCTGGCCAAAGCTGTTTGGAGACAGAGTCACCTTGGTGGGAGGCTGAGGAAGAGGAGGACATGGTGGAGGAGGACAGATGTTTTGCCAGACCACAGGCCGACGTCTCTTTTTGTCCCCCTGATAACCCATCCTGCCTGCTGGGCCCCCAGAATCGGCCCCTGGACCACAAAGTCCTGTGTACTCTCCGTGGCTTGTTCCTGGAGCACCATCCTGGGAGCACCGCCCTCCACCTGCTATTGGTGGATTGCCAGGTGAATAATCACCTGCCAGGGCGGGCTGAAGCCAGCGCGGGCCCAATCGCATCTACATGCCCGCTCTGTGGAACTGACCTCCCCATTCCCTCCCGAAGGCTGCAGGCCTCCTAGGAGTGACCAAACTTCAGCGAGCTGCCATGGGGGTCGCCTCTGGCCTGGAACTGCTCACACTTCCCCACGGGCATCGCTTGAGGCTGGAACTGCTGGAGAGGTGATTCATCGACCTGGAACCTTGGTGCCGGAGGGGAAGTGGGTGCGGGGGGTGGGGCATACCCTGTACTTGCTGAGGGAAGCGATTCACAGCCTCTCCAAACATCTCCCTATCCATGGGCCCCACGGGGGAGGAGGACAGGCAAGTGCCATCTCCAGTCCCGCTCACCCACGCATTACAAAACCTCCCTACTGCCCCCAGACCCTTGTTCTCCGCCTCCGCAGGCTTGAGACCCTAGCGCTGGCCGGGGCGCTGGCGGTACTGGGCTGCTCTGGACCGCTGGAGGAGCGCGCAGCCGCACTGAGAGGCCTGGTGGAGCTGGCTTTGGCGTTGCGGCCAGGAGCAGCAGGGGACCTGCCCGGGCTGGCTGCGATCATGAGAGCCCTACTTATGCCACAGGTGTGTGGGAAACCGGTGTGGGGGTAGCTGTAGCGCAGGCGATGGAAAGAAGGGAGAGGAGGCAGGCTTGGGTCTCTGTGCCTAGGTGTCCCGGTTAGAACATACGTGGCGCCACCTCCGACGGAGCCACACAGAGGTTGCGCTGGCCTTCGAGCAGGAGCTGAAGCCGCTGATGAGGGCACTGGATGAGGGATCGGGTAAGTGACGGTCTGGGATTTGGCTTCGCGCGGAGCGGGAGACCAACTTTAACGGGAATCTCAACTCAGTCCTAAACCCCGCCCCGACCATAGGCTCCGCCCCCATGTTCTAGGCCCCGCCCCCTGTGCGAAACAGGGTCCTGACTTAGGCCCCGCCTCGCTCGAGCTTCTACCCTAAGCTCCGCCCCTTCCCTAAGTCCGGAGTGCTAGGCTCAACTCTATGTATAGTCTGTCCTCAGGCGCTGTCTGGCCTTAGGTCCCACCTGTGTCCCGCGTTGCATTCTTTTTCTGTCCTAGACCCGGTCCCCTCACCATAAACCTCGCCCTCCATTCTGGGCTCGGTCCTGGACCCTTTGCCTAGGCCCTGCCCCGCCTCAGCCTTCTGTCCTAAGCCCCGCCTTGCCCTCGACCACGCCCTTGACCCAGTCCGCCTGCGTAAAGCCCCGCCCTTGCTTCTGTCCTAGGCTCCACCCCAACCCTCAATCCCGTACACCGCCCCAAATCCAGACCACCCTTTCCCTCCGTAGGACCCTGCGACCCTGGCGAGGTGGCGCTGCCGCACTGGGCGCCCGCGGTGCGCCTGCTGGAGGGCGAGGAGCTCGTGGGGCCGCTGGAGGAAGGCTGCGAGCGGCTGCTGCGCACCCTGCACGGGGCGCGTCAGATGGCCCGCGACGCGCCCAAGTTCCGCAAGGCAGCTGCCCTGCGCCTGCGAGGTGAGCGCTCTCTCTGCACTGGACCGCCCGGGGGTCCTGACATCAGGAAAACCCCGCAGAGTCCCACTGGATGCCTCCACCCCCTCCTGTCCCGGGACAGGACTGGGCGTTTTCACCCCAAGCACGCGCCCCGAGAACAGTATTGACAAGAACTCCAGTACTGCCTCGGCTCCAAAAGGGGCGGCCGCGCCCCTCCGAGCCACACCCACGGGTCCCATCCCCTTCCCCACCTGGCCTCTGGGGCATCTCGACCCCCCAAGAACACCCAGCTTCCTTCAAAATGACTCAGTTCTTCAACCTGGTAGAACAGTCTCACTGCACTCAACCACCACTTGCTGCGGTCCTGGGGAGCCCGGCCTCCTGCGCTCTTCCTCTAGACCATTCCCCCCTTCACGGTGAACTTCGCACTTCCCTCTCTTAAGTTGGCCCATCCTACCCTCAAGCTTGCAACGCAGCTTGACCCTGACCTCAAATCGCCTTAGGGGTGGCCCCAAAGTGGGGCTCCCTGAATCTTGCACCTGAAATAGGCCACCTCCAGGTGCCCTAGCTGAGTGCGCCTCTGAGAAGCCACTCAAGACACCCGCCCTCGTTCCTGCAGAGTAGAGGATCCCCTTCCCTAGTAACCCCCCACTCAGTTGCCTCCTATACTGGAGCAGAGTCCTTTTGGACTTAGTCCCAAGGTGAAAGACAGGTGCAGGGAGTGGGGAGGGGCGAGGTGGCCTTCTGAGCCCCGCCCCCAGCCCTCCCTCTTTTCAGGATTCCAGCCTAACCCGGAACTGAGGGAGGCCCTGACCACTGGCTTCGTGCGGAGGCTTCTCTGGGGGAGCAGGGGCGCCAGTGCGCCCCGATCAGAACGCCTGGAAAAGTTCCAGCATGTCCTTACCATCCTGTCCCAGCGTCTAGAGCCTGGCTGTTAAATCAAGCGACAACCTTCTTTACACCCAGGACCCCACACTCCTGGGACCTCCAAAGAGACCAAGGAAGTTGCCCCAGGCTCCTCATAGCCATGGGCAGTGGAGACTGGTCTCACAAAAAGGAGGGAATCAAAGTTTGCAAAAATACACATGGATCCTGGGGGTGGGGGTGCGCAGCCTCCAGCCACACCCTAGAAGACTGACCCAGGTTATCTGGAGGCCACCCCCTGGCACACACATACACACACCATGTGGCTTTTCTTGGTAAAAGAACTGCAGATCCAGTATCAGAATTCAAGTTTGACTTCACTTCTGAAAAGCCATGTGACTTTCAGCAGATCACTTCTGTGTGCTGGCCTTCAATACAAAAGTAAGACTGTGGGCTTTCTATGGTTTGTGGCTGGAATGGAAACTTAATGTCTAAACTGATCATGGTGGAGAAACCCTGTTCTCAGGAAGCTACAGTGCCCAGGAAGGAAGGAAGTTTGGTACCTTTCTTCCTCTACTGGAGTCACAAGCCAACTCCCAGGAAGAGGCAGGGTTTGTCCAAGGTGTGCCCAGGTTCGCCTCCCCTTCCTCATTCCCTGTGTGGCCAGGAGGGTGGCACTGCAGGATCCAGCCCTGTATCTAAATCCTCTAACAAGGCACAGACTCCAGAAACTTTACCTAACTGTTTTTATATAAAACAAAATAGCCCAAGCCGAGTGGCAGGAGGAAAAGATCTGAAACATGAGTATGTACATCGATGCTGGAAGGCACAGCGGGTCCGCCTGGGATGACAGGTGGGACGGAGGGCAGCAGGTTACACAGGTCTCAGCCAAAGCCACGGGGCAGAAGTAAAGTGCATAGGTCCTGGGGCTCCCCGTGGCCCAGAAGCAGCAGCCGACAGCCCCCTCTCCCCGCCCTGGCAGGTTCAGTTGAGTGTGACTCGGAGGTAGGAGGTGGGCACGTAGCCCTCGCCTCCCTGTTTCCGCCTGACCCGTGTCCAGCCGTCGCCTTTGTCCTCTTCCATGAGACTGAGGTCCTCGCCCTCGGTCATAGAGATGGTGCCCTCACTGGACCCTGTCGTGGGGTGGGCCCAGGTCTCTGCTTTAGGCCAATTTGAACAACCTAACCAGAGACACCCAGGGCAACTGATGTGCCCCCCACCCTACTGCCACCGTGCCCCACACCGGCTGTCCTCACCTTCAAAGTGGTAAATGGCCACACACTGGCCTATGGGGGATGTGGGCTCCTCAAAATCCTCATCAAACTCCGTGTAGATGGGGGTGTCCTGGCCCTCTTCCGAGGGGGGCTCTTCGGAGCTGGGTGGGACAAGAAGGCAGATGGAAGCAGGCCCTCCGGGTCTCTTGAGCCACACCTGCTCCGGCCTCCCAGCTCACCTCTCCTTGTTGTCCTGTGACCCGTTGCTGCTGCTGTCAGGGGGAGCGCTGGCTGGGGGGTCGGGAGGACGAGGGTGCCGGCCCAGGCTGTCCCCCCGGTTGCTTAGGACCCGGCTCTCGGCTTCTGCCAGCCAAGCCTGGGAGGACGAGATCACATCAGCTCCAGGGCAGGGCTTCGAGGTTGGCCACTCTGGACCCAGAGATTTCCTGAGATCACCCATGCACACCCAAGGCCGTGATGAGAAACAGCTGGATCCCTCCCCCAACACCTCCCTGTCCCCCACCCGGCAGTGACTCAGCCAGGCCAGCCGCCACTCCACCCCTCCCCAGGGCCTTCCCCCTTACCTCGTACTTCTGCACTTCCAATTTCAGCCGCTCAATGTTGCTCAGGGTTTCTGTGATCCGGGGTTCCAAGCTGGCTGGGTCCCCCATTTGGGGTGTCTTCTCATACACGTCCTTCATTTTCTTCAGCGCTTCCCTGGGGAAGATGGACAGATGAGGAAGGACAGCAGGTGAACAGGGCTCACAGCTGTCAAGGGAGCTTGTCAAGGGCAAGGGAGAACACTGGTTAGAACTCAAATGTGGGGGCCGGACATGGTGGCCGGCAACTATGGTGCCAGCTACTCAGGAGGCTCAGGGAGGAGGATCGCCTGAGCCCAGGGGTTCAAGGCCAGCCTGGGCAACGTGGCCAAACCCATGCTGAGCTCCAACGCGAGGGCTCAGCTACCTACATCTGAATCTCAGTTTGGCATTTCCCGGTGGTGAGCTTAGGCTAGCAGAGCCTCACCTGCAGATGCTTACCTTGAAAATGGGCATAAGGGCAGGTGTGTGTCCGTGGGCTGGTGTGGGGCTGCAGCAGTACTTGGGACACAGTAAGTCCTAACAATTACTCAACTACTCATATGTACAGTGGGTACCTGGTATGTGCTAGGCATTATCCTAAACTTTAGAAATGCAGCTCTTGGGGGCTGGGATGTAGCTCAATGTCAGAGCACAGGGCTGTCAAGTGCACGGCCCTGGGTTTCACTGCCAGCACCAGGATGGGGCAGGAGAGAAAAAAACAAAGAGTCAGGATCCTAACCCTGCTTACCATCTCCCAGGAAAACCCAAGAATTCTAGGGAAGCCACGTGAAGGGTTTAGAATAGTGCCTGGAACACAGCAGGTACTCGATGATTGCAGCTGTGATTCCTATCATTAGCCTCCATTCCCATCTGCTCTGTACATCTGGGTAGTGAGAGCTGTAGCGCACTCCTGGAATATGCCAGACCTCAGCCCAGCGTCCTTCCAGGCACTATCTGACCCATGTCACAGAAGAAGAAACTGACGCACAAAAAGGTGCAAGCAGCTGCCTGAGACCTACACGACAGCTAGAATTCCCAAGCAACCTGCCTTGACTCTAGGCACACACCCTTCACCTGCCCTCCACCGCAGAAGCCCAGAAACCACCCAGTGCCAGATGAAACTTCACCCCCAGAAAAGCCATCTGTCCAAGAGGTTATTCGCAGACAGCCAGCTAGAACTTGGCCGCCTGCTGGCAAGTGTCAAACATCATTCCTGTTACATAACAGGACTGGGAAGAGGACTTTGCTGCTTGGAAAGAGTGAGTAAAGATTTTCTTTTGAATCTGGCAGATTTTCACTGTTAATATTTTAAGTGTTTTAAATTATTAAATAGATAGCCACATACTTTTTTTTTTCCTTTTAGCTACTCAATGTGATGGATTAGACTGCTAAATTTCTTGATATTGAACCATCTTTGCATTATTGGGATAATGTCCAACTGATTCTGTATGTTATTTCTTTAGAAAACTTTCTCCTGTTGTAGTAAAGGAGACATAACATAAAATTTCCTCCTATGGTCACCCTGAAGCATACAGTTCTGCGGCATTAGGTACCTGCACCCAACTATCACCACCACATGATGTATTATTTTGTAATATGTCATTAGATTTGCTAGGCGAGGATTTTGTATCTAAGAACAGAACTGAGGTAAAATGAGCCTGTAATTGTATTGTCTTGAGTTCTTGTTCATTGATTTGGGAACCTGGGTGCCACCAGCCTCCTAATAAGTGGGCAGCTTTCGCTCTTCCTGTTTGCTAGAGAGGCCTGCATGAGATGGAAAGCAACAGTTTCCTCCAGGCATGTTAAGAATCACCTGTAAAACCACCCTGCTGGTGGCTGCTAGGAGATTTGGGGTGCATTTAAGTGTGATTATTTTCTGGTTTTGTTTTTCCATATGCTAGACAAGCATTCTATCACTGAGCTACACCTGCGGCCCTCATGAACCATTCCTTTAAATGTAAGCCCCTTGTCCCCTGCCTTCCCTGTCGCCAGTGCCGTACCTCTGATCAACCTCCTTCTGCAGCTCCCGGTTGCGTTCTTCTAAACTGCTGCTGCAGCCGCTTTCCTCTGCTGCTCCGGGGGCAAGTGGCTAAAGTCCTCCGATGCCACAGTCTGCAGGAGGGGAGAGAGCTGAGTCTGGGATTCTGAAATGGAAGCTTCCAGGCGCTGCACACTCCTGAGGATTCCAGTCCGCCTTCCGCCCCTTACAGGATTCTTGGGAGCAAGGCCATGCACGGAGGCGAAGCAGGAGAGGGGCCCAGCCTGGCCGCGGTAAGCGAGCCCAGGTCCTGCCACCATACCGCAGGGCAGGCCGGGGCCACCCCTCCACCCCAGGCCTCACTTACCCCACGGCCGCCTCGAAGGCTGCGGAAGGATGCGAGCCGCGGTTTGACCGACTTACTGATCTCACTCAGTATGGCCAAGGGGTCGCGGCCGGAGCGGGGGGACGGGGGTCCGTTAGGCAAGGCGGAGGGCAGGGGGCCCCCCAGGGGGGAAAGGGGAGGGGGACGTGGCTACCAGCAGGGGCCGGGAGGGGGCGGGCCAGGAGGAGGTGGGGGCAGAGAACGAGGATGGACGGACCGATGGACGTAAGGATGGACGCGGAGAAGGAAAAACAAAAGGGAGAAAGAAAGAAAAAAATCATAACGGTAAGAAAATCACAACTCGAGATGCACAACCACACAGAAAACACGTGCAAGGGCAGTGGAGAATCGGGAGGTGGCGGGAGAACAGACTGCGAGCCAGAGGTCACCCCTCCCTGCCCCCACTGCCTGCGTCCCTTGACTCTTAGGTCCAGGGGCTAGGGCGGGATGTGGCTGTCCACTGGGCTTTCTGGACTCACAGTCTAGAAGGTTGGGAGGCACATGCAGGATCAGGGGCTCAGACACAGGTCAAAGGGGCACGCCACTCAGAGAAGGGTGTGGAAGACAGGAAAGGTCAGGGGTTACAGCACGGGAGGAGAGGGCTGAAGGCCAGGACAGCAGGTGTCAGTGGGAGGGTTGAAGGCGAATGAGGGTGTAAACTGAGGGTGTTAAGGTATGTCTGACACTGGAAACCCAGAACTCCCCAAAATAAAGGGCATGAGGGGTGCCCAGGGACCCATCAGCTGTTGGGGGCACTCCTGAATGCCAGGGTCACCAGCTGCCAGGCCAGCCCCAAGTTCCACAAGCAGATCTTCTCCCAGCATCCCAAGAAGCAGCAGACAGACACCACAGGCCCCCCACCCTATCCCCCTCAGCCTCGGGGGACTCCCAAGCCAATCCGCCGCCCGCCTGTCTTCCTTCCCTCCAGCCCGGGCCTGCAGCCAAGAGGAAAATTCCTGCCCGGGACTCTGCGTTCCGGTGGCTGGGCCCGACTCAGTGGGGCCTCAGCCGTCCCCACCCACTGCCCTGTCCCACGAGATCCCAGGCCCCCACCTTGTTCTTCTTGCTGAAGGGCCAGCGCTTGGCACGACTGCGGCCAGGGCCCCGGAGCTCAGGCCGTCCGTCTGAAGGGGTGCCCAGGCTGCTGTCCGAGGGCGCGCGGTTCATGGGTTGGCTGAAGTCTTCAAATTCCACATCACCAGGGCGGGCGAAACCTGACTTGTGCAGCTCTATGAGGACCTGGGAGTCCTGGGGAAGGGGCAGTGGGTGGGCAGTCAGGGGCAAAGCCAAGTGCCTCGTTTGGGAGACACTCCCTGTGCCCACTCCTTGTCCCACCCAGGCACCCACGTTCTTGGCGTCCACAGCATCGGCGGCCACCTTCATGCCCTCCAAACACTTGGCAATGATGGGTACCACTTGCAGTTCCGCCTCCGACAGGAGCCCGTACCCAGCTCCCAGGCGGGTGGCTCTCCGCTCATCCATGTCCTGTAGCTTCTGCGGAGCCAGGGCAAAGGCATGAAAGGCCTGGGCAGGGGCAGCGGGGGGCGCTCTAGCCATCAGCACCAGCCCCTGCCCAGTGTGCTAGGGAAGAGAGTCCAGTATGGAGACTCGTGCCCTGGGTGGCTGGGCTGAAACAGGGCTGGGAGTCTCCAAGGCCAGCCATGCCTAGGGACTCGGGAAAGCCTTCTCAAAAGAGGAGACAATGGAACAGGGCTTTGAAGAGAAAATAAAACCAGCACAGATAATCCCAGTGCCCAGGCTGGGACAGAGACTGGAGAAGGAGGCGAGAAGAGCAGAGAAATTTGAGACCCAGGTTTGTTGGAGCTGGGGCCTTCGAAGAATGAGTAAGAGTTTCAAGAGGAAAGAAAGGCATTCCTGGAAGAAAGCTTGAGTAAATGTACAACTCACTGTTACTACAGGTTTCTATGTCAACCTAGGAATGGGGACAGGGCAGCTGGGGTGTTGATATCTGTGTAAGAGCCTGGGCTTGGGAGCTTAAAGCACTCACATCAAATATCTGGGCATCTGGGAAAAATAGAAGTGAGCCTGGTCTCGGTTGAAGCGCTGTAATTGGGCAGCGTATTCGTTCTTGCTTTCTTCTGCCATATGACTCCGGAGGTGGGCTTGCTGCTTGGCCTGAGGAATAGCAAGGCAGAGGTCACTGCCAGGTTCTGGCCATGTCCCACTCTGACCCCTCCAGCCCGTCACAGACTCCACATGCACCTTCTCCACATCAGCCTTGGTGGCATTGATATCCTGGTCCAGTCTCTCAGCGGTCTGGGCTGCTTTCTCTGCCTCCCGGCAGTCTCGCTCAAATTACGTTTACTCTGTGGAAGAGACGGAAGCAGAGTGAAGGTGCGCCATCCCCGAGAGGGGAGGTGGGAAACCAAGGTCCGTAGGGACTGGTGGGAAGTCACTGGTGAGGCGTGGCCTTAGGTATGCTGGGAGCCCTTGGGAGAGGGGAGTCCTGGCCAGAAAGAGGGGCAGCTCTGTGAATGGGCAATTCTTGCCCTGCTCCCTGGGCCAGAGCCACCCAGACCCAGGGAACTCACATTTTCAAGCTGTTTGAAGCCACTTTCCAGCTGCTGCTGAGCCCTCCGTCCTTCCTGGAAGTGCTGTGGAAAGGAGGGCGAGAAGGCTCACCAGGGTTCCGGCAGGTGCCCGCAGCAAGACCCAGGGAGGGGGGCCCTCACCATCTTCCTCTCCTGCTTCATCTCTTGCGAGTACTTGACCAGCTCAAGACACACACGCACGCTGAGGTTCTCGGCCACCAGCTCCCGCTGGCCTGCAAAATCGTTCACCTCCTGGAGGATCTGTACGAAGGACTGCTGCTGGCTGAACCTGGGGTGGGCAGAGGCTGGATTCAGGTCCCAGGAGCAGGACGCCCCAGGACCTGCCTCCAGATGAGAAGGGGTACGCCCCAAGTATCCATCCCAAGGCAGTGATAAGTTCTGGTGCATATCCCTCATCCCCAACCCTTGATTCGGATGTGATTTAAAACTCAGAATGACTCTTATACAACTTCTATGTGCCCCCAGAGGGGTTGGGGGCCACATCCTGTAATCAACATCATAAACCTATCTACAGGGAAAGGTACTAACAGGGTCCACAGGGCATCATTTCTAGGACCCTTACCCCCCACCACCACATACAGAGATACCAAAATCTGAGTCCCTCAACAAAACCGTGCAGCACTTGCATAGAACCTATGTCCATCTTCCCACAGACCTTAAACCATCTTGAGGTGACTTATAATACCTGATTCAACGTAGATGCCATGGGCACAGTTGTTGTACTGAATTGTTTAGGAATTGATGACAAGGGGAAAAAACGCTCGGTACTAGGACAATTTTTATTATTAGAACATTTGTCAATCCTTGGATATAAAGGACAACAGTATTCATACTAAGTGGGATAAAATGACTAGAACTGACATCAAGTCAGTTTAGTTGGAGATTGCTGTCAAGTTACCAAAACACAAACAAACAAACAAAACACTTGTTTGATTTCAAGAGCTTTTGGATTTTGGAATGAGACACTCAATAAGAGACTTGTTCTGACAGCCCCATGGGCTGGAGACTTTTAACATTTTAACTCAGTTGTCTTCACACAAACCCTACTGGGTAAGTGCCATGGTCATTAGTCCACTTCCCAGATGAGGAAAACAGAGGCATAGAAAAATCATTTGCCCAAAGGCACTCATTTTGCAAGTGCCAGAGAATCCCATTTAGCAGATGAGAGAAAAAGCAGAGAACTTGAGCAGCATGCCCAGAGTGGCTGGCTAGGAGTGGATTTAGGACTGCAGCCGGTCATCCCCTCCCCATCCTTACTTGGATTCAGGGTCATCTTTGGTAGGTCTTTTGGGCAGATATTTCTTCACGAGGTTCCTAAAGGGAGACAGAGGCAGGAAGGCTGAGCCACCCTGCCTCAGGCCGCTCCTAGCCCCTGGTCGCACCCACCGAGGGTCTCACCGAAGCTGCTTCGCATAAGCTTGCTCCACCTCTGTGCGTTCTTTCACGAACTTCACATATTCTGTCCAACAGGTCCAGCCCCCACTGCGTGTGGCGCTCGAGCACCTCAAACTGATCCTGATGGCGGGCACGGAGTGGGGAGGGCCAGGGTCACGACCTCGGAACCCCACGGCCCACCGATCAGATGCACTGGGAGCCTCAAAGCTCCGCGCTCCAAAGAGGAGTGGCTTCCCGGCGCCGCCCCGGCGTGGCGCAGGGGGAGGCAGGAAGCTGGCGGGAACCCCCTCCCCTTCCCGGGAAGGGCCGGAGAACAGGGCTGGGGCCCCTGCAGGACAACAGGGTCTTGGTCTCCCGACAGCCTACAGGGGTGTAAAATGCGGCAAGGCCCCTCCCCTGCCCGGGCTCCCCTAATCCCCCCAGATTCCGGAAAATCCGGCCGGCCTGGCGTGAGTCAGGGCCAGAGGGGCAGGGTTTACAGCAGCTCGTGAAGGGGGGAACCTCGGAATAGCCAGGGGGTAGGCACCGAGTTCCCTGATTCGGAGTCCTCTGATGAGTGACTCAGTTTCCCACATTAACTCCACTACGCCTCCAAAAGAAATCCCACAGTTGGAGAGGAGTCTGCGATTTACCACCCCACTGCACCCAGGAACCTAGGGATTCTGCCGCCCCCAGAAAGGGGAGGGCTCTGAGGTCCAGTTAGGATAGGGGGAAATTTCTGGGGCTTCCTGGGTGAGGTAAGAGGCGGCCAAGGGGCGGCCCCGCCCTGGGGTGTGAACTGGAGAAGGGCCGAAAGGGGCCTGGGGCCGAGCCTCGCAGCCCCCTCCCCCTCCGAAGCGTCCCAAGCCCCTCGGTGTTGAGTAAGGCCATTGAAAGGCGGTCAGGACTTGTAGGGTCCCACGTGGGGAAAAGGGTGGCCAGAAGGTCCCCTCCCCTCCCAGTCGGACAGGCGGGCGGCGGGCAGGGACCCAGGGCCGTAAGATAAGCCGCCGGCCTGACCAGGGCGCTCAAATAGGTGACCTAGCCGGGCTGCCCCGGCCTGGTCCTAGAACTTCTGTCCGCCTCCCTCCCAACCAACCCGTGCCTCAGTTGCCCTATGCCAGTCCTGCAAGCTCTCCCTTAGCCTTTGGGCGTCCTGAGACTCGCTGAGAAACTCCGAGGGAGGGCGGAGGGCAAGAGGGTGGGGACCCAGGGGTCAGTGGGAGGGAAAGTGCCCAGTCCCCGCTAAGGTACGGTGGGGACAAAGCGAGAAGGTCTGCACTCCAACTGGGGAGAACTTGGAGCTGGGTCGATCGGACTCACCCACAACTCGGTACCCCAATCCATGCTGCTCCCGCCGCCGATGCCGCCGCCCGCCGCCGCCGCGCCAGGTCCCCACTGCCCGCCGTCCGCCGCCCTCCGCGGGGAGACTCAGCCCAAGGCGGTGCGCCCGGCCCCGCCCAGGTTCGCCCCTGCCACGCCTACTCTAGGTCATGCCACGCCCCTACACGCTTTGCCACGCCCCCTACCCCGCGCGGATCTCAGCCGGGCGCCCCAAGGGCGGGGCTCCGAGGAGGCGGACCCAACGGACGCTCCGCCCCACTTAAAGAAACGTTGCGTTCCTCAGCCACTGGACCGACCCCTTAAAGGACCCCTCCATTTTCCAAATCTCTGGGGCCCCTCTCATCCTCCCACCTCCTCCCCCGCTGTAGATGGTTCTTCCTTTCCCCCTTTCCCTCAATCGTTCCTTAAAGGGCTAAGACACCAAAACCCCAAGCCAAGTCCCTCCCCCACTCCGTTGCAGGGAGAACCTGAGGTCACCCGGCTCTTGCGGGCCAACCGGCTCCAGGCGTCTACGTTTGTCCCACTAATGGTCTGGTCCCTCCGGCCACAGGGCGGATGGAAGGACTTCGATCCTGCCCAGGACGTGCCTTCGCCAAGGCCGGGTCCATTAGCGCCCCCACCGCATCCTGCATTCCCTCCTCCAGAGTCTCCGTTGGGAAACTGAGGACGAGCTGTCCTTGGGGCGCCGGTCCCAGGCCTTTCCCCAGCTCCAGTGCAGTACACGCTTGCACCACCCCATTTTCCAGTCTCACCCATGAGGTCCAATCAGGTTTAATTATCAGTATTGGCACTAGGATCCTAAGATGGCCCCTCCCCTAGACGCTAGGGCCCTGGGGCTGGAAGTCTGTATCCTACTCCCATAAAGTCTGTTCACACCTTGTAAATCCCCTTGAGGCTCTGGGATGAAAGGAAGAGACACCGGTGGTCCCCATCCCTTTGGCGATTTTCTTGGTAGCCACAGAGGTGACAGAAGCCGTGCTGGGGCTGCAGGAGGAATCTGCCTCTCCCCCACACCAACAGCCACCCCTCCAATCTACACTGGGGCTGATGACTGCTGGGACTGGGCCCCAGCTGCTTGTGGCTTCTAGACTAGAAAACCTTTGATTGCAAAGTGGGATTCAGGGCTCAGTCAGGGACTCAAAGCTAGTCAGAGACAGACTAGATTTGGGGTTCGGCCCCAGTCAGCACAAGGGTTGGGATGAGGTTTCAGACTGGGGTAGGAAGATTACCAAAGGGGTCAGCAATCCAGTTAGGGGTCAGGGACTCAAACTAGGGTCTACGAGTAAGGTCTAGTCTAGAGTCAGGGCTGGCCTATCCAGACTAGGGGTTCAGCCGGAGATTAAAGCTCAGTGTGCATGGGAGTGAGGGACGTCCAGGTTGGCAGGGTGTGAGAGAGGATCAAGGTTTCAGGCTAAAGCGGAGGCTCAGCTGCAGCAAGGGGTTAAGCCTGGGTCTGCAGGTGGGCCTCCAATTACCTCACTCTGGACGATAGCCTTAGTGTAAGCTTGGGGACTCGGTCGGGGGTCACAGGTCATCCTAGGGTCAAGATTTAACCTGAGGCCAGGTTTTGGCCTCTCTGTGGACCAGGAAGATTAGGAGAACAGAACAGGCCTCAACAGATGCGTGTGTTTACCCAAAGCCCAAGCTCTGGCTGGGAGCCACATCCCTAGAGTAAGAAGCGGAAGTCTGTCCTTGGGGATACTGGGAAATGTAGTTCTTTTACGCCGTGTTGAGTGTGTCTGCTTCCGCTGAATTCTGGGAAATGTAGTCCTGGACCGTTAAGAGTTAGGTGAAGGAATTCCGCTTTAAGGACCGGATATCAGATCCAGGATAATTGGTTAGATGGACTGTTTATCAAATTACATCCGGGACCATCTTTCTAGCGACTGGTGAGAATGGAGGTGGATTAAGTGATGTCAGTACTCCCATTCGGAGCCAGTGCTGTCCATCTAGTGTCGCATAGGCGCGGTCTATCGAAGAGGTGATAGCGGATTGGTTGGACGGGCTGGACAATCTTAAGGGCTCGGCCCTACGGTGCAGCGATTGGTTCACTGGTAGGCGGGCTTGCGGGCGTCAGAGGCGGTGTCAGGGGAGGCGGCAGCTCCAGAGATGGCAGTGAGCGAGAGGAGGGGGCTCGGCCCCTGGAGCCCGGCAGAGTGGGGGCCGCAGCTCCTTCTGCTCTTGCTGTTGGGCGGCTGCTCCGGTCGTATCCACCGGCTGGCGCTGACGGTGAGGCCCGCCGCACGGCGGTCTGGGGTGGCGGGGCCAACTTTGCCCCGGAGAAGCCCCTGGCTTGGAGTGGTCCCGTCCGTCCCCCCCTCCTTAAGGGGATGGAGCAGTCTGACGCCCCCCGCTTGTAGACCCGGAATGGTTTCGTCCCAGTATCCCCCTCCGTCGTCGCCTTGGAGTTGCCTGGCTGGCCACGCTACAGTCGTGCCTGCCGGTCGGGGTGGGGCTCCATCTCTGGCGACCCCTCACTCCAAGCCCCTTTAAATTCTTTGGCTCACTTTGGGGACGCTGGGTTCCCCTGTGCCATTTAGAGGAAGTCCTGAGTGGGATCTTCGGGACATTCGCTGGGATCTTGGGGCCTATGCTGAAATCTCAGCACTCTGGGGTTCCAGTTGGAATCTGAAAAGTTTTCCCGAGGTGAAGGCCAGGCACACTGATGTGCAGAGTGGTACTCAGCCAGTGAGTACCACCAGTTGCCCCAGGGTTTCCCTTCCTGGACTACCAGAACTGTAGTTGAAGAATCCGAGGGCACCCCTGTCCCTGTCCCTGTCCCTGCCCTGGGACTGGTGCGGGGACACAGCCTGCGGGGAGGTCTTCACATTCCCTCTTGTCGCCCTCTAGGCCTGTCCTAAGTAAAGGGGCCCAGAAGACTGTTGGGAGAGCCTCAAGCCGGAGCCTTGGGGCGGGGCGGGTACTAAGAAGTCTAAGCTGCCTCTGCCTCCTTGGTGTCCGGCAGGGGGAGAAGCGAGCAGACATCCAACTCAACAGCTTCGGATTCTACACCAATGCTCCCTGGAAGTGGACTTGAGTCTCCTACGGCTGGGCCCCCAAGAGACAGACGAGAAGGCCCCCCTGGTGAGAGGCTCAGGGAGGATGGGCCTAAAACTTCACCCCTCCTCCACCAGTTCGGGATTCCCATTCTAGTTCTGCTCCTCACTTGTGTGATCTTGGGACAAGTCCCTTGACCTCTCTGAGCCTCAGTTTTTTCACTTGTAACCTGGGAACAATAATGTCTCTTGTGATGTGTTTCTAGGCACCATCTGTTTTTGATGGCAGTGCTGGGGATGGAATCCAGGGCCTTGTGCCATACTAGGCAAGCCCTCTATCACTGAGCCACACCCCAGCCCCTTTTTAAATTTTTTATTTGAGACAGGGTCTCCCTTAGTTGCCCAGGCTGGCCTCAAACTTGTAATCCTCCTGTCTTAGCTACCAAGTAGCTGGGATTACACCATGCCTGACTTAGACACTGTTCTTAATAGTTGGGGACCCCCAATGAACAAAACAGTCCCAGTCCCACGAGTCAAAATGAATGACTAGCACTGATTGACATGCACAGCAATCTCTATGGGCTTCTTCCCTCATAACCACCCGCTCAGGAATGCTGTGGAAATTTGCTGAATCCAGTTTTCAGGGGATGGCCAGCAGCTGGGAGGTACAGGACTTGCTCAGAATCACACAAACTGAAAGGACAGAGCCTGATTTCAGATCCTGATGTGCTACATCCCAGAACCCAAGCAGAACCTGTCATCATTTTAATTTGGGGGAAACAGAGTGGGTGAGCTGTGAGAGTTCTCCCTGAGGAAGTGACAGAGAGACTGAGAGACACGGGAGGGCTGGAGATAAAGGAAGAGGACTTGGGGGAGAGGTAGGTTGTAGGAAAATTCAGAGAGAGAATGTGGGACCTGGCACGTGGGAGGTGTTCAGTAAATGTGAAGCTACATGTCTTTAGTTTTATCTTTTAATTTTGTTCTAATTAGTTATACAAGACAGTGGAATGCGTTTTGACACTTTGTACACAAATGGAGAGAGCTACATTTCTGTTGCTGGGAAAGAGGTGGCTCTGGAGTCCCTCACATCTTCCATTTTTCATTCACCCACCAGGTGGGTTCAGTCTGAGCCGGGTTCGATCTGGTGGCATTCGCTCCTACTCAGTGAGTGGAGGGGTGGGGAGGGAAGGAGGGACCATGGTGACGGGTGATGTCTGTCTCCTGCCTCTAGAACCTGTTGTTCCCCAGAGGTGGGGACAAGAAGAGACCTGGGGGAGGTGAACAGGGTGGGGCTGCACCAACCCATAGGAAGGGGTAACCCATGTTCCCTCTTGCCCGCTCGCCAGACCCGGGATACCATGACTGTCCTCTACAAAGAAACAGTATCAGCTTCCTGGTCCTGTTCCTCATCGACACCAAGGATCTGCAGTGAGTTGGGGCAGGACTGGCTGAAGAAGATCCAAGTGGGTGTTTCCCGAGCGTGATGCCCCATGGGCTGAGCTGATCAGGAGGAACAGGAGACCAGCTGAAAAGGCCTTTGAGCCCCTGGGAGACACTGCTTAGTGTCTGCTTCCAGCCTTCTGAGACTGGAAGGAAGGAGAGGAGAGGGTACCCAGGGCATGTTGGGGGCTCAGCAGAAGACCAGACACTGGCTGTGAGAATCGGTAACCTAGCCATCAGTCCTTGCGGCGTGCTTCCTGCGCTCCAGGAGGTGCCCGGGAGCTCACACACACATGAACCTACCATCCTTCCGCTGTGGTTATGCCCGTTCTTCAGAGCAGAAAACAGTCCCAGGAACTGGGATTCAGACCCAAGCTGCCTGGTGCCAGGGACTCTGCACCTTGCTGCCTCACTGTGGGTACAGAGTGAGGTGCTCACATGGACGGGCGCGTCAGTGGGCAGGACCTGGTAGTCCCCAGTGCGCAGCAGTGCAGTGAGGGGCTCGCCCTGATGGGAGGTGGCCCCAGGCTCAGCCAGGTGCTGTCACCAGGGAGGAGATGCAGAGCGCCCGAGGGGCCATGGCATCCTTCAGCACAGGTTGTATGCCTGACCCCGGGCTCAGGCCCCTGCTTCTCACCCAGGGTCCAGGTACGAAAATATGGAGAGCAGAAGAAGTTGTTCATCTCTCCTGGGCTTCTCCCCGAAGAGACTCCCAAGCCAGTGCTCCCAAGGCCAGAGCCCACAGTCACCCCCGAGGCAGAGAGTGGTGAGTCGGGCTGGCTGCCGGGGAGGAGGATGGGCAGGGCTCCTCCATTTTTTGCCATTCCTCTGACTGCTCCTCTTAAAATCACTCACCCTTCTCCTCGAGGAACCCCCACGGTCAACAAAGCCAAGGCAGAACTCGCAGTGTCTCAGGTTCGGTGAGCCAGGGTGGGAGGGAGAGAGACCTAGCCCTGGGGTGCATGGGGACCTGAGCCTGGGCCATCTGGAAAGGCCAGCTGATGGAAGGACTCTGTCCCCCCAGGGCCCCAGTGGGAAAGACAAGGAGCTGGTGTTGGGCCTGGGCCACCTCGACGACTCCTACAACTTCAGTGTGAGTCTCTGGTGCCCACAGCCTGGCCTCCCCGACAGCTGGGGACTCCAGGCTGAGACCTTCTCTGCTCTGCCCTGCCCAGTTCCACGTGGTGATCGGCTCCAGGGCAGAGGAAGGCCAGTACAGCCTCAACTTCCACAACTGCTACAACTCCATGCCAGGCCGGGAGCGGCCATTCGACATCACTGTGAGCAGAGGGGCGCAATCCGACTGCTGAGGTTGCGGAGGGGCGGGAGCACCACCCAGCGCAGCTTCTTGGTCCCCTGTCAGAGGATTTGCCAACTGCAGATTGAAAACATTAGGGGAAAACATTCCATCTGTAGCAAACATACAGACTTGCCCTGTTCTTCCCCCTAAGCAGCACAGCACAGCTGCACGCTGCTCCAGCTCCTGCGTCATGTAGAGGTGACCTACCTGTGGGAGGGTGTGGGCAGGCTCTATGCAGATGCTACACCATTTTATATAAGGGACTGGAGCAACTCAGACTTCAGTGTCCACAGGGTCCTAGAACCAAGCCCCCAAGGAATACCAAGGGATGACTGTGCACCCATTTGAGAGATGGAGAATACTGAGACTCACAAGGGCAAGTTGCCCAGCCAGAAAGTAGGAGAGCTGGAGACTTGGCAGGCGCTGGCTCTCCAAGTCCAGAGCTAGGGCCCTGTGACCACCTGCCCCCTCCTTAGTGATGATCCGGGAGAAGAACCCTGACGGCTTCCTGTCGGCCGCAGAAATTCCCCTCTTCAAGCTATACCTGGTCATGTCTGCCTGCTTCCTGGCCGCCGGCATCTTCTGGGTGTCTGTGCTCTGCAGGAACACGTAATGCCTCGCCCTCGCCCGCCTCCACTCCCCGCCACAGCCCTCCCTACCCTGCACTGATGCCGTCCCGGCCCCCTCTCCCCGACCCTCTGCCAGGTACAATGTCGTCAAGATCCACTGGCTCATGGCGGCCCTGGCGTTCACCAAGAGCATCTCTCTCCTCTTCCACAGTGTGAGGACCCCAGGCCAATGGGGTGGCTGGGAGGTGGGGCCCTCCAGGCCGCCCCACAGCTCTCAGGCCTGGGCGTCCAGCTCTGCAGCTGTGCACGGCATTTCCTTTGTCCGCCTGTTCTTCCTGCTCCCACTGTGCACCCTCCAGTCCGACTGACCCTGGTCCAGCTGTGACTGCCATCCACCCACCCTACTGAGCCTGCTTCCCTGGTTGTGCGTGGTGCCGTCCATTGTTGAGTCCCCCCACCATCCTGGTTAAAACTGCTCAGTTTTTGACACCCCATCCATAGGGATGGCTCATGTCCCTCCTGCCCCCACCAGCCACCACCCAGTCACCCCCCATGTGACTATCCATCTGTCTGTCCCCCTCCAGATCAACTACTATTCATCAACAGCCAGGGCCACCCCATCGAAGGCCTGGCCGTCATGCACTACATCACACACCTGTGAGTGCCCCCTCTGCCGGGCGGGGAGGCAGGCAGGGAAGGCCCCCGCTCATCAGATGCCCGTGCCCCCAGGCTGAAGGGTGCGCTGCTCTTCATCACCATCGCGCTGATCGGCTCGGGCTGGGCCTTCATTAAGTACATCCTGTCTGACAAGGAGAAGAAGGTTTTTGGGGTTGTGATCCCCCTGCAGGTGCGTAGGGGAGGCCACTGGGGCGTGGGCGCTCACATCTGACAGGAGTGCGGGGTCGCTCGGGTGGCGCCCACGTGCCCGCTTGGCCACGCCCACCTCCCCGCCTGGCCACTTAGGTCCTGGCCAACGTGGCGTACATCGTCATCGAGTCCCGCGAGGAGGGCGCCAGCGACTACAGGCTCTGGAAGGAGATCCTGTTTCTAGTGGACCTCATCTGTTGTGGCGCCATCCTCTTCCCAGTTGTCTGGTGAGGAGCCCAGACTGCGGAGACCCCGCTCCCCATGAGCGGGGTCCTCGGAGCTGATTGCCTATGTCCCCTGCCCGGTCCCAGGTCCATCCGGCATCTCCAGGACGCCTCTGACACAGACGGGAAGGAGTGAGGCCTGCTCCTGGACTCGGCCCAGGCCCCAGCCATCGTCCTTTCTGCCCCCTGACTCTGCTGCACCCCCCCCCCCCCCGCGCCCTCGTTCCTGGACACCCCATGCCTCTCCCTGGACGCCGGCGTCCAGCCTCTCTTCCCTTGCCTGGCGCCTCCCTCCTCGCTGACCTGCCACCTCCCCCCTCTTCACCCGGCACCCTCTCCAGACTCTCGGTCCCTGGGACACTCCCCCGGGACACTCCCTGCCCCTCTCCCTCTCTCCGCGGGGCCTGGCCTCAGTGGTCCCCTGACCCCCGCTGTCTGCACACCCCTCAGTGGCAGTGAACCTGGCCAAGCTGAAGCTGTTCCGACATTACTATGTCATGGTAAGAAGGCCTAAGGGAGGCGGCCGAGGAGGCCGGGGCGGCGCGGGGCCACTGGCCTCTTGGCGTGCCCACCCCACCCCTCTGTCCTGCCCGTGCCTGCCATGCCCCCGTAGGTCATCTGCTACGTCTACTTCACACGCATCATCGCCATTCTCCTGCAGGTGGCAGTGCCCTTCCAGTGGCAGTGGCTGTACCAGGTGAGCCTTGGGAAGCTCCAGGTGTGGCGGGAGGGCGGGCCCGAGCGGCGTGGGGGTGCGTGACGCCCGCGCCGCCCCTGCCTGCAGCTCCTGGTGGAGGGCTCCACGCTTGCCTTCTTCGTGCTCACCGGCTACAAGTTCCAGCCAGCAGGGGACAACCCGTACCTGCAGCTGCCCCAGGAGGATGAGGAGGACGTGCAGATGGAGCAAGTGTAGGCGGCTGGAGGGGCGGGGCCGGCGAGGGGTGGGGTTGCTGACCCGCAGGCTGGGTTAAGGCCACCGGAGGGACTGCCAGGGTGGCCCTGGGTGGGAGTGGCAAGGCCAGGCTATTATGGGGGCAGAGCCGGAGTAGACTGGTCAGGCCTGGGGCCTGCCGCCCTCCAGCTCCTGACGGCCCTTTTGCTGTCTGCCCCCAGAATGACTGACTCTGGGTTCCGGGAAGGCCTGTCCAAAGTCAACAAAACAGCCACCAGGCGGGAGCTGTTGTGATGTCCCCACACCCCAGCCCAGTCCTCCTCCCGCCCCTGGCTCATCCTGCTCCTGCCAAAGCGTGTGGGAGCTGGGGAGCCGGGCAGATAAGGCGTCCTGCTCCCGGGAGGCCCCAGGAAGGGCCCATCTAGAAGTCAGACTGTCCCTTCTTCCCGGCAAGTGCTGGGCCACTACCCACTTCCAGCCGTACAATATGGACCAATCTGTTTCTGTACCCTGGTTTCTTGCCTTTCTGGGGTTGAGGCTAAGGTGGAAGTTGTGTTTACAATTCAGAAACCTGTATTCACTGGGGGGGAGGGGTGCGCCGGTGTCACTGCTTTATCCAGTCAATAAATATTAACTGAGCAGCTACTGTCATCTGGCCCCATGCTGGTGCTGAGGACAGTGTCCAAGACCCCCGCCCCTGTCCTGGCCCTCAATGGCTCACATTCCTTCAGGGTGGGGGTCAGGGAGAAGGACATGTCACCAGGCAGGTCCATCACTGGTCCATCAGACCTGAGATGACAATCACTCAGGGACTGGACCCAGACAGGAAGGCCAGAGAGGTGAAGAGAGAGGGGGAAAAGTCCATGCCCAGACAAGGGGACAGCACACGCAGAACCTGGAGGTGAGGGGAATGGCGATCCAAGGACATTAGATCTTAGTGGCTTGACTAAGGGACAAAGACAGTCGCTGACACCGTGCTAGCTCCATGTGCCACACCCCACCTAGGGCTTCTGTGGACCTTAACTCATCAGAGAGACTGAGGCACAGAGAGGCTAAGTCCCTTGCTCAAAGTCACACCCCCAGTGAGGTAGTGGGAGACAGAGGCCCAAAGCCAGACACATGGCCCGCCACAGAGCTGTTCCTCACCGCGGCGCACTCTGCCCCTTTGCTGGACTCCCTGGGACCAACCTGTCAGTGCAGCATTTGCTGTGTGATCCTGGGTCACTGACGACTTCTCTGTCCCATCGGATGGGACCCCATGAGTGGGGCGAGTGTCTCATGCAATAATGGGTGCAGTGGCCGTGCACAGGCCAGCAACAGCCTTAGCCTGGCCTCGCAGGGCTGCACAGAACCCCAAGTGACTGCAGATTGGAGACACCTGTGCACACACTCAGGATCCTCTCCTCCTTCCCCTCCCACTGGGGTCTCTGAGAAGCAAACCTTCCTTGGAGGGGGACACAGGCCTGGGGCAGGGCCGGGGAGGACTTCCTGTGAAGGGAAGCAAGAGCAGCTGCAGCCCAGATGGCCCGGCAGCCCTGCCAGACGAGGAAGTGGGGATCTTCGCAGGCCCCAGAGGTTCTGCACCCTTGCTTGGAGTGGCCTGTGGGCTGTCTGGGGGCAGCAGGAGGAGCAGGCACAAAGCCGGAGGACCGGCTTCCTGCTGGGGCCCACAGGAGCCACGGGAGGATCTAAAGCAGGGAGGGCCAGGCCACGTTGAGCCGTTTCCCTCCCCGTGCAAGCGCAGTAGCAGAGTCAAGTCTCCCCACCCCAAAGGTGTGCTCATCCCAATCCCCAGGGCTGGGGTCACCTTCCTGACATGCAGAAGGGGCTCAGGATGCGATTCAGAGAAGAAGCTCAAGACGGAGAGGTCATCCTGGGTCACCCTATGGACCCAGTGTCATCACAGGGCTCCTTACAAGCAGGAGGCAGGAGGGTCAGAGCAGGAGGTATGAGGAGGGAAGCAGAGGCTGCAGCATGCCAGGGCCTGGAGCCACTGAATGCAGACGGCTTCCGGAAGCTGGGAGAGGCAGGAATGGAGCCTCCCCACCCACATCTCAGCTCCAGGCCTCAACTCCAGAACCGCAAGGTCCTGACCGTGTGCTGTTTTAAGCCACTAAGTTCAGCAGCAATGAGAGACTCATACATCTTAGGAACACAAACTGGAGCCTGATCAAATCCCAGTTCTTAGCAGCTGCGGGATCCTAGGCAAGTGGCCAACACCTCTGTTTGTTCATCTATAAAATGGGGATAGTAACAGGTCCTACAGCGTATGGAGCAAACAGTCGAAATGCAAGAAATTGACAAGATGTTGCCTGGGAGCATCATGGAGCTGTTTGCGTCACTAGTGCATAGCCACATCTTGCACGGTGGCTCCCCCTTATCCATGGGGATACGTTCCAAGATGCCCAGTGGATGCCTGAAACTGAGGAGGGTACCCAACCCTGTGCCTGCCGTGATTTTTCCTATACATACATACAATAAAGTTTAATTTATATATCAGGCACAGGGAGAGATCAACAACAATAAATAATAAAATAGAGCAGTTATAACACTATTGTACAATAAAAGTTTGTGAATGTTTCTCTCAAAATATTTTATGTACTTTTCATCTTTTCACTTAAAAGAAGCACTTTTTCTTTTCCAGTGCTGGGGATTTTTTTGGGGGGAGGGACGGGTACCAGGGATTGAACTCAGGGGCACTCGACCACCAAGCCATATCCCCAGCCCTATCTTGTATTTTATTTAGAGACAGGGTCTCACCGAGTTGCTTGGCGCCTCACTTTTGCTGAGGCTGGCTTCAAACTCATGATCCTCCTGCCTCAGCCTCCTGGGATGGCAGGGATGGGCCACCATACCTGGTTTAAAGGAAGCACTTAAGCTTCTCGTTGGCACACTCAGCTTTCCAGCATCACTACTCTTGTGCTTGGGGACCACTCTTCAGTAAAATGAGGATTATTTGAACACAAGCACTGTGATACCAAAACAGTGATCTGATGACGGAGATGGCTGCCAAGTGGCTAACAGGTGAGTAGCATATACAGTGTGGATACGCTGGATGAAGATATGGTTCATATCCAGGAAGCGATGGAATGGGACAACAGATTTCATCATACTACAGTTTAAGTTATTTAAGTTAAGTAATTTCTGGAATTTTCTTTTCCTTTCTTTTTTTTAGAAACAGGGCCTCATTATGTTGCCCAGTTTGCCCTCAAACTCCTGGGCTCAAGCAATCTCCTCGCCTTAACTTCCTGAGTAGCTAGGACTACAGACATACACCACTGTACCCAGCTATTTCTGGAATTTTCCATTTCATCATTTTGACAAAGAAATGGATTTTAGAAACAGTCCCCAGCTGTTGAGGAGAAGATGAGCTGCAAGAGAGAAGGCAGGAGCAGGGGAGAGCAGAGGCAGGGCCAGAGAGGAAAGGCAGCCCCGGAAAGCCCCAGGGGCTTGCCAGCCTCCGGATCAGGGAGAGGAGAGGAGGACTGGCTTTGGGGCCTGCTGGGGCTGTCACCAAAGTCAGGCAAGGGGGAGAAGAAGCAGGGTCAGTAAAAACAAAAACACCCAGCAGTTGCTCGGGGCCCGAGCCAGGCGTCCTCTTGTCAGGCGTCCCTGGGCTCCACCAGCAGACTGGACCATCGGAACTGAGGTCGGGTCCGGGGGCTGGGCCTGCAGAGCTGGGATCCAACCTCCCCGACCTGTGCCTCCAGGGTCGGGGTGGCTGCTGAGCTCACCGCAGGCTTCGGGAAGGAGCTATTGATCGATTCAGCCAGGTCAAGGTTACCTGTGGGTTAATGAGTAATGAGGAGGGAGCAGGGGTGGCCGGCCGTGGGTCCTGGAGGGGGATTCTGGGAAAGGACTAGCAGGCCGGACCTCAGTGGAGGGAAGGAGGGGGTGGGGCGTGCCAGGCGGTGGCCAACCAGACAGGTGTGCAGGGAGCGCCTGGGACCCACCCATAAATCTCTCCCACCTCTCCTTGCACCCCACCTAGGGATGCTGAACAAAACATAGGACTGGAAAGTTACGTTTGAACATCGGGAAAATAACGAGAAGTTGTTTCTCAGAGGTCTGGTTCCTCCGGGACCCCGTGGGTGCCAAAGTCTGAGGGCGGCCAAGTCCCCTGTATAAAGGGTCAGGATTGCAGAGCCTGTGCACACCCTCCGGTAGACTTTACAGACTCCTCATACCAAATACGGTGCAATGCTGCGGCCACAGCAGTTACACTGAGCCAAGGAGGAACGAATGACCAGGGAAAAACTCTGTGCATGTTCAGTAAAGATGCAAATTCTTCCCCAAATATTTTCCAGTTGGTTGACATGCATGCAGAACCTAGTGACGTGGGGGTCTGCTGTGGCTCTTCA
Source organism: Sciurus carolinensis (assembly GCF_902686445.1). Taxonomy (NCBI): domain Eukaryota; kingdom Metazoa; phylum Chordata; class Mammalia; order Rodentia; family Sciuridae; genus Sciurus; species Sciurus carolinensis. Next base: position 3,995,309 of record NC_062229.1, on the reverse strand, counting down.
GTATAAGTCTGGTGCCGATATCCTATTACCTGTCCGGCTGGCAGCCTGGCCCCTCCCTGATGCTGGAATGCTGGGCTGGGTGGGCCGTGACGGAAGCCCCACCCGCCCATCCTGTCCGCTATTCCCCTCCCAAACCTCTGGACACAAGTACACATCCCAGAAAGGCCACAGGGCCCAGGAGTTCCCCTTCCGCCCCTCCTCCCAGTGGGCCTGGCTCCCCTCCCAGCCCCCTGGCCTCCAGTCACCGGGTCTGGACCCCGTCCAGATCCCCAGCACCACGAGCCCGAATGATGTCAGCCCCCCTATTGATCCTTCCCCCTGGGCCACCAGGCTGCTAGGCGTCTGGCTCCTTCCGTGGTCACACAGCAGCACTGTCCTCCAGGCCGCTGTTCAGTTGGCTTAACTGATACTCCAGAAGAAGGACCCAACCCTTGCAACCAGACAGGAGTCCCTCGTCAGCATGACCAATGCCCCAGCCCCAGTATTAGGGCCATGGTGAAACCAGGAAGCAGGGTGGCTGGGGAAGGAGGAATGGGGAAAGTGGGGGGCCACTGGGACGCAGCTCCGCAAGTGTTCTCATCTTCTTTCTCCCCTTCCAGGGAGAGCGTTTTGCAATCAAAGGGACAGGAGCCAGGTTTGCTCTGCTCTGATTCTCCGGGCCTCCTCCCCACCCCCCACCCCCAGCCTGGCGCAGCCAGGGAAAGGGTGTGGTTTACAGGAAATCAGAGCAAACTCTGCTTCAACCCCTCCAGTGGGCTTTGGAAACCACCTTTCCCTTCACTCTCACGCCGTTCACCTGCAGTGGGGTGGGGGTGCTGAGCATCAGAGGTGCGCAAACACCAGCGACAGTGAGCTTCCAGTTTTGAGCGAGTTGCAACAATTCAAAAGCTCTGGGGCCAGGCCGAGGGGAAATTGGTAATGAACTTCGAGCAAGCTGAAGAGGGCTACCTCACTGGAACTCCCAGGAGGGGAAGGGGAATTTGGCAATAAATAGCAATGTCGCCGGGGCACGTGGACCCAGCACTTTCTCCCTCCGCTGCAGTAACAACTCCTTTTGCAGGAAGAGGGTGAGGCTCGGAATGGTTATCCGGAACTGGCCCAGGCCGCAGCTAGTAAGTTCAAGACCAAGAAAGGACGCAGGTCAGGGTGGCGCACTGCAAGAGTGCGACTCGGAACCCGTAAGTCTCTCTGCCCGTCAAGAGGGCCCCGGTTTCTTTCACACAATGTTATAGGAAGCAGTTGCCCATAACAATGAGGATGCCCTCTGAGCGCCAGTGTGAAGGCATCTCTAAGGTACACCGTTCATGGAGAAGCAAGATCACCCGGCGGTCAGCAGGCGTGACATGAAGAATATGTGCACATTTGTCTTACAAACGGGCGGGAGGCCTTTCCTTCCACACCCAGGCATGCCTTTTGGCTACTGGACGACATGGAGGCATGACACCCCACAAACCAACCAATACAACCTCAAACAATGCTATTCTAAAACAACGCTGACATACAACAGGCTCAAAAGCTAGAAATGAAGATGTTCCTCCTTGATGACTTTTTTAACAACAGCCACTCAAGCATCCTGGCGAAGGCAGGTGAAGGGAGCTCCAGGTTCCCCTTTCCCTACAAAACAAGCTCGCCAGGAGAGTGAACTCCTATGCATACTTCAGAACCCACCTGAAATGCCCCTAATTCCAAAAAGCCTTCCCTGATCCCCCAGAGGCAGAGTTTTCTTGGCTGGGGAAAACATCACATGGGGCTGCAAATGTGGGTGCTGGGCTCCGTCCCTTCCACCACTCCTCCTCCCTCAGCATGAATAGCCCCAGAAGTAAGGTTCCAGCTCGCGGCATAAAGATGGACTCATAGGAAAGGTCTGATGAATAAACACACCAACTGCGAGCAGTGGTGTACCCTTGTTGTCCTGGCTACTTGGGAGCCTGAGGCAAGAGGAGCTCAGAAGTCCAGGGCCAGCCTGAGCATCATAGGAGACCCTCTTCTCCAAAAAATGTAAAAAATTAATGCATGGCCAGATGTGGGCTGTGAATGAGACTCAGCTCTCTGGGGTAAATGACCTTCCAGGCCCCAGTGTCTCCCCCACAGACTGGGTGGAAGGGGGAACAGTCCAGCTGGCCAGCTGGCCTTGACCCTCAGATTGACCAGGGCAGGGGACAGGTACTTTGCTGTTGGAGGGGGACGTGGCCTCAGGTTATTAACCCCTCAACCTGTTGGCCGCAGGGCTGGAAGCCCTTAGGAAATGTATTGAGCAATCTGGGGCAGCCCCGGGAGGGGGGAGCCCACAGGGGAAGGAAGGGCTCAGTGGGGGAGAAGGCGGAGCAGATAAGAGGAGCTTCCAGCGGCTCCACGCACTCCTCCCCAGCTCCCTCTCCTCTGTCCCTCTGCCCTCCACTCTCCCTGCACCATGGGACCTACCTCAGGTCCCAGTCTACTGCTGCTGCTGCTGACCAGTCTCCCCCTGGCCCTGGGGGACCCCATGTGAGTAGCCAGTGCCCGGATTGGGAGCAGGCATTTGGGGGTTCAGGTCCTCATCGAATCCAGGATGCACTTGGGAGTCTGTGGACTTCAGGGTTGGTGGTTGGACACTGGTGAACTTGGGCTGCCTGGCTGGGTGTTTGTGAGTTGGGTTCCTGTGGAATCCAGTCACTGTGGGATTGGAGTTTGCACATCTATGGAACTGAGGGTTTAGGATTGAGGGTCTGTGTATTTAGTGAATGGGCAGTTGGGGTAATCTGGAGGCAAGGTTTTGGAGTTCAGAGTTTCAGGACATAGGAATTTCAGTACTTGGAGGTTTAGCGATTTGGTACTTTGGGTTTATGTAGGGTTGGGAGTGTGGGGGTCTGGTTGTATTAACAGGACCATGGTGTTAGAGGCTTAAGTTTGGGTTTGGGGTATTCTAGGATTTGGGGTTTAGGATGTGGCTTTAGGTAATTGTGGGCTTGGAAGTCTAGAGACTTGAAAGTATTGCTGGGTTTGTTCCGAGGATCAGGGATTGGTGGGAAACTGCAGCCCCTAGTTGTCCAGGCTTTCAAATCCAGGTACACCTGACTGAGGGGGTGGGAGGGAGGTGACGGTGCCCAGGGAAGAAGGCATAATCAGAACCTGAGGCTGGCAGGTGTCCCAGGCTGTCACTGGATACCCTCTGGGGATCTGAGGCAAAGTGCTGGAGTAGAGAGGCGAAACCAGGCACTGACCCAGGTGAGGGCCAGAGTATCCCGTCCCTAGGATGACAGGTCCTTGCACCACTGAACAGGTACTCCATAATCACCCCCAACATCCTGCGGCTGGAGAATGAGGAGACCATAGTGCTGGAGGCCCACGACGTTCAAGGGGATGTTCCTGTCACAGTCATGGTCCACGACTTCCCAGCCAAGAAGCAAGTGCTGTCCAGTGAGAAGACCGTGCTGACTGGTGCCACCGGACACCTGGGCAATGTCACCATCAAGGTGGGCCCAGACTGGAACCAGCCCTGCCGACACCCACAGCCCCTCCCACTCTTCGTGCTCTGCCCCTCTGTGCCATCTCCTTGTCCTTCTCAGCCCTACCCCTTCCGAGTTTCTACCCCTTCTGGGGCCTCCCCTCCTCTGGGTCTACTCCCCTCCTAAACTCCACCATCTGAGTCTCCACCTCTTCTGCGCCCCTCCCCTCTCTGAGTCTCCTCCTCTTCATAGCACCTCCCCTTCTGAGCCCCTCCCCTCTCTGAGTCTCCTCCTCTTCATAGCACCTCCCCTTCTGAGCCCCTCCCCTCTGAGTCTCCACCCCTTCTGAGCCCCTCCCCTGAGTCTCCTCCCCTCCAATGCTCCTCCCCTTCTTAACCCCTCCCCTCTGAGTCTCCTCCCCTCCATAGCTCCTCCCCATCTGAGCCCCTCCCCTCAGAGTCTCCTCCCCTTCTAAGCCCCTCCCCTCTGAATCTCCATCCCTTCTGGGCCCCTCCCCTCTGAGCCTCCTCCCCTTCTAAGCCCCTCCCCTCTGAATCTCCATCCCTTCTGGGCCCCTCCCCTCTGAGCCTCCTCCCCTTCTGGGCCCCTCCCCTCTGAGCCTCCTCCCCTCCTGAGCCCCTCCCCTCTGAGCCTCCTCCCCTCCTGAGCCCCTCCCCTCTGAGTCACCGCCTCTGTGAGTCTCCTCCATCTTCCAAGCCCATTCCCTAAGTTTCAGCCCCTTTTGGGTCCCTCACCTGAGTGGAAGCTCCTTTCTGAGTCCCCTCCCCTTTGATCTCCCACCCTCTCTTCCAACTGAGCCCACCCTTTGCTCCTGATCCCCCTTTGCTCCTCCTCTGAATGCCCCGTCCTCTCCAGAGCTGGCCGTGCGGCATCTCCACACGGGCAGAGTGGAATGATGGGCATGCTCCATTGTGAAGAGGAGCAGGTGACAGCCCCACGAGGGGCCCAGAAGCTGGACACGGGGTATGGAACCCTGGAGCAGACCCCTAACAATCCTCTGGTACACGTCTAGATCCCAGCCAGCAAGGAGTTCAGGTCGGAAAAGGGCCACAAGTTTGTGACTGTCCTGGCGATCTTCGGGCCCACGCAGGTGGAGAAGGTGGTGCTGGTCAGTCTTCAGAGCGGGTACCTCTTCATCCAGACCGACAAGACCATCTACACTCCCGGCTCCACGGGTAAGGGCGGGCGGCTGGGGAGGCCAGGCTGGGCGTGTGGCCGGGTCTGATCGGCTCTCCCGTCTCTCCCCGGCCTTCCAGTCCTCTATCGGATCTTCACCGTGGACCACAAGCTCCTGCCAGTGGGCCGCACCATTGTCGTCAGCATCGAGGTATAGCCAGCTCAGGACAGTCACAACAGGACAGAGGCCCTGGACAGGGGGTCCCAGAGGCAAAGAGGCATGCAGAGACACCAGTGCCGAGAAACCTGGAGATGGCAGAGACCCAGGGAGACCCTCAGGGCAGCACATGCACCCAAACATTCTGGTTTCAGACTTCACCTCCTCCCTGAACCTCGGTTTCCTCATCTGAGGACTGGGATCACAGATAAAAATTGTACATTGTTTATTCTGCCTATACCAGCTAGAGGGCACCAATGAACACTAGGTCTCTGCCCACAGCCCTTCATGGCTTCCACCTCCCTTGGGATAAAATCCTAAGTCCTCCCTGTAGCCCAGAAGGCCCTGCACAACTTTCTCTGTCTTCTCCCTGCCTCCCCTCCTCCTCTCTCCCCTGACTTCCTTGCTGTGCTCAGTCCTGCCCCAGGGCCTTTGCACAGGCAACTCCTTAAAAAAAAAACAAAAACCCTTTCCTTTGAAAAGCCACACAGCTCAGTCCCTTGCCTCCTCCAACTCTCTGCTCAATGTCACTGGTGCCTTGATTTTACACTGAAGACTCCCTGAGCACCCCACAGAGTTGCACTCCACACACACACACACACATACACACACACACGCCCCTCTCAGTGCTGAACCCCCACCACCCTCCATTGAACCCAAGGTCCACAGGGGAGGGAACTTTTCTCTGAGTGTTCAGGGTCCTATCACCTGAACTCGGCTCCGCCCTTGGCATGGACCTGGGTGTAATAAATACATTTGGGAAGAAGGAGGGAGGGGCAGGAGAAGAGGCGAGGAAGGAGAGCAGTGGGAGGAAGGGGGCTTGTCCTCTGAGACTGTCATGAGGATGGACTGACATCATGCGAGGGTGGTGGCGAGAGGATCAGGGGGGTCTGCGAGGGACAGAGTCCATGCACGCCGTCCTCTGAAGTCCTGGTGCCGTCCGCTTTAGTGGGACGGAGTACATCACCCACAGAATTCCCCACGTTCCCAAGCCAGAAAGCCCGGCTTTTCTGTTCGCTGCCAACAGATTGAACTTGCTGTACTTGTAGGTCAAAAAGTTGGGTGTTCACAGGACCTGCTCAGTGCTGTGTCCAGCGTAGAAGAGGGTAGTAAGTGCTAGTTATCAGCAGTGTTCAGAGAGACACTGATACTTATCAATGCCCTGCTTCTATGAGCGACATTCCAAGCCAGTGAGGTAGCAGCCTTTATTGTCTTCTTTTTCTAGATAGGCACATGGTGCACAGAGAGGTTAAGTGACTTGCCCAAAGTCACACAGCTTATAAATGGCACAGCAGAGTTTGAACCTAGGCTGACTGACTCAGGTTCACATCCTTACCCCTGCCCCTGTCGACATGGTGTAAAGAGGCCAGACAAAGTCGCTGGGGCCAGCTGGGGGCGTAGCCCGGCCTCGGAAACGTCACTTTCTCCCACGGCCCTCCCTGTCTTACAGACCCCCGATGGCATCCCCATCAAGAGGGACACTCTGTCTTCTCACAACCAGTTTGGCATCGTGCCATTGTCCTGGAACATCCCAGAGCTGGTCAAGTACGTCAGGGTCTCTGGGGCTGGGGGGTCACCCGAGGGGGCGCAGGCCTCAGGCCCAGCCGCCCTCACCACCTCCCCCACAGCATGGGACAGTGGAAGATCCAGGCCCACTACGAGAATTCTCCGCAGCAGGTGTTCTCCGCCGAGTTCGAGGTGAAGGAGTACGGTAAGTGGGCAGGGACGGCCGGCTCGCGGGCGCCGGCCTGCGCCAGACCCCAACCCCACTCTCCCCCTAGTGCTGCCCAGCTTCGAGGTCCTGGTGGAGCCTATGGAGAAATTCTACTACATCGACGACCCGAAGGGCCTGGAGGTCACCATCACAGCCAGGTGAGGCGCAAGAGGTGGGGCCAGGTGAGGGCCAGGTGAGAGTCCAGGTGAGGGCCAGGGAAGGGGCCAGGTGAGGAGCCAGGAGAGGAACCAGTGAGGGCCAGGAGGAGACCTCACAAGGGCCTGCTGAGGGCCAGGTGAGGGCCAGGTAAGAGTCCAGGTGAGAGTCCAGGTGAGGGCCAGGTGAGGGAACCAGGAGAGGAACCAGTGAGGGCCAGGAGGGGACCTCACGAGGGCCTGCTGAGGGCCAGGTGAGGGCCAGGTAAGAGTCCAGGTGAGAGTCCAGGTGAGAGTCCAGGTGAGGGCCAGGTGAGAGTCCAGGTGAGGGCCAGGGAAGGGGCCAGGTGAGGAACCAGGAGAGGAAATAGGTGAGGGCCAGGTGAGGGGCCTGCTGAGGGCCAGGTGAGAGTCCAGGTGAGGGCCAGGTGAGGGCCAGGTAAGAGTCCAGGTGAGAGTCCAGGTGAGGGCCAGGTGAGAGTCCAGGTGAGTCCAGGGAAGGGGCCAGGTGAGGAGCCAGGAGAGGAACCAGGTGAGGGCCAGGTGAGAGTCCAGGTGAGGGCCAGGTGAGGGCCAGGTAAGAGTCCAGGTGAGAGTCCAGGTGAGGGCCAGGTGAGAGTCCAGGTGAGTCCAGGGAAGGGGCCAGGGTGAGGAGCCAGGAGAGGAACCAGGTGAGGGCCAGGTGAGAGTCCAGGTGAGGGTCAGGTGAGAGTCTAGGTGAGGGCCAGGGAAGGGGCCAGGTGAGGAGCCAGGAGAGGAAATAGGTGAGGGCCAGGAGGGGACCTCATGAGGGCCAGGTGAGGGGCCTGCTGAGGGCCAGGTGAGTGCCAGGTGAGAGTACAGGTGAGGGCCAGGTGAGGGCCAGGGAAGGGGCCAGGTGAGGAGCCAGGAGAGGAACCAGGTGAGGGCCAGGTGAGAGTCCAGGTGAGGGCCAGGGAAGGGGCCAGGTGAGGAGCCAGGAGAGGAACCAGTGAGGGCCAGGAGGAGACCTCACAAGGGCCAGGTGAGGGGCCTGCTGAGGGCCAGGTGAGGGCCAGGTAAGAGTCCAGGTGAGAGTCCAGGTGAGGGCCAGGGAAGGGGCCAGGTGAGGAGCCAGGAGAGGAACCAGTGAGGGCCAGGAGGGGACCTCACAAGGGCCAGGTGAGGGGCCTGCTGAGGGCCAGGTGAGGCCACAGCAGGAGGGAGCAGGTCTGAAGCCCTGGCCCCGCAGGTTCCTGTACGGGAAGAACGTGGAGGGCACGGCCTTCGTCATCTTCGGGGTCCAGGACGGCGACCAGAGGATCTCGCTGCCCCAGTCGCTCAAGCGCATTGTGGTACCGACAGGCCCCCGGACCCCCGCCTCAGTGCCCCTCCGAGGCCCCCCAGGCCTCCCCTGAGCCTCGTCCCCTCCCCAGATCGAGGACGGCACCGGGGAGGCCTTGCTGAGCCGGCAGGTGCTGCTGGACGGCGTGCAGCCCTCCCGAGCCGACGCCCTGGTGGGGAAGTCCTTGTACGTGTCGGTGACCGTCATCCTGCACTCAGGTGAGCCCCGGACCACCCGGCAGGCCCAGAGTGAGGGCGGGTGCAGCCTGAGGGGAGCCCCACTCCAAGGGGGCGGCGGTCTGAGGGGAGGCGGGCCGGGGCCGCCAGGGAGCCGCCCTCACGGCTGGTCCCCTCAGGCAGCGACATGGTGGAGGCAGAGCGCAGCGGGATCCCCATCGTGACCTCCCCCTACCAGATCCACTTCACCAAGACGCCCAAGTACTTCAAACCAGCCATGCCCTTCGACCTCATGGTGAGCCCCGGGCCGGGGCGCGGGCGCTGCGGGGAGCACCGAGCGCCTGGTCACCGGCTCCTCCCCGCCCCGCGTCCACAGGTGTACGTGACAAACCCCGACGGCTCTCCGGCCCGCCGCGTGCCCGTGACGACCCAGGGCAGCGACGTGCAGTCTCTGACCCAGGACGACGGCGTGGCCAAGCTGAGCATCAACACGCCCAACAGCCGGCAGCCGCTGACCATCACCGTGAGTCCCGGCCCGGCCTGGGCCCCTGCCACAGGGGGACGGTGCCACAGGGCCTGGCGCTGCTGCAGAAGGACCCTGCCACGTGCGCGGGGTCCTGGCGCGGGCGTGGAGGTCCCTCTCGGGTGAGAGAGACCTGCTGGGCGCCGCGTCCGCGGGTGGCGCTCCGGGCTCTTCCACTCACACGCCCGGGTCCTGTCACTGGCACACGGGGCTGCAGAGGGCGCACACAGCCTCCTGGCACGAGGAGCCCGAGTCCTGCCAGGAGGGGTCTGTCACCTGGCGCCTACCCCGCACTGACTCTCACACGGGCTGCAGAGGGACCCGCGACCTCGGGACGCCTGCGCCCACCCCTCTCCCCGGCCGGGTCTGGGGGGCTGGCGTGCGAGTGAGTTCCCGTGGCTGCTGCGACAGCGTCCACAGCCCAGTGACCACGCGGGATCATTCAGCTGGGGTTCTGAACCTGGAGAGTCCCGAAATCAAGGTGTGGGCAGGGCCGGCTCCTCCTGAGCCTCCCAGGAGGATCTGAGTCCTGCCTCTGCCGGCTTCTGGGCCCGGCTCCTGGCCCGGCCTCTGCCTTCCCAGCCAGCAGCGTGGCTTCCACGAATCCATCTCTCCTCCCTCTCCCCTCTTTTTTTTCCTTCTTCCTCCTCCTCCTCCTCCTCTTCCTCCTCCTCCTCCTCCTCCTCTTCCTCCTCCTCCTCCTCCTCTTCCTCCTCCTGTTCCTCTTCCTCCTCCTCTTCCTCCTCCTCCTCCTCTTCCTCCTCTTCCTCCTCCTCCTCCTCCTCCTCCTCCTCCTCCTCCTCCTGTTCCTCTTCCTCCTCCTCTTCCTCCTCCTCCTCCTCCTCCTCCTCTTCCTCCTCCTCCTCCTCCTCTTCCTCCTCCTCCTCCTCTCCTCCTCCTCCTCCTCCTCTTCCTCCTCCTCTTCCTCCCCTTCTTCCTCCTCCTCCTCCTCCTCCTCCTCCTCCTCCTCCTCTTCCTCCTCCTGTTCCTCTTCCTCCTCCTCTTCCTCCTCCTCCTCCTCTTCCTCCTCCTCCTCCTCCTCCTCCTCCTCCTCCTCCTCCTCTTCCTCCTCCTCCTCCTCCTCTTCCTCCTCCTCCTCCTCCTCTTCCTCCTCCTCTTCCTCCTCCTCCTCCTCCTCTTCCTCCTCCTGTTCCTCTTCCTCCTCCTCTTCCTCCTCCTCCTCTTCCTCCTCCTCCTCCTCTTCCTCCTCCTCTTCCTCCTCCTCCTCTTCTTCCTCCTCCTCTTCTTCTTCCTCCTCTTCTTCCTCCTCTTCTTTTTCCTCCTCTTCTTCCCCATACACTCTCCTCCCCTCCCTCCCTCCCTCCCTCTCTCCCTCTCTCTCTCTCCTCCCCACCAACCCTTGGGTCCACCCAGATCCGGGGTGATCGTCCCACCCAGGTCACTAGCTTCACCCCCTCTGCAAAGACTTTCTTGCCATCCAAGGTCACCTTCTCCCGTGCCTGGAGATCAGGACAAGGGTGTCTTCAGGCAGGGCCTGCATCCCTCTCCCCACCCCCAGGTGCGCACCCACAAGGAGGGCATCCCTGAGGCGCGGCAGGCCACCAAGACCATGCAGGCCCAGCCCTACAGCACGCTGTTCAACTCCAACAACTACCTGCACCTCTCTGTGTCTCGAATGGAGCTCAAGCCAGGAGAGACTCTCAACGTCAACTTCCATCTGCGGACGGATGCTGGCCAGGACGCCAAGATCCGCTACTACACCTACCTGGTCCGTGAGCCCCTCCTCAGGGCTTCCCGACACCCCAGGATCCCTCCCTCTCCCACCCTGACCCTCTGTCACCCCGACCCCAGATCATGAACAAGGGGAAGCTGCTGAAGGCGGGTCGCCAGGCCCGGGAGCCCGGCCAGGACCTGGTGGTGCTGCCTCTGACCATCACCGCGGATCTCATTCCTTCCTTCCGCCTGGTGGCGTACTACACGCTGATCGGTGCCAGCGGCAAGAGGGAGGTGGTGGCCGACTCCGTGTGGGTGGACGTCAAGGACTCGTGCGTGGGCAAGGTGAGCATCCCGGGGCTCGCCACCGCCACCCTTCTGCTGTGTCCAGCTGGACTTGCCCTCCTCAGTGGCCCTGGCGGGACTCACCTCCTTCCTGCATCTCTAACCTCCCTGCAGCTGGTGGTAAAAGGTGGTGGGAAGGACGACCGGCAGCCTCTACCTGGGCAGCAGATGACCCTCAAGATAGAGGGTGACCGAGGGGCCCGAGTGGGGCTGGTGGCTGTGGACAAGGGCGTGTTTGTGCTGAACAAGAAGAACAAGCTGACCCAGAGTAAGGTGCGCAGGGGCGGCTGAGGATGGACCAGAGGGAGAAGGGGCGGGCTGGGGTGGTGGAGGCAAATGTCCGGAGCAGACAGGGTCGAGGTGGGAAGGGAGTTCAGGCTGGGGATGCTCATGGTCAAGGTCCAGCTTGGGCACGCCCCTCAGGGACTAATGACAGCGTGCTCTGGGGACAAGGGCTGCGGAAGCCTGGGGAGCGGGTGAGGACAGAGCTGGAGCCGAGGGAGGGGTGGGTCTGGGCTTGGAGATGAAGATACCCCTGCAAGTGGGCTGCGCCGGGTGGGGCAGATGGCGGCCGGGCGGCGGTGGCGGAGGGGCTGCGGAGAGGGCGCGGTGGGCGGGGCGGGCTGAGTGGACTGCGCTGCTGTCCTGGCCTCCTCTACCTGGCCGCCCCCTGCAGATCTGGGACGTGGTGGAGAAGGCCGACATTGGCTGCACCCCGGGCAGCGGGCAGAACTATGCTGGGGTCTTCACGGACGCCGGGCTGGCCTTTAGGACCAACAAAGACCTGCAGACAGCCCAGAGGACAGGTAGGCGGCCGCGAGGGGCTCTGGAACCCGGGACCTGGCTCAGGTCTCGCCTCCACCACCCAGCCCCGGGCTTCTCCTGTCAAATGGAACAGCCACACCCCACCTTGAGGCTGTCTCGAGGAGTGAGCCAGGGACACACAGTAGGTGCTCTGTCCATCTTGATCTCCTCCACCTGCCCCGCAGAACCACAGTGTGCAAACCCTGCTGCCCGCCGCCGCCGCCGCCGCTCCGTGCAGCTCATGGAGAAGAGGAAGGACAAAGGTGGGGCCCTCGCCACCCCCGCCCCGCCGGGACCCCAACTTGACCTCCTAGAGCCACAGAGGGAGGGGGAGGGCGGGCCTGGGGCAGTTCTTCCTGTACCGCTGAGCCTCTCCTGCGGGCGCCGGGGCACCCTGGCCGGGGCTCTGACGGGCGGCGTCCACGCTCCACAGCCGGTCAGTACAAGACCAAGGAGCTGCGCAGATGCTGCGAGGACGGGATGCGGGAGAACCCCATGGGCTTCTCCTGCCACCGCAGGGCCCGCTTCATCAGCCAGGGCGACTCCTGCGTGAAGGCCTTCCTCGACTGCTGCAGCTACATCACGCAGCTGCGCCTGCAGCACCGCCGCGAGGGCCAACTGGGCCTGGCCAGGAGTGAGCGCGGGCGGGCCTGCGGGGAGGGCGCCAGTCTGGCGGGGAGGGGCCCTGTCTGGGGGGAGGGGCCCTGTCTGAGGGGGGAGGGTGTTTGTCTGAGGGGGAGGGGTCCTGTCTGCGGGGGAGGAGGTCCTATCCGAGGAAGATACAGACCCCAGTGCAGATAGACCCCATTCTAAGGGGATTAAACTCCCCACCTACTGGCAGAGGGGTCCCTGTGTGAGGGGAGAGGAAGGAGGCCCTTCCACGAGGGGCTGGGCTCTAAGACTGAGGGAGGAGAAGCACCTACCTCATGGTGGAGCCACCTAGACTGAGGGCAGAGCTTCCTGCCTAGAAGGGTCGTCCCAGCCCTGCCCAAGCTAGTCTGAAGTCACACGCAGTGCCCAGGACCTCAGTGGTCTAGAGGAAGTCCTGGCTGGTGGGACTGGCCACGCTGGGTGCCATGGGAAGGCTCAGATGGGTTCCAAGCTTCCTTCACCAAGGAAACTAGTCTGTGCTGCCTCCCAAAGTCTGGTTGCCAAGTCAGGCGGCCGGATGGATTAACAAGCAACCTTGATTCATTCACTCCTTCCTTCGTTCAGTTTTGAGTTAGACAAAACGTGTAGTCAGCTCTGCATCCACAGATACAGAAATGCAAATCATTTGGTTTGGGTTTGGGTTTGGGTTTTGTTTTTGTTTTTGTTTTTTGCAGTGCTAGGGATGGAATGCAGTAAGTGCTAACCACTGAGCCACACCTACATGCAAACCACAAATGGGTAGTGTTCCCCCCAAACTGTGTCTGTATTAGCCAGGCACTGCCGTACACTCCTGCAATCCCAGCAGCTCCGGAGGCTGAGGCAGGAGGATCTCGAGTTCAAAACTAGCTTCAGCAATTTAGCAAGGGGCTAAGCAACTCGGGAGGTCCTGTCTCTAAATAAAATACAAAAAATAGGGCTGAGGATGTGGCTCAGTGGTCTAGTGCCCCTGAATTCAATTCCAGTACCCCCAAAAAATAGAGAAACCAAATTGTGTCTGTACTAAACATATGCAGACCTTCCCTGGCCTCATTCCTGAACCACACAGTGTAACATCTATTTACATACAGTTCACACTGTATTAGGTATTATAAATATTCTAGAATTGAATTAAAGTATAATGGGGGATGTGCCTGGGTTATATACAGATACTGCATCCTTTCACATAAGGACTTGAGCATCCACAGATTTTGGAGTCCATAGAGGTCTTGGGACCAACCCCCAGTTACTAAGGGATGACTGTATGAACTTGAAAGTTCACTTCTGAGGTCAAATACATTTGAAACCATATAAAAAGAAATTTCCTTTATAATGAGCCCACTTTAAGCAAATCCTGTTTGAACTCTCTAGCAAAGAGGAGACGGTCTGGGGCTAATGAGGACGACTGGACAAAGCCTCTGGCTTGCTGGGTCCGGCATGTGGTTGTTTGCATTTCTCCCAACGCTGCACAATTTCCTTAGCCAGCTGAGGTCCAAGAACGGCCCAGCGCTCCTCCCACAAAGGCCCTTGGAAGGAGTATTCTAGGTGGATTTAGGCATCTGTGGAATTCCACCTACTTACCTGTTATGGAGACCCAGAGCCAAACTAAGATCTGTCAGTCACGTTTTAGGAAAGCCCAGGGCTGAGCCACAGTCCAGTCCTGCTATATTGACTTGCTGAGGCTCAAGCTGGTTGCAAATGCTTTCATTTCTTTGAAAATCAGAGGAAGGAAAGGTTATGTTTATCTTGATAGCAACACATTCGTAACACATTCGTAAAATAGAATTTTGTGGTTGGTGCTGTTTAAATGGAGGAAGGAGTCCCCAAGCCAGTCCCCAAGGCAGCTGTGCCTAGGACCCAGGAAAAGCCATTACATGGCTCTTGGTGTGTTTCCCCAGCTAAGAGCCCCCTGGGTGCAGAGAGCACGGGAGAGAACAGGTGAGGGGCTGGACTGCTCTGAACCCAGCTGTCACCCCCCTCAGGTGACATGGATGAGGACATAATTCCAGAAGAAGACATCATTTCCAGAAGCCACTTTCCAGAGAGCTGGTTGTGGACTATAGAAGAGTTAAAAGAACCAGAGAAAAATGGGTATGTCCACCCCCGCCCCTTGCAGCCTCCTGCACCCCACCTCCCGGAGCGCCCCTGCAATCTGCACACACCTATAACTTCCCGGCTCTTCGGGAAGCACGGCGGAACCCCACAGCCCATTAGGAAAATCAAGAGCCGGGTTACCTGCACGTGCCCCCGCCCCTCCAACCTGTGCCTTGGCCCCGGCCACTGCCTCCCGTCTCCTAATGCCCCAACCTCCCCCAACCCAGAATCTCCACGAAGGTCCTGAACATCTTCCTGAAAGACACCATCACCACTTGGGAGATCCTGGCTGTGAGCCTGTCGGACAAGAAAGGTGAGGGAGACCGGGGGCTTCAGCATCAGTCAGTCCACCCTGGCTGTGTCGGGGCAGCCTTCACCTGTCCTGGTCACCGCAGAGGCTTGAGGCTAGAGCGCCTGGCACATAGTCTCCAAAAATTGGTACTTAAAAAAAAAAAAAAAAAAAGCTCATTTTTTAGAGCAGTTTTAAGTTCACAGAAAAACTGGGCAGAAAGAACAGAGAATTGCCATAACCTGCCCTCCTGCCGCTCACTCAGCCCCTCTCTCAAGACCCCAGTCGCAGGCTGTTGGTCACAACCAGCGAGCCTGGGGATCCACGGATCCACGGTGACAGGGTCCAGAGTCAGAGGGTTTTATTACAGGGTTCAGAGTCTCGGTGTTGACTGTTCCGTGGGTTTGGACCAAAGTGAAACTCGCAAACTTGCGTTTTTGGCTCGTCCCTAAATGCCATGCCTGAGGACTGCCCCCTCGCTCCCCGCGGGGCGCCAGCGCTGCCATAGCATCCGCGCCGGCCTGCACTGACCTGTTCGGCTGGCACAAAACAGTTGGCAACAGCCAGACCTCCACACGGGAGTGGGCAGGACCTTGGAAAGCCAAGGAGGAAGGGCGGGCGGGGGTGGGGACTACGACGGCGAGGCCAAGGGGACCCCGGTGGCACTGTCCCCACTGCCGACAGCTCAGCCCTGCTCAACTGTGGACAGCTCAAGCAGGGCCAGCAGCAGGTAGGGAGAGCTAGCGGTTGTCCTCGCCGTGACACCCAGAGGCCAGCCAAGAAGCTCGGCCATTGCCATCAATCATATTTTAATGAGATGCTTTAAAACATCAAAGTGAATGTGGAAAAAATCCATGATGGAGAACATATCCAAATTTTAAATAGGGACAGTGCTGTGCTGAGCCCTGTCAAAGTCTGCAGCCCGAGAGAGACCCGTGCCGCTAACTATGCTTCGTGAATATTTTAAAAGTTCATTTTCCCCAGAGCATTCAAGTGTTGGAAAAGATCAAAACATCAAAAATTAGGTGTATTAAACAACATTAAGTGTAAATGTGGAACTTGCTATATTATGATTTGTTATAATTTATAATATATAATTACAATTTATATTATCAATATGTAATTATTATGAACATAAATTGTAACATGATATTAGATAATATAAGTATTACCATTATTAATTATGTAGTTACGATTTATCATAGTACTTATATAACTAAATATATCCAAAATAGTATCATTACATTTTATTAAAAAGTTACAAAACTACTATTACACAAATGTTATAATAATCTTTTAATGTTTAATAATTTATGAATATGTCAAAAATTATTAGTGCTAAATTTTTCTCTTATTTGCACTAGTCTTCACAATCTGGTGTGTATTTCACTTGAGCAGCTCAGGACTAGATTTTCACTGGAAATATTTTCGATCTATATTTCGGATTTCATGATGTTTACAGTTGAAAAGGCAAATTCGCAAGCCCAAGTTGTTATAAACATACTTAAACGTTTCCCAGTCGCTGAATCAAGCATTGCTGTTTTGTAAATTGAGATTTAACTCACTGGTAAACATCACCCTTCTAAACTGTGCAACTCATAAGCTGTTACCTTATTCACAACATATATCTTTGAGCAGTAGCTTTTTAGTTTAAATTTGGGTGAGATTAAATAAGTGAAAATGAGGTAAATTAAATAAAAGTAAATATCCAGTCCCACTCCAGCCAGCACATGTCCAGCTGGGTGATGACCCCACGTGGCTTCGGGGTACCCGCTGGATGCGCAGATATATTCCGGAGAGCGGCCAGTTAGCTTGCTATCTTCCCACACGTGCACCTAAGAGTCAAACTGCGAAAGGAAAGGAAATCATTAAGTGCTCTGGCCACTCCTTGCCCCACCACCATCTGGAATCCACGCATGGCCAGTGTTTAGTCTGCGGGCTTCTGCAAAGACAGGGCAGGCTCGGGTCAGCTCTCCTGGTTGCAGGTGAGAGCCAGGATTATGGAAGAGGCAGCAGCTTGAGTTCAAGTTGAAGTCCCTTTGACTTTCCCGCCCTGCCCATCCCTGCCCTTGACATTGGTGCTGTCTCTGCGCGGGCAGGAATCTGCGTGGCAGACCCCTACGAGGTCACGGTGATGCAGGACTTCTTCATCGACCTGCGCCTACCCTACTCTGTGGTGCGCAATGAGCAGGTGGAGATCCGAGCCGTCCTCTTCAACTACCGGGAACAGGACAGTCTCAAGGTGCGCCCTGGGGCTGCAAGGCCTGGAGGGCGCGGGGAGGAGGCTGCCCTGTGGTGTGCACCTGCGCTGACCTGACACCTCCTCCCTGGCAGGTGAGGGTGGAACTGATCCACAACCCAGCGTTCTGCAGCCTGGCCACCGCCAAGAAGCGCTACTACCAGACTGTAGTGATCCCGCCCAAGTCCTCCGTGCCTGTGCCTTACGTCATCGTGCCCTTGACCATCGGCCTGCAGGAGGTGGAGGTCAAGGCCGCCGTCTACAACCACTTCATCAGCGACGGTATCAAGAAGACCCTGAAGGTCGTGGTGAGTCCTTGGGGCTTCGGCTACCCCTTGCCTTTCAGGGAAGGTGCCTGGGCTCTGTACTGCTGACCCAGGTTGGAGACCCAGGCTCTGAGACCCTAAGAATCATCACAAGCCAGGCCTAGTGACTGTACCTGTGATCCCAGCAACTTGGGAGGCTAAGATAGGAGGATCACAAGTTAGAGGCCAGCCTCAGCAACTTAAAAAAAAAGGGTGGGGGGTAAAGGCTGGGGATGTGGCTCAACAGTTAAGTATCCCCTAGGTAAGTATCCCTAGGTTCAATTCTGAGAGAGAGAGAGAGAGAGAGAGAAAAAGGAAAGAAAGAAAGAAAAGAAGGAAGAAAAAGAAAGAAAGGGAGGAAGGAAGGGAGGGAAGGAGGAAGGAGGAAGGAAGAAAGATAAATCCAAATAAATGACAAAAAAGTGACAGTAAATGAAACATCAAAATTTTAAGCAGACAAGATCCCACAGTGTCAAGCCAAGGCACCTGAGAGACTGAGACAAAAGGAAAAATGAGTGTCCTGTGTCCATGTTTGTATTTTCTCTCCAATGGTTAATTTCTTCTAAAACGTTAAAGAAGTTGGGAAATCTATTGAAATGTTGAAAAGCTGCCATGCTAAAGCAGAAAATGTTATTTTACATTGAAATATTTTTCTCCCCAAGCCAGAATTTATTACCATTCTTATTTTCAAACTTTTATGAAAGCAACCTTTATTTTTACCAATTATTTTAAGGCTCTGGAATAACATATTCTTTTGAAAGTACATAAAAGCACATGTTCCTTCTGCCTCGGCACTGACATGGCTGTGAGCAAGGGGAAACACCAGGCCTGGCTGGAGCCTGCCTGGTCCAGCTCCTGAGAGCAAACAGCACCAGTCTTCCCAATGCTGCATGCCCTGATGTCAGTGGCTTGAAATGGATCATGGCAGAGTATTTACCCCATTCTGTCACTATAACAAAATGCCTGAGGAAACTAACTTATAAAGAGAAAAGTTAATTTTGACGTATGATGTTGGAGGTGCCAATCCCTGGCCAGGCAGATCCAGTGCTTTCAGGTCTCTTGTGGGTCTGGGGTAGCTCGTTGCTGCAGGAAGCGTGCAGTGAAGCAAAATCATTCGCTTTATGGCCAGGGAGCAAAAAGAGCAAGGAGGGTCTGCAATCCCATTATCCCCTCCAAGGGCACACCCCCAGTGGCCTAAAGAGTTCTCAGTAGACCCCACCTTGTCAAGGCTGCCTCACCTCCCAACAGCACCACCCTGAGACTCAGCCTTTAATGCACAGGCCTTCAGTGGACATTCACTATCCAAACCATAGTGAAAATAGTACCCACCCCATTGGAGTGTGAGCATTAAGTGAGTTAACCCAAGTAGTTTCTCAGCGCATATGAAGATTTCAAAATTTTTCATTACTGACGTAGAATCTTTTGATGATTTTGCACAAGATCAGTATAAGGTCTGACCCTCTGCTGGAGTAGTCCTCATGATGGTGGTTGGGTGACCATCTGTCTGTTTGTTCTTTTATTCCCTGGACCTCCTTCTCACCTCCCAACACTGCATAGCCTGAAGGAATCAGAGTCAACAAAACCGTGGCCATCCGCACACTGGACCCAGAACACCTTGGCCAAGGTGAGCCCTCAACAGGAGAGGATGTGGGGACACAGCCTGGGCATGGTGGTGCAGGACCCGGGAGAGCGGGGGCTGGTGCCATCTGTGTCTCTCTCCCCCTGCAGCTGGAGTGCAGAGAGAGGAGGTGCCAGCTGCAGACCTCAGTGACCAAGTCCCAGACACTGATTCTGAGACCAGGATTCTCCTGCAAGGTGAGATATTCTTAGCCTGTAGGAACCAGGAAGGTGTCTGAGTACCTGACTGTCAGCCACAGCGCCTGCCTCCACTTCAGCGGGAACAGCGCCTCTCGGATCTGTTTTAAAGGGGCCTCCTGGCACTGTTGACTTCAGCAAAGAGCATTTTCTGCTAAATACATTTAGATGAGAGCAAAAATTCTGCCATTAATTGCCTGGGATGGAAGACTGAGGCGAGGAAGGGCAGGAAGGGGGCCTGCGGCCTGTGAGCTGTAGGGCTCTGGGGCGAGAACCTTGGCTTCCTCGTTTAGGATAGGGAGTGAAAAGAGGATCTGCCTCGGACTTTGTTGTGACTATTAAATGAGATGCTGTGTGGTGTTCTCTTGGAACTGGGCCTGTTACCACATAAGCATTCCTGCCTGGAATCATTTTACCGTTGGTGAATGGAGCGATCTGGGAACCAGGGTTCCCCTGTGAAGCACAGCTCCCCTGACTCCCGTAAAGAACCCCGGTCCAGTCGCTCAGCCTCCTCTGTCCCCGACACATGCTCCCTGCTGTTCCCTGTCCTTGAGCCCTTGACCCTGTCTGGTCGGAGGCTGAGAACGCTGTGGGCAGCCCAGAGCCTCCCCGCCGCACAGTGGGCCACCGGGCTTGATCGGTGACCTCCCGCGCCCCGCTGCAGGGACCCCAGTGGCCCAGATGGCAGAGGACGCCGTGGATGGGGATCGGCTGAAGCACCTCATCGTGACCCCCTCCGGCTGCGGGGAACAGAACATGATCGGCATGACGCCCACGGTCATCGCCGTGCACTACCTGGACCAGACCGAACAGTGGGAGAAATTCGGCTTCGAGAAGCGGCAGGAGGCCTTGGAGCTCATTAAGAAGGGTGCGCCCGCGGAGCCTCCTCGCCAGGCCCCGCCCCTCCCCGGGGCCCCGCCCCTCCTCTCGGATCCCGGACCCCGCTGCGCCTGGGCACCTGACTCCTCCCGCACCTGAGCCCTCCCCCGAGTGCCTGCCCCAGCCCGCAGAGCCCCCCTGCGGAGTCCCCCAGTCTCCAGGGAGGCCCCTCTTCCGCCAGACCCCCCAGCTCCCTGACTCGCCCTTCTCTTACTCTGACTCCCCTCGGAGCCCCCTCCTTCTTGGAGCTCCCCTCCCTCCCCCGACGTCGCCGCTGTCCCACCCTGAGCCCACCTGCGCTCGCAGAGCCCTCGCCTCGCGCCACCCCGCGCAGCATCCCCGCCCCCACTCCTGGCGTAGCCACACCAGCCAGCCCCGTTCCTTGCTGACCACCCTCCTCCCTGCAGGGTACACCCAGCAGTTGGCCTTCAAACAGCCCAACTCGGCCTATGCCGCCTTCACCAATCGGGCGCCCAGTACCTGGTGAGTCGGAGTGGTCAGCTTGGCCAGCCTCCGCCTCGCACCTGGCTGAGCAGGGCCTGGGTTCCAGCCAGGGGTGGTCTAGGCCGGCCGGACCCAAACAGCCCTGTGCGACCCTACCGTGGACATGTCAGCCTTCAGTCAACGCATCCGCTGGCTGAGTGACCGGCGGCGGTAGAGTCTTTAAGCTCTAACTTAGCCCAACTCTGGAGTCCTAGGCAGGGAAATCCGGCCACCGAGCCAGGCCCCGCCCCGCTCTTCCCATTGGGCAAGTGGAATGGCAGTCTCTAGATCCCAAAGTCGATTGGTTCACTCTCTGTGTCCGCCCTCCGCCCCAGGCTGACGGCGTACGTGGTCAAGGTCTTCTCTCTGGCGGTCAACCTCATTGCCATCGACTCCCAGGTCCTCTGCGGGGCTGTGAAATGGCTGATCCTGGAGAAGCAGAAGCCGGACGGAGTCTTCCAGGAGGATGGGCCCGTGATACACAAAGAAATGATTGTAAGACTGGGGAAGAGTTGGGGAGAGAGGCGCCTGGGAGTCACGGGGTGGACGGGAGAAGGACTCCTCCATTCGATCAGTGCCCAATTCACTTTGTGAGGGTGGAGGTGAGGGACAGGGAAGTAACTGCCACTCCAACGTTGCAAAAGCCAGAACTACAAAATGAAAATGCACATCTTATTCAGAAAATAAATAAAGAAGAATTGCATTAAAGCAAGGGTAGAGCCCTGTCTGAGAGCCTGGGAATTTCATCTCCCATCTGGTCCAGTTCATCTCCAGCACCTGCCCATTCCACTACCTGAACATTGTTCAGAACTGGCTTCTTCTTCTTCCCATCCCGAGCCGCAGAGCTGATCCAAACACTTCCCTCCTTCACCCAGAGACCTTGGAAAAGCTGCTCCTTAGTCATTGCCCCCCCGTGGGCTTCACTCCTGTTGGCTCTCAGGTGTTCACCACAGATAGTTTCAAATCTGATTGGATCCCTCCTCAGAAAGTCCTGAGTCTCCCCCGACTCTTAAATTCCATGGGGAGCGTTTCTCAAAATGTGATCCTCCCACCAGCAACGGCATCACCCACAAAGTTGTTGGAAATGAACATTCTGGGATAGGATCCCCGACCTAGAATTTGAACCAGAAATTCTAGGAATGAGACCCTAGAATCTGAGTTTTAATAATCCCATCTCCCTAAGTAATGCTGATGTATTCCCAAGATAGAGAATCAATGCTCTAGTCTGACCTCCAGGCTTCCAGCCTCACAGCCTGCCTCTCTTTCTACACTCCACCTGTACTGGTCAAAGCCTTGCTCAGTCCTGCCACAGGGCATTTGCACAAGCTGTAACTGCTGCCCAGCATGCTAACCCCTGCACTCTATGAAAGATGATGCCCCTAGAGCTCAGGGCTCCAGAGATACCTGTCCTGACCTCACTGGGTCACTGCCCCACAATTCATTCACTGCTGTGTCCTATTCTGCACAGTGTTCATAAGTTCATAATTAATACAGGTGGTCCCCGAGTTACCATGGTTCAACTTATGATCTTACACTTCACAGTGGTGGGAAAGCACATCCCATACAACCATCCCACCCTTCACTTTCAGTACAGTGTTGAATATGTGGCGTGAGATACTCAACACCTGTTGTGAGGTTGGCTTTGCGTGAGGTGGTTTTAATGTGAGTGTCCCGAGCACATTTAAGGCTGAGCTAGGATGTGCAGAAGGTCATGTGTGCTAGATGCCTTTTGACAGGATAGTTTCCTTTTGCCGTGGGTTTGTTGGGGTGTGAGTCCCTCGTCTGCCTAGGAATGCCTGTATACCCACGGAGGAGCGACTGGCTCGTGCCTCCTCTCCCGGTTAGACGGGAGCTCCGTGGAGGCTGGAGCTGGGGTCTGCTTTCCATCCACCCTGTACATCCACGGCCAGGGCCCTCCGTCGACACTGCAGAATGAATTGACCGCGTTAATCCACACGAGAGGGGCCGCCCTTGGGGAGGGGAGCCCCAGGAGGAGCCCCGCCCGGCCCAGGGCAGGACTGCCCTGCGTGGACACGTGGCGACTGCCCCTCTCTCTGCTCCTGCTCAGGGTGGCCTCCGCAACACCATGGAAGCCGACGCGTCCCTCACAGCCTTCGTCCTCATCGCCCTGCAGGAGGCTAAGGACATCTGCGAGGGGCAGGTCAACGTAAGTGCCCTCCTCCCGGCCACCTTCCCGGCTGCGGACCCCTCCTGGAGGGAGGTGCTGCCTGCGGGGGTCGCCAGCCCCCTCCTCCCGCCCTCCAGCAAATCACCCCCACTTACTACGGGTGGTCTTGGCCAGTGGCTGCATCTCTGGGGGATCACTGTTGTCATCTCTCGGGGTTTTGGGAGGTCAGTGAGTGGATGCCCCATGGGCCTGCGGGAAGTGTGGGCGATGGTGTTGGACTTGGAGGGAGGGGAGGAGCTCAGGGTGCCTGTGAGTCTGGCCTCCTCGCTTCTCCTGCCTGTTCAGAGCATCTTCTCCCTACACTTGATTCCGGGATGTCAATTGGCAGCTTGGCATTGGCCCCTTTGGGAGTATTTATACGGCCAGTCAGTGTAAACCCAGGCCCCCCAGCCCTCCACGGGAGGGCTCCTCAATAACCCTTCGCCAGCAGGCCGCCGGACGCTGGACAGTTCAGGCACATGGCAGGTGTTCTGCCACAAGGCGGCTCAGAGGTGGCTAGGATGTCTGAGAAACGCTCCAAAGCACGATCCAAGACAGAGGCCCAGGACAGACACCATCCAGATGCCTGGGAGTGGCGCCTGCAGGGTACTGACCAGCTGGCCGTGGTGACGATGTCCACCTGACCACAGTGCCCACCCTCTTTCTCACAGAGCCTGGGAGGCAGCATCTCCAAGGCAGGAGACTTTCTGGAATCCAGATACCGGAACCTGCAGAGGCCCTACACCGTGGCCATCGCTGGCTACGCCCTGGCCCAGCTGGGCAAGCTGGAAGGCCCCCTCCTGGAAAAATTTCTCAACACAGCCACAGGTGAGAGGCAGCCTCAAGGAGGGGAGGGGATGCACGACTAGGGTCGAAGGGAGGCCACCCTAGCTGGGACAGGTGGCTCTGAGGCCATCGTCACCGCAGACCACACAAGAAGGCCCTCGCCCCGCTCACTCCGGGGAGGTAGGGAGCACACGCCCAGGGAGGAGTCAGTGGCCTAGGAGCCCGCAGGCAGGAGCCGCCTCTGAGCTCCGCCCAGCCAGCCCCAGGCCGGCGGACAGTGAGCGTGGGGGCTGGGGGCGCCCTCCTTGCAGATAAGAACCGCTGGGAGGAGCCCGGCCAGCAGCTCTACAACGTGGAGGCCACGTCCTACGCCCTGCTGGCCCTGCTCCTGCTGAGAGACTTCGACTCCGTGCCTCCCGTGGCGCGCTGGCTCAACGAGCAGAGATACTACGGCGGCGGCTACGGCTCCACCCAGGCAAGCGGCCCTTCTGTCCCCCGAGCCAGGGGTCTGGAGGGGAGCAGAGCCCAGCTTCTCTGGGTTGCGCACCCCTCTGTGGGCTCCAGACTTCATGCTGGGTGCTCCAGGCCTCGTTCTGAGCCTCCTGCTTCCTCTGCTCTCCACACGGTGTCCTCAGGGCTCAGGTTCAGGACCACATTGGTGGGTCCTAGACCACAGCGCCAATTCCACCAGGCTCCCGAGGTCGCTCTCTCACAGGGGCTTCCAGACCATGTTCCCGGTTCCACCAGGCTCACAACCTTAGCCTGTCTCTCTGGTGGGTTCCAAAGCAGGTTCTCCCACACTCCGTGGCACCATCCAGACCTCTCTCCCTAGTGCCTTCTACACTACGGTTTCAGGAACTGCAGGATCCAGCAGCCCCAGGGTCCAGCTTGAGCCTCTTCTTCCTGGTGGGCTGTCCTCCACATTCCCAGTGTTGTGGTCTCAGTACCACTTTTGGATTCAGTGTCACCAGGCTCCAATGTGGTCCTTTATTTTTTCATGAGTGGGTTCGAGACACATTTCAGGGTCCCTAAGCCCTGGTCTGAGACTCTGTGCTCTGGATAGTCATGCCACATTCTCAAGGTTTCTAGACCTTCAGTCTTACATGGTGTTCATTGCTGTGACAAAACGCCTGAGAAAATCAACTTAGAGGAGAAGGTTTGTTTTGGCTCATGGTTTCAGAGGTTTCCATGTACAGTTGCTCGGCGCCATCACTGTGGGCTTGTGGTGAGGCAGACACCAGGGCGGCAAGCACGTGGCAGAGTAGAGCTGCTCATCTCATTGTGGCTGGAAGGCAGACAGAGGAAGGGACCAGATAAAGTCCCCAATGACCCACTTCCTTCAGCTAGGTTCCACCTACTACAGTTCCCCCAGGTTCCAGTAGTCCATCCAGCTGTGAGTCCTCTGGTGAGCTAATCCGCTGATGAGGTCCAAGCCCTCGGATCCCATTGCCGTCTCCAGCCCAGGTCTGCCTGTGCTGCATCTGGGCCAAGCCTTCAACACTTCATTTCCAACCACAGCACACCTGGGCTTTCTGGTGGATCTTAGACATGTCCTCAGTACCTTCGAGTCCTGGTCTAAGCCTCTGTATCTTGGGGTGTTCTAGAACATGGAACATGTCCTCGGTATCTGATGACCTCCAGTCTTTTTTTTGGTACTGGGGATTTAACCCAGGGGCGCCTAACCACTGAGCCACATTCCCAACCCTTTCTTATATTCTTTTTAGAGACAGGGTCTCACTAAGTTGCTTAGGGCCTCACTAAGTTGCCAAGGCTGGCATTGAACTTGTGATCCTCCTGTTTCAGCCTCCCAAGTCACTGGGATGATAGGCATGCACCCCAAGCCTGGCTTCCAATCTTAACTTCAGGTGCTGGGGGTTCAGGGCCACAGCCAACCAGCAAGTCCTGGTCTGAGCCTCTCAGACAGAGGGTTCTGGATGGGTGTTCCGTGCGCAGCACTCCCGGTTGCACCCTGCTCTCTGGGGCTCTGGGTCTGGTTTTCATGGCCTGACTCTGACCCCAACCCCTGCCTCCCCCACGGGTCCTGCCACCCCGGGCTCTCAGCTCACCTCCTTCTCTCATGGGTTCCAGGCCACCTTCATGGTGTTCCAAGCCCTGGCGCAGTACCAAGCGGACGTGCCTGACCACAAGGACCTGAACATGGAGGTGGCCATCCACCTGCCCAGCCGCAGCTCCCAGATCAAGCATCGCCTCCTCTGGGAATCCGGTAGCCTCCTGCGGTCAGAAGAGGTACCGCCACGCCCTGCTGCCCTCCGCCAGTCCTGCTGGGAAGCCGGCGGGAGGCAGATGGCTGTGGAAGTCCTCGGAGTCAGGGGAGGGCTGGCTCCTAGCGCCCTCTTCTCCCCTGCAGACCAAGCAGAACGAGGGTTTCACCTTGACGGCGAAGGGCAAAGGCCAAGGCACACTGTCGGTGAGGACTGGGGACCCACGCTGCTGAGCCACCTGCCCCGGCCCTCCCCTGCTCGGGACCCTCCACCTGCCTGGGCCCTGCACCTGCTCTGGGCCCTCCTCCACCTGCCCTGAGTCCTCCCCTGCTCATGACCCTCCACCTGCCCTGAGTCCTCCCCTCTCATGACCCTCCACCTGCCCTGAGTCCTCCCCTGCTCGTGACCCTCCACCTGCCCTGAGTCCTCCCCTGCTCGTGACCCTCCACCTGCCCTGAGTCCTCCCCTGCTTGTGACCCTCCACCTGCCCTGGGCCCTCCACCTGCCCTGGGCCCTCCACCTGCCTGGGTCCTGCACCTCCTCCACCTGCCCTGAGTCCTCCCCTGCTCATGACCCTCCACCTGCCCTGAGTCCTCCCCTGCTCATGACCCTCCACCTGCCTGGGCCCTCCACCTGCCTGGGCCCTCCCCTGCTCATGACCCTCCACCTGTCTGGACCCTCCACCTGCCTGGGGCCCTCTGCTGTCCTCAGCCATCTCAGGTCCCTTGAGACTTCGCCTCCCCTCCCATCTCACAGGTGGTGACAGTGTACCATGCCAAAGTCAAAGGCAAGGTCACCTGCAAGAATTTTGACCTCAGAGTCACCATAAAACCAGCCCCTGCAACAGGTGAAGGAGTGCGGGCCCTTCTGTTTGCTTCCCGTCCCTGACCACGGAGGGGGCAGGGGTGCTTGGTTGGGTGCTGCTCCTCTTCCTCCCCTCCTGCATCAGGACCCCGAGGGCCCTCCCCATCTCACTGTCTTCTGTGTTTCTAGCCAAAAAGCCCCAGGACGCCAAGAACAGCATGGTCCTTGCCATCTGTACCCGGTAAGAAGCCAGGTCCTCAGGGTTCCTCTTGGAGAACCCTCAGTCTTTAGCAAGATCTCCTATTTCTTGTTTTTATTTCATTTATTGTTTTGATTTTTATTTTTTGTGGTGCTGGGTGACCCCAGGGCCTCACACATGCTGAGCCCCAGCCCCAGCCCCAGCCAACAGTCTCCACGGTACCCAGGACTCTCTGGGTGTACTGTGCACTGGTCCTCAGCCTCTGCCTCAGTAGAGGCAGACAGCCCACCGCAGCAATGGGGAGGTCACAACCGCTCCATGACTTTTACGTTTTCTATCACAACACTGAAAACTATACTGTCAGTTCAGAAGACTTGGGGGGTGCAGCTGGCAGTAGGGCACTCACAGAGCATGCGTGGGGTCCTGGGTTTCATCCCCAACACCCCCCAAAATGGTATAGGAAATGAAAAATATAGTAAGACAAGGTTTTCTGTTTTTTTCTGGGTTCTGTAATTTAAAACATTTAGAACATTGCAAATAAAGGTGGCTTGCTTAGGGTTTTTTGCTTGCTTGTTTGGGGGGTACTAGGGATTGGACCCAGGATGCTGTACCGCTGAGTACATCCCCAGCCCTTTATTTTGTTAAAGTTGATTTTTTTTTTGGGGGGGGGGTGCTAGGGATCAGAACCCAGGGCCTTGTACTTACAAGGCAAGTACTCTACCAACTGAGCTATCTCCCCAGCCCCCTAAAGTTGATTTTGAGACAGGATCTGGCTAAGTTGCCAAGACTGGCCTTGAGCTTGTGATCCTCCTGCCTCGGCCTCCCAAGCAGCCGGGGTCACGGGCACGGCCAGCACGCCCGCCTTAGCTGTTTCTTGGTGAACACTGTTCTCCGCGTCTGGAGTAAGCCTTCTTCTGTTCCATCATGCCTCGCATGCTCCTTTCAGAGTTCAGATCCACTCCCATTTTATCCTTCCAGCTTTCAAAGCCATGCGGTTCCTCCAAGAGTCCCTTTCCCGTGAAGCTGATCCTTCGCAGCATTGCCTCCTCTGGGACACTGGCCTCCTTTCTGTCACTACCCCCTTCCTCACTCTTGCTGACTCCAATGGCAGCAGGGTCGACCTTCTCGGCATCTGCCAGCCTTCTGCTCTAGTTGGAATTCACTTCCAGCACCATCTTTTCATTTCTGTGCTGCCAGTTCATTTTTGTTGGCCAGTTCCCTCTTCTGAGGACCCATTTTGGTAAAGCGTCATGTGGGTTGATCAGGAGGAAAGAGAAGCAACACAGCTACATGCTTTGCTGTCTGTGCATGACTTGAATTATGGATGCTCAGTGATCAGTCACAGGCAGGCTTTCAAAGGAGTCCTGTGATCGATCATTGATTACCATTCTCACCTGTTATTTACGTAGTAATCTGTGGTTGACAAGCTAGCAACAAGGTTTGTACCGTGTGCAAGTATGATTATTGTATTGAGGTACTGTGATTTGAACCATGTCACTGGAGGTTATTTCCCTGAACCAGAGCAGCTGAGTCATACAAAGTAAGGGCTGCCCGTATTCTTGTCATTCTCAAGAAGAACTGAGGCACAGAAGGGTCAAGTAACTCATCCAATGTTACACAGAGCTGGGATCTGAACCCACGCAATTGGGTCCAGAATCTGAGATCTTCATGACCTTGCCCATTACACAGTTCCTTTTTTGCTTTTGGGGAAGTGCTTCCTAAAATTAAACATCTCTCTAGGATGCTGGGTGGGCATCAGAGGCCTCGAACCCTGATCAGGCACAGACCCCTGGGCTCCAACAACCTTCTCTCTGCCTTATCCAGGTACCTGGGAGAACAGGATGCCACAATGTCCATCCTGGATATATCCATGATGACAGGCTTCGTTCCTGACACAAATGACCTGGAACTGGTATGAAGGGATCAGGGGCTGGGATGGGGAAGAGGCTGCAGGGAGAGCCAGGCTCAAGGAGGGATCTTCACAAGCCCCACCCTTCCCCAGCTGAGCACCGGTGTGGACAGATACATCTCCAAGTACGAGCTGAACAAAGCCTTCTCCCACAAGAACACCCTCATCATCTACTTGGACAAGGTAAGCCTACAAGCTCCCCTGGGAGGCTTCCACAGACAGCTGGACCCCTATCTGGCTGCCCTTTTCTTCTGCCTTGACCTTTGTGCCCCAGGCTGGAGGAGACAGGGCCTGTGCAGGGAAGGCAGGAGAGAGAGCTTGTTCAAAGGATGGCCTTCTGCCCTGTGACCGCAGACGTTCCAACCTCATTTTCCACTGCATCCTGCCACTTCTGATCAGTTTTAACAACCACCCAAGAACTTCTTGCCGGTGTTTTAAGTGCTTGGTTGAGAGAGACCTAGCTTTGTTCCTCTGCATCTGCTTCTCTCTTATTTTCCCTCCCTCTGGAATTCTTCTGCTCACATCACCTCTACCAAGATTTTGGCTTTTCCCTCTCCCCTTCCTGTTTATTCCCATTCTCCTACCCCATGTCCTACCTGCTAACTCCCCGTACCCCCAGGGCCCCTCAACCCCACATTAGTCTTCATAAGTAAAATTAGTAACTGGTATAAACCCCTAAGAACATGAGACTCAACACAAGAGACTTGTATTTCTAACCTGTGTAAAGTTCATCTGGAGCCAGGCACAGTCGGTGGTATGTACCTGTAGTCCCATATATTCAGTAGGTGGAGGCAGGAAAGTCCCTTGAGTCCAAAAGTTGAAGTCCAACCTGGGCAACATAGCAAGACCCCATTGCAAAAAAATTTAAAATAAAGCCCAAAGGGTATGGGAGGCAAGGAAGGGGCCCTCTGCTCCATGCAGTTACTCAGGGATCCAAGCATCATCTACCTTGTGGCCATTAATCCCTAGGATGTTGGAGTCCTTTGCAGAATCCATTCTTTCTAGAAAAGACAGTTATGTATGGGATGTTTTTGTGGGTTCTGTCTTAGTTCATTTCATGTTGTAACAAAATACCTGGTGATGGATGAAGAAAAGAGCTTACTGAGCTCATAGTCTCAGAGACTGGAAATCCAAGATTGGTGGCCTCAACTGTTTGGCATCTGATGAGGGAGGGACTTCTGGCATCATGGTGGGAGCAAGTACAAGAGAAAGGTTACATGGTGGGAGCAGACATGAGAGAGCAAGTCCAGAAAGCCACATGCCCTTGATAACATCCCACTGTCATGGTAACCAATCTAAGCCCAGGAGACCTGGTCTACTCCTGCAAGATAAGCACTGATCCCTTCCGAGAGTCATGCCCTGTGACCTAATTATCTCCCTTAAAGGCCCCTCTACCTCAATACCCTCACACTGGGGAACTAGGCCCCCACATGCATTTGGAAGGGGGAAAGCCACTTCCCAACCATCGAAAGCATGTCAGCAACCAATCATCAGAGCTCAGTCCCCTGGCCACGCCCAGCTGCAAGGGGGGCTGAGAGAAGAGAATGGGCCTGCCAAACTGCTCAGCTACTTCCTCTCTCCCCACTGCCTGTGAACCCTCATGATGCCTCAATCACCCCACCTCCGCCCGCTCAGGACCCTGTCCTGGACCCCTTCCAGGGCACCCACTGACCATCCTTCGCCTCCTTCCTCTCAGATCTCACACACGGAGGAAGACTGTCTGTCCTTCAAAGTTCACCAGTACTTCAACGTGGGGCTCCTCCAGCCCGGATCCGTCAAGGTCTACTCCTATTACAACCTGGGTGAGCCGCCAAGCTGGGCTGGGGCTCTCGGAGTCAGGGACTGAGGGTCGGGAGATGGATGGTTCCAGAGGCCTTCGGGCCCTGGGGGCCTGTGAGTTGGGGTTCCAGGAGTCCCGAGTCTGAGGGTCCCATGGATGTGTGAGCTGTCAGGGAGCTGAGGGTCCCAACAATTCACAAGTCGAGATTCTGAGAGTCCCAGGATCTGAGACTTAGGGATCTGAGGGCTGGGGAATGGAGGGTCCTGAGGATTTTCAGGTTGGAGGTTTGAAGTTCCTAGAGCCTGAGGGTCCCAAAGATCAGAAGGTCAGAGAGTCTCAGGAATTGAGGGTAGGGGCCTAGCAGCTGCAGGCCTGAGGGACTTGGGCGCTGGGAATCTGAGCCTGCCAGGCGTGGTCTCTGGGGTGGAGGTCTGTGCCTCTGAGCCCCTCGCCATCACCTCCCCCTGCAGAGGAGACCTGCACCCAGTTCTACCACCCGGAGAAGGAGGACGGAATGCTGAGCAAGCTGTGCCACAAGGACATGTGCCGCTGTGCTGAGGGTGGGTCCCTGGAGCCAGCCAGGGGTGGGCTGAGTGGGCCACACCCACCTGGACACCCCGCCCCATGGGGAGTCCCAAGGGGCCCTGAAGCCCAGCCCTGGGGATGCCAGGAAGGACAGGCCCTGGGGCCAGCCACAGCCCTGGGCAGCAAGTGGGGCTCACCCCGAGTCTCCACCCCCACCCTGCAGAGAACTGCTTCATGCAGCAGCAGGACGACGTCACCCTGAATGACCGGCTGGACAAGGCCTGCGAGCCCGGAGTGGACTATGGTGAGCGGGACGGAGCGGGCGTGAGGACGGTGGTCCTGCAGGCTGCGGGTGGCTTGCTGCGTGAGGATGTGTGGTGGGGGCCGTGGTCTTGTGGGGAACCATGGTCACCATGGCCGAGTGTGAAGAAGGTGGGCGTGAGGCCTCTGCTCAGCGAGGTGTGAGGCTGTGGATGTAGATGGCTGAGCATGGGAGTAGCTGTGGCTGGCTGCCACTGTGTATGGCTGCCTGTGACAGGGGTGACAGTGGACGGGAGTAGCTGTCAAGGTGTATGGGACTGAGGTTTGAGCTGTGCGAGGCTTTGGTTGTGGACGACAGGGAGCTGGAGTAGCTGGAGTTCTGGACGTGGCTGGCGTCTTGGGCGGCTGCAGCTGCGGGCACACTTGTGTGGGGGCTGCCAGAGGGCAAGCTGCACTTGGCCATGGCTGGACAAGACTGTGCTGTGGACAGCTGTGCATCTGAGCAGCCGACCTTGTGTGTGTGACTCCCCGTGTGGGCGGCTGGAATTGCGCATGACTGTGGGATGGTGACTGAGTGACCACGTGTGATTGTATGTTCCCAGGAGGGCGCACTGCCCGGTGCCGGGCCGAGATCCCTCCGTCTCCGTGTGGGGTGGGGAGGCAGCCACACCTGCCCAGGTGCATGTGCAGGTGAAGGTGCCCCCCACCCCGTCCATGGTCAACCGGCCCATGACCCACGCTGCCCCTCCTCCACAGTGTACAAGACCAAGCTGGTCAGGTCGGAGCTGTCGGAGGACTTTGACGAGTACATAATGGTCATCGAGCAGACCATCAAGTCAGGTCAGCCGAGCGCCCCAGCTGTCTGTCTGCACCGCCCCTCCCCACCTCCTTTCCCGCCGCCCAGCTTCCCGTCCCTCCACTCCAGGCTCCGATGAGGTGCAGGCTGGGCAGGAGCGCAGGTTCATCAGCCACATCAAGTGCAGAGAGGCGCTGAAGCTGGAGCAAGGCAAACACTACCTCGTGTGGGGTCTCTCCTCCGACCTCTGGGGAGAAAAACCCAAGTGAGTGCCTGCCCTGCGCCTGCGCCGCCGTCCCGCCCCCGCGCGCCCCCGCGAGCCCCCACCGCCCCGCGCGCCCCTGCTGACCTGCCGCCCCTCCCCCAGCACCAGTTACATCATCGGCAAGGACACCTGGGTGGAGCTTTGGCCGGAGGCGGAGGAATGCCAGGATGAGGAGAACCAGAAGCGGTGCCAGGACCTGGGCGCCTTCGCCGAGAGCATGGTGGTCTTCGGCTGCCCCAACTGACCTGGCGGCACGCCCTCCAATAAAGCTTCGGTTGTATGCCGTGGCCTCCCCAAGTCTGGAGTCCTTTGCTAGAGGAAAGAGGCACCTGGGATCCCACCTGAACCGCGCGCACCCTGTTCCCCACTTCCTTCCCGCCGGGGTTCACCTGCAGCCGCGCCTGCCTCCCCTGCGCCTCGCCTGAAGTACGCCCCCTCCCACCTGCACCTCGGCTCCATCCTGCCCGAATGCCCACCTCCACCCTCACCTGCACCTCAGTTCCATCCTGCTTGAATGCCCACCTCCACCCTCACTGGCAGCTGGCTGCCCCTTCACCGGTCCTCGCCTGTGTCTTACCAGTACCCGCTGCTGAATCCTACCTGGGCTCACGCACCCCGAACCATGCCCACCAGCACCCTGTTGACGTGCCTCGCCTGGCCCACCCGCACATTTCTATCCAAGCTCACCTGTATCTTTACCTTGGCAACGCCCACCTGTTTCCCACCTGTCTTTCTACCCGCATCGTCCTGCAGGTGCATTTGCTCCGCGCCCCTCTGGGTCCTTGGGTTCTTACCGTCATCCTCACCTACATCCTCTGCCTCACATCACCTTCCAGGCACACTTTCCGCTGCATCTTTACCTGTTCTTCACCAGCACCACAGGCCCGGTCCTTCTCTGCCGCTCACCCTCGTCCTTACCTGCACCCTGACCTGCGTGCTCACCTGTTATCCTAGGTGTCCCGTTTGCCCTTTGGGGCAGCGCCTCACTCCACTTCCTGTCTCGCTGGGCTGGCACTCGCCCTGCGCCAGGTCACCCCACCTCGCGGCCGCTCAGTAGAGGGCCGCTGAGGGCCGCAGGAACAGGCCAGCAAAGGCTTCCGTAGATGTGCCCGCCGCGTGCCGAGAGGGGGCGGTCAGCGTCTGCTGGCGGGTGGGCGGCCTGGGAGGTGTTTCCGACTGGGAGGGAAGATGTGAGTCAGCATTGGGGAGGGAGTGTGGGGGCCGCTGAGGTCACAGCCTGGCCAGCGCTGTTGGGAGCAGCAGCTGCAGCGGGCGGGTGGGGTGGCTCACCGCAGGAGCCTCTTCCTACTGCACGCCTGGCCCCTTGGAATTTGAAATCTGGGAGGCGGGGATCCAGGCGTCCAGCGGGGAAAGAGGGCATCTGCGGAAGCCCCTCTGTGCCTGGAAACAAGGTGCACAGCCCCTCCCGCTGAGAACTCCAAGTCCCCAAGGCCCCACCTCCCAAACCAGGAATATGGGGGATACCAAGTCACAGCCCCCACCCACTTCCTGCTGCCCCCAAATGCCAGAGGACCTCAGGGGAGGTCCCTAGTGCCCTATTACTCCCTGGGTCCCCACCCCGTTCTTGCCCTTCTCTGTTTCCTTTACTTTCTCACTTTCCCGTTCTGCTTGTGACTGGGCACAGACAGATGTGAGCCGTGCGACCTGAGGTTAAGGGAATAATTCCTCAAATGGGCCCTCTGTGCCCACCCCCGCATGCTTTCTTTTCCAAGAGGAGTTTACCTGCAGCCCTGCTGGCCTCAGTGGACAGGCTAGGTCACATTCCTCAGCAAACCGCCTGTTATCTGCAGGAGACACGCAGGCCGGAAATAAAGCTGAGAAGAGGAACCCAGGTTACCCTGAAGGGGGAGACTTTTGTGACTCTTTTCACAAACCAAATCCCAGACCTTCAGGGAGATAAGGATAGTTCCTTCTAACCACAGCATCTGTAAGAACGTTTGGTTAAGAATGTATTTAGAACCGGTCAGCATGGGCCAAGGTGACCTGGAGTTGTCATGGCTGTGGGATCTTGAAAGTCTGATGTCATCCTGCAGTCAGTCAAAAGTCAAGATGTGGGTGAGACTCTTTGGAAGCTTCTCTGGGCTCCCCAATAAAACTGGGGTGCAGGGGAGGTCCTCTCAGAGAGGGTCCACTGTCTCCCTGAGAGTGTCCTCTTTCCCTTTTCCTATCCCGTCCATAACTCATGCCTGTTGCTCGAGCGACATGTCTCAAATCCTCCTGACCAGATAGAATCAGGGTTTGGACTTCAAGCTTCCTCAGTTTCCGTAAGGCCCCGTAGCACGCTCAGGTCCCCTCCCACGTCACAGGAATTCCATCCCTTCTCACTTAAATGAATCCTTCTCCCTCACTCTTCCCTTTCATCACCGTCTGTGGATTTTATTCTTCACATTTTCAAGAGAAGAACCCAGAAGGAAATGGGTGAGGCCCACGGCCTGACAAACCCACCTGCCAGCAGGAGTGGGCTCCAGCTCCACCTCAAAACCCCGGTCCACTTGGGGCCCTGTGTCCATTCCTGTAACACTCGGGGGGTGGGCGTCCTTGTGTTTCTCTGACCGTCTGTAGCCTGTGACCCGCACAGATGGGCTCTTATGAACCTGACATTCCGAAGGAGGAAAAGGAAAGGGGGCTGAAGGACAGAACGGACTCAGCCGGTCAGACCCGGAGAAGGGCAACCAGAGAGGTCGTCCGGGCCTCGGGGAGCAGAGCATTTCCTCGCAGTGATGTGAGGGTTAATTTTCCATGTTGGCCCGGGGCCAAAGTCAAGGCTGGAGAGATCTTTGTTAGGTGGGTCAGGGGACGTGCAGGGTGGGGGACAGCCCTTGATGATGTTGGGCAGCAGGGTTGCAGATGACCAGTGGCCTGAGGAGCCCACGCTGAGGTTTCCTGGAGCAGGGATTCTGCCTGGAGCCCGGGACGCAGGAGGCAGAGCTCCGCCTCAGCGTCCAGCTTCTGGCCGCAACGTGGGCTCTCACCAGGCGCCCCCGGCGACCGGCTGCTCCTGCAGATTTCCGACTTCCCGACACCCACAATCCTGGGAGCCAAGTACTCAAAGTAAAGGGGCCCTCTCCTCCCTGTCTCTCTCCTTGTCTCCGTGTCTGTCTCTCTGTTTTTTCTCTTATCTCTGTCTCTTTCTGTCCCTGTCCCTGTCTCTGTCTCTGTCTCTCTCCCTCTGTCTTTCTGGGTCTCTCTTGTCTCTCTCGCTCTCTCCTGTTGTGTCTTTTCTCTGGAGACCCCCGGCCAGCACAGGTGATCAGGGACCACTCCTGTGAAGTGGGGTCTCTTGAGTCAGGACAAGATGAGGAGGAGCTGGAAGATGGTTTCCCACTCGGAGACACCTGGGCAGAGTGACCCAAACGGCACGAGCCGTGAGACCAATGAGAGCCCCAGGGAAAGACCCCCAGGGAGAAACCCCCAGGCGTCTGCTCTGAGGACGTGGACAGCAAGGTTTTTCTGTAAAGAGCCAAAGAGTAACTATTTCAGGCTTGGGGGTCCAGAGGTAAGAGCAGGGAGGAGCTTCGGACCTGTCCCCTGAGTGAGAGGCCTGCAGAGCACTGGGCACGCCCTGGCCTGGCTCTGGGGACATCCTCTGGACAGAGTGACCCGTCCAAGGGTCACTAGAAATCCTGCAGGTTGGAGGGGCTGAGAGTTGACTCCCGAGGGCAGCTTCCTTCTCTGCTCCAGCGACAACCAAGTTCCAGCAAAGTGTTTGGGGAGGGCCTAGCTGTCCTCTGGAGAGGCCGTCCAGAGGCCAGGCCCTGTGTGAGCCGCTGACTCCCTGAGGAGGGCCACACCCATCAGCGCACAGCAGTTGCCAACAGGAGCTCCAACGTGGAGGTGGTGATGAACGTGTGCTGGAGGGTGGCCTGGGGGGTGGGTGGGGGTGGACAGAGGCAGAGGACTCGACTCCAGCGGGGTCTCTGAATCTCGCCAATGTACCAGCCACCCAGAGCTGTGTCTCCTGCTGTTCAGAGACGGGACCAGCTGGCTTTGGCCTTGGGCTCTAATTTGCCGACCCTGTCAGCTCAGTCACTGCAAGTCACTGGAAGAGTTTAGGCAGGGGAGGACCTCAAGTTCGAGGCCAGCCTGGGCAACTTAGTGAAACCGTCTCAAAATAGAAGACAAAGGGCTGGGGTGTGGCTCAGGGGTAGGTGACTTGCTTAGTATGTATGAGGCGCTGGGTTCCATCCCCAGTACAAAAAAAAAAGCTCCCAGTAGCAAATCCACTCCCAGTACATATACTGAAAACTGGGTATATATACACAATGGAAAACTACTCAGCCATACAGAAGAATAAAATTATGGCATTTGCTGGTAAATGGATGGAGTTGGAGAATATCATGCTAAGTGAAATAAGCCAATCCCAAAAAACCAAAAGCTGAATGTTTTGTCTGATAAGTAGGTGATGATACATAACAGGGGGCGGGGCGGTGGGGAGGGTTAGAGAATGGAGGCACTTGGGATTGTGTAGAGGGAAGGAGAGGGGCAGGAGGGGAGGGGAAAGGAAAGAGAGTCGACTGAGACACAGATCGTTGCCCCGTGTACATGTGCGATTACACGAATGGTGTGAATCTACATCTCACGCAACCATGGGAACGAGAAGTTGTACCCCATTTGTGTACAGTGAATCAAAATGCAGTCTGTAAAAATAAAAACTGAGATACTTCTATTGCAGACACCATGGCTTTTCCTCAATTAGACAATAAAGGTCTTGAAGATGGAAAGAAAAAGAACACTGGTCCTCAGACTAGCAGAGGTACATGCTCACAGCAGCAAGATTCAGTCGCCAGAGGGGGACCCGCGTCCCTCCACGCGACAGCCTCATCTGCCCTACCGGGAGTGGAGCCGCGTTGCGGGCGATGCGTGCTGCCCTGCAGACGGGCCGGGCACGGGCTTGCGGAGTGAGATAAACTGACACAAAACGCCACGTTGTTTCCCTCTTCATGAAATATCCACAAAGACGAGTCCACACAGGAGGACCCGAACCTGCCCAGGCTTGGGGAGGGGGCGCCAGGACGGGGCGGGCGCTTCAGGGCTCTGGGCTATGCTCTGGGGCAGCGCAAACCACCCTGTCTAGAGTTGGTGGCACAAAGTCACGAACGTACAGGACGTAACTGAGTCGTTCCTTGTTAAATGGCTGACTCCCAGAGCAACTCACAACCGTCACATCCATAACTTCCACCCCATAAAACAGTAAACCAACAAGCAAGGGCACCCTCGCTAGAGCGCAGAGGGTGAACTTCAAGGTGGCAAGATGTGTGACCGGACGGCCAGCTGGGGAGCTACTGCAACGGTCCCAGTAAGAGACCAGGTGCCCCGGCGTTTCAGTCAGCTCCGGCTCACAACGCCCAGGCCCAAGCGGGTGCTGCTTTTTCACTGCTCGGAGACCGGAAGCCCAGGATCAGAGTGGCAGCCTGGCCCGCTCTGGAACGGGCGCTCCTCCTCACTCACAGATGGCATCCTCGCATGGAGGAGGACGACCTCGCACGTCTCTTCTTCCCGGGGCACCGATCCCATCCCTCGTGACCTGCTCACCTCCCAAGGCGACTATCACAGGCGCCTGCACCACCCCGCTGTGGATTTGGAGGGACACAGTCAGTCTGCAGCACTTCGCTAGGGTGGTGGCAGTAGGACTGGAGACGGGTGGCAGGACTTGCCATCTGGCTTGAGGCTGAAGTGACAGGCTTGCTGAAGGGCGGGGCGTGGGGGACAAGGCGGAGGGAGAAGCCCACCATGGCTCCCGGTCTTGGATTGGGCGAACCGGGTGGATATCCCAACTACGGATTCCAGCTTCCAAACCCACACTTGCACGTGCACACAGACCACACAGATGCATGCACGTACCTGTGCGCAAAGATGTGCCGCTCGGCACGCACGGGCGCACACCCACGTGCACGCACGCCCATGCACACTCAGAGGTGCACCTGCACACACGCACACACACATGCAAGCAGAGGCACAGAGCACACGTGTGTGTACACAATGCCCCCACGTGGGCACCTGTCCAGACGCACACACAGGCACGCACACCTGAGTGCCGGCGGCACGCGGTGCGGCTCCCCACGCGCTCATCTCCATCCGCACCTCCGCAGAACTTCACTGGCCGGGTCGCGTCTCTCGCACCGGGAGCACCTTGTCCCTCGCGTTCACAGCCGCCTCCGGACAGTGCGTGGCCCACCAGCAGCTCCGCAGGAAACATTTGGCCACCAAGGAAACAAAGTGGCTGAGGAGGCAGAGCTGGGGACTCCCCACCTGCTCCCCACCTGAGTCACATTTTCAGATGCCTCTGGAAAGTGTGAGAGACTGCCTCAGTGAGAGTGACAGGGACAGGGCCGGCAGGGGCCAGGAAGAAGAGGAGGTGCGTGGGGAAGGGGAGGGGCTGAGCCCAGCACTAAAGGCAGCCGGGGCCCAGGCGCTGCTGCAGCCTGCAGAGCCCGGGAGTGTTGGGCAATTGTGGTTTCCTCTGAGCGACGCTGCTCGGCGTGCCGGCCCTGCCCGGGCGCCCGGGGGGCCTTGTCTGATCGGGCATGGAGGACACGGTCGTGCGGCCCTCTGTGTTCGTGGTGGACGGACAGACAGACATCCCATTCAGGCGACTGGGGCAGAGCCGCAGGAGACGGTGCTGCAGCCCCGCGCGGCTCAGCCTGGCTCTCCTGCTGCTGCTGCTGGGGGCCGGGTTGGCCGTCCAAGGCTGGTTCCTGCTGCAGCTTCACTGGCGCCTGGCGGAAGCGATCACCCGCCTGCCGGTGAGTGGGGACAGGGGGCTGGCAGAGGGGACTCCTGTGCCATCGTGTGTCCATCGTGTCTGTGCATGTGTGAGGGACAGACAGAGCATGACCCCCGAGTTGCTGCCGCCAGCCTGTGGGAAGTGAATGCACCTCTCTGAACCTCAGTTTCCTCTTCTGTAAAATGGGGATAATGGTAAGAGTGGCCGCTTCCTAGGGGATGAAGCATGATTCGGGATACGTGGGGTACCCAGCAGTAGCTGGCCCACAGCAAGTGCACAGCCATCAGAAGGGACATTCTGACGTTGCTGTTGTCATTAGCCCTGCCCTCGTCCCTGCTATGGAGATTCTCCCCCATCCTCTTGGGCCGTCTGTGGCTGGGCCCTTGCTCTCAGTCGGATTCCGGTCGACCGTGGTGGTGTGAGCCACCCAGGCACCTGCTTGTGCAGCAGTGTGCCTGTGTGGCCTTGTCCCTCTGTGTCCACGTTGTGTCTGGTCCCCAGCCCTGGTGGCCACATGTCAATAGCCACACGCCTTGTGGACAGTGCTGCTGTCCTGGGCACAGATACCACATGCACACACTCACCTGCCTAGGCCCCGTGTGCCGATGTGTGTGTCTTGTCATTGTCTCTGTGTCTGTGACCCACTTGGGCCCGTAACCCATGCACCCAAGGGTCTCAGTTCACACGTTCCTCTCAGTGTCCTTCGAAGTTGAGGTCCGTGCCCCAGGTCAGGCATCCTGGCTGGTGTCCTTGTGTTCAACCATCTGGATGTCCATGTATTTTGAATCCAAAAATCTGAAATCCTTAATGCTCCAAAACCCAGCAGGTTTTGAGTACTAATGTGATGCTCAAAAAATTTCAGATTTTGGACCATTCTGGATGAGGGACGAGGGATGAGGGACGCTCACCGATTTAAAAAAAAAAAAAATCAATGCAAGTATTACCAACTCCCAAGCAAATCTGAAACGCTGCTGGCCCCAAACATTTCAGATACGGGGCTGAACCCATATTGCCACCTAGCCAGTCCTTCTGCGGTGTGTACTAGGTGCCAGACACTGTAATGCACTTTACACAAATCAGTTTATTGAACCTTAAGCAGGCGAAACTCCATTTACAGAGAGGGTCAGGGTGGCTGTGGTGTGTGTGTGTGTGTGTGTGTGTGCACGCACTGCACCCACGTGGCCCTGAGTACATGTCCGAGGGTGGTGTCTGCCGCAGAGTCCAGCTGTGTCATTGCCGTGTGTATGAGTGACACTGGGGTGTGGCATGTCCTCACCGTGGGCTCCTTCTGCATTTCAGGACCCAGACACAGGCTCCCGGGAGACACTGAGGCAAGGTGAGTCAGGGTCCTGGCTCCCAGGAAGGAGGGGATGAGGTCAGCTGCCCCGCCCCCAGCCCATTGCCCAATGGGCTTTGCACAACTGGCCAAGCCACACAGGTGCCCCTCCCCCAGGCCTGAGAAGCAGAAGTTTGGGTCACTCCGGGAGGGGCTGGGAGATGGTCGTGGTGACCCCTCGGAGGCTGACCCTAACCTCTCACTGCTTTGCCTCTAACTTCTGGTCCTCTCTCCCCAGAGCAGAGAGCCCACCAGGCCAACCCAGCAGCACACCTCACAGGTGAGGGGGATCCTAGGTCCTGGGACACAGCAGGGGTCGGGACGTCCCGGGAGACCAGACAAATGCCCT
Source organism: Sciurus carolinensis (assembly GCF_902686445.1). Taxonomy (NCBI): domain Eukaryota; kingdom Metazoa; phylum Chordata; class Mammalia; order Rodentia; family Sciuridae; genus Sciurus; species Sciurus carolinensis. The sequence continues at coordinate 3,954,961 of NC_062229.1, read as the reverse complement.
GTCATGTCCAAGTATTTGTTTATTCATTCGTTCAACATTTATTCACAGAACTGCCCAGTCCCCGGGCTCCAGGGCATATGTAATGGCCCTGTTGTCCATAGGTCTATGTCCCAAGACCCCCACTGGGTGCCTGAAACCAAGAGAGCCCCACTCTCCAGACATACCACCTTTCTTCCGAGGCACACACGTGATAGAATGTGGTTTATGAATCAGGCACAGTAAGAGACTAACAATAACTAAAAACAAAGTAGAACAAGCACAGCAATATGCTGTAATGAAAATTATTAAAACACAAATTGTTTGTTTCTGGAATTTTCCACCTAATATTTGGGGACTGCAGTTGACTGAGGGTAAGTGGAACCATGGAAATTGAGACCACCGATAATGGAGACGAGAGCGTTTCTCATTTTGTCTATTTAACAAACCCTCTGGACTGCTTCCTCTGGGTCAGGCCCTGTCGTATACTTCTGAATTGTGTGAAGAGATGCCACCAAGATCTCCATTTTACAGAGAGGGAAACTGAGGCCAGGAGGTCAAGGCCGCTGGAGCCAAGGCGTGTTCTGCCTGGTCTCTGGTTCCACCACTTCCAAGAGCTGACATTTTCACCAAGCCCCCTTGGCTGGGTGTTCCAGCCTCCTCTTGGTTTTCTGGTTACTGTGCCTCCCCAGGCCTCCATGCCTCCACTTGTGAAAGATGAGTTAAAGAGCATGCTGACCAATTTACTCTTCCCAGTACCTCCATTTCCATCATCTGCAGAGAGGGAATAAAGTGAATTAATCCATACAAACAGCATAGCGCCAAGGCGAAGGCTCAGAGAGGGGAGGCGACCAGACTAGGGTCACATAGCAGGAGTGGGACGGGGGCTGACCAGCTCTCCCCTTCTCTCCCTCTCCACAGGGGCCAATGCCAGCTTGACGGGCAGTGGGGGCCCACTGCTGTGGGAGACGCGGCTGGGCCTGGCCTTCCTGAGGGGCCTCGACTACCGCAATGGGGCCCTGGTGACCACCAAGACTGGCTACTACTATGTCTACTCCAAAGTGCAGCTGGGCGGCATTGGCTGCCCCCAGGGGCCAGCTGGTGGCTTTCCCATCACCCATGGACTCTACAAACGCACACCCCGCTACCCCGAGGAGCTGGAGCTGCTGGTCAGCCGGCGGTCGCCCTGTGGACGGGCAAATAGCTCGCGCCTCTGGTGGGACAGCAGCTTCCTGGGCGGCGTGGTGCACCTGGAGGCGGGGGAGGAGGTGGTCGTGCGGGTGCCGGACGAGCGCCTGGTGCGGCTCCGCGATGGCACCCGGTCCTACTTCGGGGCTTTCATGGTGTGAATGCGAGCGGTGAAGGCGGAATGGGTACCCGAAAGGCCGAGACCCCGCAGGGCCCCAAGGAAGCCAGGACTCAGAGGCGGGGCCCAGTGAGCGCCACCGGGGCGAAGCCTCAGCCCGCCAGAGCGAAGACCCACAGGCCCCCAAAGGACCCACGTGGACCGCGGATCTGCCGGGACAGCAGGAGGACAGAGGCCCCGACTCAGGGGTCGGGAGGCCCGGAGGGGGGCTGGACTGGTTTGCCTGATATTCAGGAGGAGGGGATACGGGTATTTATACTTTCGATCAGGGAGAAGTGGGGACTTGGGGCTCCCGGGACTGGGGCTGGAGGCGGGGCACCTCGGGACCCCCCCTGGTCCAGCGTGGGCAGGGGATTGACCACAGGACTCTCCGCGTGGAGAGCTCAGTCACAGTCACAGCCCCGGTCTCAGTGACGTCACACCCTCGGGTCTCGCCCACGGACTTGCAGCCTTTACCAGTTACCATGGGTTACGGCCTCACCACGGCCATTTCCAGCTACCACGTAGCATCAGCCAGCTGACATCCTTCACCGCCAAGCAAACACATCCAGGGAGGACACCGCCCCGGCCCGGCCGGCACCCGATGTGGCACAGGGCCAGCGGCTCAGGGAAAGGACGACGGGGCAGGGGCAGCTCTGGCCTCGGGCAGAGGCCTCCACCACCCCAGTGGTGCTGCTCACCATGCAGAGTCACGCACAACCGCATGGTCCCACCAAGACCAGTCGCCACCCCCCAACAGCGTGATGCTGCGTGACACTCACGTAGGACACAAGCAGGCAGCACCCACAGCCAGCACACAGTGTTAGGGTCACACATGGATGTTCATGGCATCAGACACCCACAGCCACGTCCCGGTGAGACCTGGTTCCTCACAGTGACCGAAGGGCCACATCACACACACAGCCTGGGGTTCCTGCCCAGCAAGACTCACATCCTGGGCTTGGCACCTTGCCGGAGCCCTCAGCCCCTGGACCACTGCTCCTTGAAATAAATGGCAGATGCTGCACCCGGGTCCGTCTAGTTCTTAGGGGAAGATTGGTGACAAGCCCAAAGACCCCATGGGGGCCGGGAGGTGCTGGGCACAGGGCCACAGGAGGCAGTGGCAGTAACGCACCGAGGCAGAAGGATGGAGGCTGTGACTTGTGGAGGTCACTGTGTACACGAGGAACCTGAACACAACTCTAGGCAGGACGCTCGGGTGAACCTCCCCTCGAATCCACACTCCTGAGGAAGTGGAGGCAGCACCGTGCCAGCCACCCTTCCTAACCATGTCCAGGCAGAGTGACTCTGCTGACCAAGCCAGCTGGAGGCTGGGAGCGAGAGGGGCTTGGGAGGTGGTGCAGGGCAGGACAGGGCAGGCACGTTCAGACCACAGCCTCTGCCAAGCAGGAAGGAGGTCCTCCTGCATCTGAGGAGGTGGGCTCGGCCCCGGAGGTGAATTAGTGGTTCTTGTTGTTGCTGTCGCTGTTGCTCACATCATTGTCACGTGGTACAAGCATGAAGGCAGCGGGCTTTGCCATCGATGGCTCCAGGTCCACTGTGCCACTTACTAGCGGTGTGCCCTTAAGCAAGTCCTACCGCTTCTCAGTGCCTCGGTTTTCTCATCTGTAAGGGGGGAAGGAAGTCAGAGCTCACTTTCTAGGCTCAACATAAAGATGCGATCAGATCAGGCGTGGAGGAAATGCACGCACGACGCCTAGTGCCCCGTCAGCCCCTTGAGTGTGCAAGTAACCTCAGAGATGCAGACGTGTAAGGAAGAACAGCTCTGGGTGGGGCGCCCTCCACAGTCTCCACGGAAATACCTAAGCCCTGGGCAGGAGCTGTCCTGGCCCTGTCTTCTAGATGCAGAGACTGACCCAAGAGAGGCAGGGGCGCCTCCCTCTACCAGGGGCACGAGGTGGGCCCAGGGAAGTTTCCCGCCTCCTTGCCCTGGCTGGGCTGGTGGGAGGCGGACGGGCCCCAGGCACCCAGCCCTGGCCCCCGCTGGAGTTTCCTTTGGCCTCATCGTGGTCTTTCTGTTTCCTCGGCTTTGATGAGGAGACCAAGGTGTGGGGACAGTGTATTTTTAAAAACTACCGGCACTCACCAACTTCCTCCTGGGGATGGAACCTCTTGCTAAGTTTGGTCTCTACAAGTCATTCTAGAAGGGCTTTGCAGCCTTGGGGAGGAGGAAGGAGAGAAAAAGAGGTGGGCGAGGAGGGGAGGTGGGAGGAAGGAGGAGAGGAGAGGAGGAGGCGGAGGGGAAGAGAGGGAGGGGAGAGAAGGGGAGCCCCAGCAGGGCAGAAGCTGGACACCTGGACCTGACTTGGTTTCCGAGGCAATATGGGGGCAGGAAGCCCCTGGCCCAGGCCACTGACCTACTTTCCACTTCTGAGAACTTTATCAGCTGCGTTTCCTCTCACCTCTCGGTCCCAACATGGCATCTCCTCAGGACCTCAGTCCACCCTGCTCACCCTCCCCCACCCCTGGGCAGGAAACCCTCCCCCTTCTCATCTCTTGTGCAGACCCAGAGATGGGAGATGATAAGCAAGTGATTGATTTCAATGATGACACCAGGCTCCTGCCGAATACGCCTCAGGTTCGGATGCTGGCGAGGGATCACCGCAGGGGAACAGCGTGGTTCTTCTGCTGGAGACGGGCTGCCTGAGTGCAAGTCCCTGCTCTGCCCTTCCCAGCTGGGCCACCGTGGGACCCATCCGTGGCCTCTCTGAGCTCCCGTGTCCTCACCTGTATAGCAGGTTGAACCACCAGGTGGCCTCTACCTCACGCTGGTTACTGTGATTTCAGCGACTTGAGCGTTTTACAGAACTTGGCCAGCAAGGAGCTCCTCAGTCCTTGGCAGCTGCTCTCTGTAAACACGATGGTTATGATGTTTTGGGTACCTGTCCCCAAAGGCCTGTATGTGCAGTCTTGGTCCCCAGGTTGTGGCACTGTTGGGAGATGGTGAAGCCTTTAAGGGGGAGGCCTTGAGGGAGGTTCTTAGGTGATTAGGGCATGACCCTGGGGGAGAGCGTGGACCGTAATTCCCTCCTTCCTTTGTCTCTTTCTCTTCCCGGCCACCAGGTCAAAGGTTTTGCTCTGCCACACACTCCTGGTAGGATGTGCCACACCCAGCCCAATCTGACAGGGCCAGTCAGTGATGGGTGAAATCTCAAACTATGAGCCAACATAAATCCCTTCTCATTATAAGTGGATTATCTCAGCCATTTGTCATAGCAACAGAAAACTGGCTCAGAGGGTTGTGACTGTGTGCATGTTGAAGTTTCTGATTCTCCTCAGGACTCACATTCTCCTCAGAGCCCACAACCACCAAGCGCATCTTTAAAATGGGAATCAGTAGCCAACATTTAAGCATTAGGACATTTCCTACATGAAGAAATCCAGGCCTCTGGGTTTTCTTGGAAGGCGGAAACTGACAACAGCCCCGGTTGGGTGGTGGCTGCTCCCTCTGGGCGCGGAGGGCCCGCCCCAGCTGTCTCCCACCGGGGACGGCCACACTTTTGCTGCTGATCTAGAATAGCGGTCATCACGAGTTACGGCTCTTGTTTCCAGAGCAGTGACTCAGTGCTAGATCCTGCGCCGAGCGCTCGTCACGTGAACCCACGGATTCCTCGTGCCCTGTTGGGACAGGGAGGCTGTTCTGATCCTTATTCCATGGCTGCGGAAACCCAGGCACAGGGTCAAGCCACTTCTCCATCAGAGGGGAAAATCAGAGATGCGCCTCACCTTACAGTGGGGTTAGTCCCAATAAATAAATCAGCCGACCACGCACTGAGGACACCCAGGGAGCAGCCTGCCTCAGCCCCGCCTGCCTTGAACCTGCTCAGGACAGTTGCCCTGGCCTACAGGTGGCAAAGTCCCTCACGGGGAGCCTATTTTGTAACAAACTACTGAATAACTCATGCGCTTTATTGCATGCATGTATCAAAAAGAAAAAACCCAGAGTCCCTGTTGCCATGTCAGATGACACACCCACGGGTCCCCAGGATCAGGACGCACCCTTCCTAGCGGGGGAGAGGGCCCCCATCATTCTGCCTTCCGCCGCTGTCCTCTGGCACGAGCAAAGGGCGTTCTGGACGTTTGATAATGAGGGTGCGTGATCGTGTTAGAAAGCGGACCCCGCTGCCTGCTGGGCTTATCTATACTGACCTCGTGACCCCTGTGGGTACTGAGCTCACAACCCTTGAGTGATAAGGTAGCTCAGATTGTGACCAGGGTGTGGGGCTCTGAGACTGATCTCGGAGTTGGTGAGATGGGCAGGGGAAGCCAGGAGGGTTTCCTGCAGGAGCAGTCTGCCCCGAGGCCCCAGGAGCGTCCAGGGGGGCACGTTGTCATCACAGGAAGGATGCTGGAGGGTCAAGGGGAGAAGGTCATGTGAGAATGGAAGTAAAGCAGGCAGGGAGAGGGAGGAGGGGAGGGGAGGGGAGGAGGAGGGGGAGGAGGGAGGGGGAGGAGGGAGACTTGAAAGGAGCCTGGAGACTCCCAGGGCAAGGAGACTGGAGTATCTGCACTAGAGAGGCGAAGGCAGGGCGGAGAGGAGGGAGCGTGGCCAGAGGAGCGGGAGGGGTGGGGGGGACCTCACATGGGCTTAGAATTCTATTCCAAGTGTAAATGGAAGCCATTGGAAGGATTTTAAGCTGTTGCTGCCTAGAGACTTAAATAAAGTCTTTTTAGGGAAACTTTGGACGTCCACAAACAGGAAGAGAGTCTAACGGGTGCCCATCCCCAGGCTCAGCGGCTCTCAACACCCCGCCGTGAGGTCTGTGTCCATCACCCCTTTTTACATGACATCATTTCAGACACCTCCCATTTCACACCCCACCCAAAATTTTGAATGCATCTCTAAAAGATAGGATCTCTCTCCCTCTCTTCATGTAGATAGATAGAAGATAGATAGATAGATAGATAGATGATAGAGGGATGGAGGATAGATAGGTGGTAGATAGAGGATAGAGGCGGTGCCCTCGAAGGGGATGATGGGATCTTGGTCCCCCTCACTCTCTCGCTCTGCTTCCTGGCTGCCCCAAGGTGAGCAGCTTCTCCATCTCACAATCCCTGCCATGACCTTCTGCCTCGCCACAGGCCCAGAAGCAATGGGGCCAAGTGAACATGGACTGAAGCCCCTGAAACTATGAGCCAAAGTAAACCTTTCCTCTTTTTAAGTTGATCATCTCAGGTATTTTGCTACAGTAATGGAAGCTGATAGACAAGCATGAATAAAACCATGTAGCCATGATCACACTCAACAAAATAGCAAAAGTTCCCTAATAACACCAGTTACCCAGAGCCCAACTTCTAGGGAGCATTTGTTTCCCTCTCTCCTTCCAGCACAACGTAACTCTGATCAAATCTCATGATGCAGCTACTAGCTTATAGCAGGGGTCTGTAAACCATGGTCAGTGGGGAAAATCCTATCCACGCTCTCCTCTTGTACAGCTCACAGCTAAGAATGGATTTTACATTTCTAAATGGTTGAGGAAAATTAAAAAGATTTCATAACACATGAAAATATTAGTCAGGGTCCTTCAGAGAAACAGAACCAGTGGGTAGGAGGGTATGGCGGACTCTTCCACTGGAAAAGACTCATCAGAACTTAGGGCCTCAATCGTTCCCAGTTTCCTCAGGGTCTCTCCGTGTCCCAAACCCAACTTACATGATCCCATTCTTTCCCAGTTGTTGCCCTCCGATCAGCAGGACGCACCCTGCGCTGCATTGCAAGGTAGGTAATCACAGGATGAGATTCTGCGTTTGATTTTCACCAGCCTCAGCCCTGAAGCTGCAGAAGTTGAGGGTCACCTTCAGGGCACACATCGAAGATGTCAGGACGTTTGTGTGGTGTTGAAATGGAATTCAAATCCACCCTGTGTTCTCCCCTTGCTTTTACTACCTTGTCCAATGACGCTAGCAGTCACAAGCCAATCTCATTATATTCATTAGGTTTCAAAAAACGTTCGCAAGTATCACACGTGTAGTACCCAGGTTCTGGCTCCTCTTAAGTGGTTGCTTAGGAGTGTCCAGTGGTGACATCTTACTGTCACTCCCTCCTAACAGGGGGCTGTGGAGCCCGTCCTCCAGCCCCGACTCTTTGCTCCTCATCTCCTTCAGCAACTGGGGCATCTTCTCAAACTGCAGTCCTCGGCTGAGGAATCTCCAGGGTTCAATTTCCACCGTTGTCTCCAAGGTCTCTCTTTATGGCTGGTGTGACGATTAATTCTGTGTCAACTTGACTGGCTCATGAGGTGCCCAGACACTTGCTCAAACATTATTCCTGGGTCTCTGAGGGTGTTTCTGGATGACATGAACATTTGAATAGATAGACTACGCAAAGCAGCTAACCCTCCCCAGTGCAAGTGGGCTTCATTCAATCCACAGAAGGTCTGAAGAGAATAAAAGGGTAAGAATTCTCTCTCTTTGAGTAACTGTCTTCGAGCTGGGATGTCAGTCTTCTCCTGCTTTTGGACGTGGACTGGAGTTCACACCATTGGCTCTTTTGCTTCTCAGACCTTCTGACTCAGACTAGAGCTAAGCCCTGGACTGTCTTGGGGCTGGACGTCTCCCTCCCCCCCGCCCCCTCTCTCTGTCTCTCCACATTTATCTACTTAAGGGTCAGTTTCAATACAAATTTTGGTTCCAAGAGTGGTTCTGGAGGATCAGATTTCGAAGCGTGAGCTTCCTAAAGTGGCTCTGGGGTTTCTAGAATTGGCTTTCTAATCTAGATTCAGAGATGCTCAGGATTCTATTTCTAGTAGTAACGAGAGCACTGATGGTTCATGGAATGATCTATGATATCCATAGAGATATGCAAGATGTCACCATTAGATCAGAGGAGGAGCAACATGCTCCTGCATCGAGGTTGGGAGGGGGTGTTGGAGAAGACAGCCAAGTTCAGACTTCCTCCAAGGGGGTTTTCTTAAATCCCATCCGTGTCCTACCTCCCCCATTCCAGGGCCCCAGCCCTGACCACACAGAGCTAAAAGCATCTTGTCCATCTGTTACTCCTCCACCAAGTCCAGGAGACCCCACAAACCCAGAGAGGTCGGTCCAGAAAAATGTTCTGTAGGAGCTCTGTAACAAACAGAGAGCTCAGTGGCCTGAGGCTAGGGAAGGCTGGACAGGGATCAGTGAGATTGTAATGCACAGGTGGAATGTTGGGGGCATCCTGGGCCTAAGACTGCAGTGGACAGTGACAAGGTAGGGACCACAAAAGAAAACGGCAGAACAAGAGATTTCAAACACCAGGGCAATGGATTCTGTTGTCAGTTATGAGCAATAAGGAGGTTCCACTGTTAAAGTCACAAGTAGCAGCTCTTAATAACTGCTGGGTGAGATTTGGTGGGTAAATAGCTTCAACTCCAACACATGGTCTCCCAGAAGTTCCCAGAGGGATTGAGCCCCAGCTTTCCGCGGCAGTCACCTGTCCTGGCTCCTTCCACGCACCCTCTTGGGTGTTCTGGGATCAGCACTGGTGGAAAGACCCAATAATTCCCCACTCATGGCACCCAAAGCTTGGCACCATGCCCTCCCTTGAGTGCAGACAGAACTTGACTTTCTTCTTACCAACAGAAGGTGGCAAAAGTGACGAGGCCTTACTCCCCTGATGAGGTTACATCACGCTAGAGTCTTTTAGGAGACTGGATTGAGAGACTCCCCCCACAACCTTGAAGAAGTTCACTGCCACCTGGTGAACCACCTGTGGGCAGGTGCATTCAGCAGGGAAATGCAAGCAGCTCAGTCCTGCAGGCATGAGGAACGGGATTCTGCCAACGACCAGGGGTGTTTGGAAAAGGATCCCCAGCTACAGAAGGGAACCTAGCCCAGCTGACACTGGATCACAGTCTTGTGAGGTCTTGGGCAGAGGATGCAGTTAAACCACACTTCGACTCCTGATCCGGGAAACTCAGCTAATAATAGATGTGCATTGTTCTAAGCTGCCAGGTTCTCCAATGACTTATTATCCTTCTAACCTCCCAGATAATCCTCTTGCCCCCAACCCTTCTCTCGGGGTCTGCCTCTGGGGGAACCCAAAGATCAAGCGTAGTGTACAGGGACTTCCATCCAAGAAGAGCGCAAAAAAACTCCAACTTTCTTTCTACAGTGATGAAGCAGCTTATTTCTATGGTAAGACCCCGTTGCCCAGGGTGCAGGGAGCTCGCTGTGGGGCCCTCGGGAATCACCCCCACTACATGCTCTTTGTCCAAGGCTGTCAGTGTCCCCGGGAGCTTAGGAAGTTCTGAGGCATGAAGGGGAAGGGAAGGAACCACCTCATTCTCAAGCGGCAGGTCCATCTGCTCCTGTTCTGTCCACCTCGGTGGCTGGCTGTGACACTCATCAACAGTATTGCATTCTCTACTCCTCCTGAGCCTTGCTCACAAGGCTGATTTTTGGTACAGGAAGTTCTTTGAGCTGTCTGTGGCTTCAGCTGCCCAGAGATACCATTGAGTCATTTCCTTTTTGGGGACCTGCCACCTCTCTGATGTCTGTCATGAGGAATAAGGTCCAACTCACTTTTATCTTTGAGGTCCCCTAGAACTCCTCTGGGGACTTTCCATCTTTCCAGGGCTCTACCCACAAAGCAAGACATAGGAACTTCCACCAGCCATTATGAGCAGAACCATGTCCCCAAAATTCCTATGCTGAAGTCCTGGCCCCAAGAATCTCAGAATGTGACTGCATTTTAAAATAGGTTCTTCAAAAAGGTAATTAAAATGAGGTCATTGGTATGATCCCTAATCTAACAAGACTAGTGTCCTAATAAGAAGAGGAGACCAGGACACAGACACACAGTGCAGTGGTCATGTGAAGACAAGGAGTCGACCACCCTCAAGCCCGTGAGGGAGGCCTGGAAAGGAATCAAGCCTGCAACACCTTGGTCTCAGACTTCCGACCTCGAGAATTGTGAGCACATAAATTTCTGTTGTCTGAACCACCCCAACTGTGGTGCTGGGCCAAGGAGCCCTGGCAAACTATGCCAAGTCCACCTGTACCCTTTCCGCCAGTCCCGGGTCATCTTGCTCTTTACTTGGGCGCTGGGGAGGGAGAGACATAAAAGGTGGAATCCTTGTAGAGGAGAGAGGGAGGCAGGAGAGGCTGAGGCTCCAGCAATGGAGCTAAGACAATGGAGACAGAGACGGGAGCTCTGCCACGGCGGGAAGATGCCTACGGGGGAGGAACGTGGGCACCAAGAGGCGAAGAAGCAGGCGCTTCTCTAGAACTTGCAAAGGCGCGCGGTCTGGCCCACAGCTCGAGTTCATCCCGGCGACACGGATCGTGGTGTGGGACGGCAGAACTGTAAGAAAACAGATCTGCATTGTTTTAATCCGTACGTGCTTGGCAGTTCACGACAGCAGCGACGGGAAACTCGCCCGGCAGCAACGGGGGGTCCGCCACAGCGTCCACCGCGGTCCACCCCTCAGGCCTCGCGCATCCACTGGCTTTGCAAAGAAGCTCAGTCGCTTCAGGATTCTTCCTGGTCTCCGTCCCAAGCGGAAAGCCGAGGTTGGTGGGGGAGCTATGGTGTCCGTGCCCAGAGCTGACCTCAGAGCCTCCGTGAGTCTGGGCGCCCTCCCTGCCATCCACTCTCGAGTCCTTCATCTTTGGCTGGCCTTTCTGCTGGTCTCGGTGGCCTCGCTGGTGGGGCCTCTCTGATTTTCATCCTGAGGGTCTGAGACTTTGGTCCTCTGACCTTCAGGCCTTCAAGAGGGGCACCAATCTCTGACATTTCACAATGATGCAACATTGCACTTGATTTAGCGGCTTGACTGCTGGAGTGTGCGGGGATCAATTCCAGAGGCTGCCTTGACATCCTCCTCAGAAAAGTGTGCAGAGACTTGATCCACTCAGTGACTTCCACGTACCCAGGGCTTAACGTGTGTTCTCGCATCTTCACAATCGTCCTGTGGTATTAATATCAATGTTGCCTAATGACAGATGAGGAAACCGAGGCACAAGGAGTCAAAGTAATAGTTCCAAGTCCTTCGTGTAGGAAGTGGCAGAGGCTTTGAACTTCAGAGAACCCTTGCCTTAAACCATTCTCCTACATCTGCTCTGTGGTGATGCAGTCCTAGGGTAGACCCTATTTTATTTCTCACTCCCCTACTGATGGGCACATAGGTTGTTTCTCAGTATCATCCACACTGTGAACCTCAACATCCTCAGAGTGCTGCTCTGTGTAGGGGGTTCCCTTTCACAGGTCCTGGGTGCCCTCAGGTGATGGTAAGGAGCAGAGTTTGAGCTTCTGTGTGTTCATCTCCACGTGTCTCCTTCCCACTTCAAGCAGTAGTTCACTTTGCACGTTGGTCCCTTCAAAAGAGAGAAAGATGCAGAAATAATCTTTGCTCCCTGTCTTCACTCTCCAAAAGCCTAAATACGATAGAGAGATTTGGGGCTTGGTCGAATTTCAGGGGGAAACAGAGACCATCCTGAACAGCGACCATAGCTCCAGAGCCCCGCAAGACCCACAGAGGGCTCTGGTGCAGGGGATCACCCACAGCTCCTCTGCCCAACCTCCCTCCCCCACCACACCGGGGGTGAACTTCACCAAGACTTTGATCTCAGCTCAGTGAAACCAATTCCAGACTCTGGCCTACAGAACTTTAAACAGATTCGTACTATTTCAAGCTACTAAGCACATGGTCATTTGCTAGAACAGCAACAGGAAATTTATTCAGCAGTGACTGGAGGACACCACGGTCACCTTCCACAGTCCACCCTTACAGCGCTGGGATCCAACCCAGGAGCACTCCCCCACTGAGCTCCATCCCCAGACATTTTAATGTTTTTATTTTGAGACAGGGTCTCACTAAGTAGCACAAGCTGGCCTTGACCTTGCCAGCCTCCTGCCTCGAACTTGCCAGCCTCCTGCCTCAGCCTCCCAAGTCTCTGGGATGACAGGTGTGGCCACAGCACCCAGCTCCTTATGCCACTTATGACAACCCGTTCTCACAGAACTAGCTTACTCCCAAAGCCCAGAGCTTGTCCCTTCTTAGGGAGTGCTCCCGTGGACCTGATAGCCTTCCACAAGGTCCCACCTCCTAAAAGTCCCACCACCTGCACATTGCCACACTGGGGATCTTGTGCAGGGCTGTTCCAGGGACACATTCAGACCATATCCAGAACCATACAAGGCCAGTATGATGAAGCCGTTCTGGAAACACTGTCATAGGTGGTGCTCCGCTTTGGTTGAGTGTCCCCGCAAAGCTCGGTCCCCAGTCCAGGGTGCTGTGGGGAGGCGGGCCTCGTGAAGGGATGCTGGGTCATTGGGGCGTACCTTCAGAGGGGAGATTGGGGCCCAGACCCCCTGCTCTCTTCCTGCCTGCCAAGAACCCTGCTTCTAAACAGGCACATTCTTGTGAGCAGCTTCCTCTACCACAGGCTCCCCACGACTTACTGGCTCAAAAGCAAGGCACCAACCAGCCAGGAACCGAAATCTCCAAAACCACGAGGCAAAACAAAGCGCTCCTCTCTCGATCACCTTGGGTATTTTGCTCAGTAATGGAAGGTTGCCCAGCACAGGTGGGGGAAAAGTCGCCTGCGAGAAATCAAAGCCTCAGGCCTGCCTGACGCAGGAGGGGAGGGGACCCCCACTCGCCCCAGGGCCTGTGCACGAGGAAGCAGGGTCCCCGCCGCAGAGCGTTGCTTTTGTTCACCTCTGGCGACCAGAACCCAGAACTGGCAACATGCAGGAGGTCTCAAGAGCGCAATGGAATAAAAGCACCGTGACGTCGACCCGGCGGATGCAGCAGCGGTGATGTCACGTGAATCCCAGAGTCTTAGGAGATCTAGAAGCTTCTGCCCTTTCCATCTTGGAACCCTGAGTGACCATGCTAAGAAGCTAGTCATCCACTGGGAGAGGATGGGTGGACAGGGAGGCCCCGGGGGTGAAAGTCACCAGAAGGAGACTGAAGGTTCTGCCAGCCCCAGCGCCGGGAGGGGAAGCCGCTGCCCCACGGAGCCCTGTCTGGCCACTCGCAGAACTGGGGGCAAATAGAGTTCTGGCTTTAGGTCACTACATTTTGAGGTCATTTGTTATGCCCAGGAGGTAATGGAAAGCCCTCCCAGACCCTTTTCTGTAACCGTACAGACAGGTAAATGGACAGATGGACAGATGGACGAGCATTTGAATGGGTAGCTAGAATGGGGGGTGGCTAGAGTGGAGGAGGGGTGGGCTGAGAGGATCCATAGCTGGGTGGAGGATAGATTGACAAGTAGGGGACAGGAGGCTGTGTGAGTCAGTGGGTGGATGGATGGACGGATGGATGAGTGAATGGATGGACAGATGGACGGATGGATGGACGGATGGGTGGATGGATGGATGGATGGACAGATGGAAGGACAGACAGATGAGTGAATGGACAGATGATCAAATGAATGGATGGGCGTGTGGTTGGGGGCGTGAGTGCCTGAATGGATGGGTGGATGGCCATGCAGTTGGATGGACAGGCAGACAGATGAAGGAGTGGACGGACAGGTGATGAATGGAGGAATATGCACACATGCTCTAAATAGAATGCTTCACTTAGCAGCAATTTGGGGCTAAAAACAATGAGTAACTCATATTCTAGCCAACCATTGGAGGGTGCACCTCAACTTCAGGTTGAAACTGTGCCACTCAGAGCTACTGAGGGCACTTCCATGTGTACCCCAGATGTCTCTAACCCAGAGGAGGCGATGGATTGTCATGTTATCATCGTCCCGATGACGAGTCCCCTGCGATCATCCTTCATTCCCCAGAGGAAGCCAGTGGACACGCCCTGTGGCCTTGGCCAGTGTGTCCACCCTGTGGACACTCTGCCAGAGCACCCAACTCAGGGGGTGCCACACGTCCCTGAACACGCAGCCATTCCTGCTCCTCATCCTGGTCGCGGCCCCTCATCCTGGGGACGGTCGCGGCTCCTTGTGGCCCTCTGCTCTGCTGCCAACTCAGTGGAAACTCATTGGGAGTCTTGCTGGGACCCCCTGGGTCCGTAGATCCGACTGGACAGCACAAGCATCTTGACAGCCTGAAGCCTTCCATTCGCGCTCCCTTCAACTGAGGTCTTTGTCAATGTTTCTCTAAACGCCGTGATCCCTGTGCCGTTAGTGAATGTTTTCTCCCTTTTTCCTTCTTCCACATTAAATGTTTTGAGCTTCCCTACCCAGGTGTGAAGTCCTGGTGCTAATAAACAAAATTCCCACACTCATCCTTGGAGATGCCACGGATGCCTAAGTGCTGATTTAACAAGGAGAAGCGGGAGGAAGAAGAGACCAGAGGAAAGGAGGCCGGCAGGCGCCCCCGAGGGGACGCTCCTCCCCAGCCCGGCCTCTGCAAGAGGCAGCCTCCTCCTGCGTCCCAGCTGCCCCTGGACTCTGCACTCAGGTCCTGTGGAAGCCGGCTTCGCTCTCTGAAAACTCCCCCGTTCTGCTTTTCTTAATTTGTTGCCCTAGAAGCGACATAGAGTGAACCCCGTTTCTACACAGGCGAGTACCCGGGAGCGCAGTGGACGCGGGGGGCCTGATCACTACCTGGCGGGGCGCCCTCACCTGTACCCCGGCCTCCACGGCTCCAGTTCCCGCCCCTCGCATCGACCACAAGGCCTCCGCGGGCTGCCGGGTGTGTTCTGGGGGAGTTGCATGGTCCGGAGAGCCGCCGGATCAGACGAGCGCCTGGGCACTCTGCTTTCCTGCCTGGACGCCTCTGCGTGTTCCGATTGTTTCTAGTGATTTCCTCATCACGTCTGGATTCCATCCCGGAGCCCACAGGTGGTGGTCTACGCTTGGATCCCTGGGCCATGGCGTGGCTGATGGCCCAGGGTGGGCTCGCCTTGTAAATACCCCCTAAGCATTTTTAAGTCCAGGCATTCTGAATCATGGTAACTTACGCCTGACATGAAACCTCCCCCAACCGCTTTCCAGTGTGCAGTTCGCTGGCGCCACACACCCTCAGCCCCGGGCCACCCTTCCCACCCGTGCAGAAACCGTCCAACACGCTGCGTGCCCTCTCGCCAACCCCGTGCCCAACTTTCACTTTCTGCCTCTGTGGATCTGGGGACTCCAGGACCTCCCGTGAGTAGCATCACCAAGATTCGTCCCTTTGTGATTGTCTTATGTCACTGCAAATGTGCCCAGTGTTCATCCATGGCTTTGGTCTTTTTTTTGGTTTGGGGTTTACTTTTCCAGGTGGGGACCTTATTATGTGGGCCAGGCTGGCCTCAAACTCCAGGCCTCAACCCATCCTCCTGCCTCGGCCTCCCAAGTAGCCAGGACTGCAGGCATAAGCCACCCCACGCATCCAGAAGTTACAATTGCTCCATGACAAAGACTTAGTTAACCCTAACAATGCTTTTCACTTTAAGCTTTCTGGTATCTGGTACTAATATGGTTAAACCAGCTTTCTTTCTATTTCCTTCCTTTAATTGGTAACTTGTTAAATCATTTCTTTCTTTTTGCTTCCATGTAGTACCACGTTGCTGGATTTTAATTTTTATCCAGCCTGAAATGCCTGTCCTATATCTGCAGCATTTAGACCAGGACTGTCCAATAGAAATGCAGTATGAGCCATTTACGTATTTTAAATTTTTCTAAAAGTCACAATTAAACAGTGTTTAATGTGGTGAAATGAATAGTAATAATATATTTTATTTAATAACCCTCATAGCATATCTAAAATATTATTGTTTCAAAATGTAACCCATATGCAGCTATTGATAAGATATGTAACATTCTTTCTTTTTCCTGTAAGGTCTTCCAATTCTGGAGTCCATTTTGACAGCACATGTCCATCGGGAAGGTCCAGTCCAGGAGCCCCACAGCAACATATGGTGGCCCTATTGACGCGCACAGGCCATTTGCCTTCATTCTAATCTCCTGTAAATTCGGGTTTGTTTTAGCTGTTTGTCATGCCGTGTATCTATCTCTTGCCTTCCTTGTTCTGGGTTATTCTCCTCTCGTTTGTTTTTTCTCTTGCTTTAGAAATTATGCTGTCTACTCTTTTCTTCTGGAAATTTTTTTAGAAATTTTAGTTTTATACACTAAATCTATAAAAAATCTACCGCCACTACATCTCCTCCGCCTCCCAAGGCCTGAGACCAGGTCTAAGCATATCCGCTCTCGCCCCCTGCAGGCCCTTCTCCGCACAGCAGCCGGGCGCTGCTCTGCGGGCTGCGGGCGCTTTCCACAGGTCTTCACAGAACCCCAAAGCCGCTGGCACAGCGGCCTCTCAACCGCGACTCCCCAAGGGAAATACTACTCCTCTGAATTCTAGCACCATAGCAGTTTGCTAGTTTTTGAAGTGTGTGTGTGTGTGTGTGTGTGTGTGTGTGTGTGTTATTGGGTTTTTTTGTTTGTTCGTTTTTTGATTTTTTGTTTTGTTTTGTTTTGGTTTTTGGTACCAGAGATTGAACCCAGGGGCACTCAAACCATCCAGTCACATCTCTAGCCCTTTTTTATATTTTTATTTTGAGACAGGGTCTTGCTAAGTTGCTTAGAGCCTCCCTAAATTGCTGAGGCTGGCTTTGAACTTGCAATCCTCCTGCCTCAGTCTCCAGAGTCACTGGGATTACAGGTGTGCGCCCCCACGCCTGGCTTGGATTGTGATCTCATGCAATAATATTTCGTTATCTTTTTTCTTGCACCCAACAATGTGAGGTCCATCCTCGTGTGTGGAAGCAAATGGCAGCACTGTGTTCCTTTTGATTGCTGTGTAGTATTTCATCTGTTTATTGGCACCACTGAGTTGGACATTTGCATTCTTTCCACTTGAAGTGATACTAACTGATTTTGAAATGATAAGCAGGCTTGCCAGTTTAAAATAAAGTCATCTGTGGTAGGTTATCCTTCCTATATACTGCTGGTGCTCGCTGATGTGTCCATGAGAACCTTCGCATGTGCGTTCAGGGATGAAAACGGTGCTCCCACGCACGTGTCTCTGGGGACCTTGCATGTTGAGTGTGTCTCTGGGGGCGGATCACCTTCACCTCCGAGGTGTTACCAGGTTTCCAAGGCAGTCGTCACTGCGTCACCTCCAGTCATGTGGGAACCTCTGCTGCTCCACACTTCACCAACCCTCGTTACTGAAAGCCTCCCCAGTTTTACTGAGGTCTAATTAACACATAAAATTGTAGGTTTTCAAGTGCATGATTAACGCACAGGCACACTGTGAAATGCTCACCACGATCAAGTCGCCAAATCACCCCTCATCTTAGGTCGTGCGGTTGTTGCGGGGCTGAATGGGTAAGGTCTGCTCTCAGCCGCCTCCAGGTGGAGCACAGGGTCCTGCCCTGCAGCCCACCCCAGCCTCTATTGGTCCTGCAGGTCTGAACTGCGTCCCTGCCGCGGACGTTGCGCGCTCCCGCACACCCAGGCCCTGGCGCCGGCCTCCTACTCTTGGCTCCTGTGAGGCCCACGGTTTTAGATTCCACACAGTGAGGAGGTCATGCGGTGTGATCTTCCTGTGTCTGGCTCGTCTCACTCAGCACGACGTCCTCCAGATTCAACCTCGTTGTCACAAAGGACAGGACTTCGTCCCAGCAACTTAGCGAGGCCCAGAGCCACTTAGTGAGATCCTATCTCAAAATTTAAAAATATATAAAATAGGGTGGGGACATGGCTCAGGGGTTAAGCACCCCTGGTTCAATCCCCTTCATTGTTTCGAAGCTGCGCAGCCTTCCGCTACTGTACCACAGTTCCTTTAGTTCGTCCCTCCAAGGGCGCTGGCTGTTCCCGTGTCTTAGCCAGGCATAAGGGAAGCTCCCTTGGTCTCCATCTGCATTCCCTGCTGAGTGTGGCTGAGCATGATTTCATACACTTGCTAGTTATTTGGATCTTCTTTTGAGAAGTGTCTATCCCCGTCTTTTGCCGATGTTTGAATTGAGTTACTCCTTTGCTTAGATATTGAGTTATATGATCATATGAGCTCCTAACCTATTTTGGATATTGACCCGTGGACTTTTAATTTTGCTGATTGTTTTCTTTGCTGAAAAGAAGTTTTTTAGTTTGTTGTAATCACGCTGGTTAATTTTGCTTTTGTCACTTGTGCTCTTGGTGTTAAATCCAAAAAATGATTGTCAGGACCAATGTCACAGTTTCCCCCTAGAGTTCCTTCTAGGGGTTTTATGGTTTCAGGTCTTCTGTTTAAGTCTTTAGTTCATTTTTAGTTGATTTCTTTTTTGAGACAAGGTCTCACTCTGTTGGCCATCCTGGCCTTGAACTCCTGGACTGAAGTGATTCTCCTGCTTCAGTCTCCTGAGTAGCTGTGACTATTGGTGTGTGCCCCCATGTCTGGATTGAGTTTATTTTTATGTGAAAGAGGTAAAGGTCGAGTTTCATTATTCAGCATGTGGATATCCAGTTTTCTCAGCGCCATTTGTTAAAGAGACATTTCTTTCTTTAGTGTACGTTCTTGCCGCCTTTGTTGAAAATCAGTCGGCTGAAGTCACACAGATTTATTTCTGGGTTCTTTACTCTGTTCCATTGGGCTACATTTTTTTATACTACTACCATACTTTTTTGATTATTATAGGTTTGCAATAAATTACAACATCAGGAATATGGTGTCTCCAACTTTGTTCTTCTTAATCACGATTGCTTTGATTATTCAGGGTCTTCTGTGGTTTCATAAGAATCTTAAGATTGCTTTCTTTTTAACTTCCATCAAAAATATTCCTGAAGTTTTCATGGGGATTGCATTGTATCTATAGATTACTTTAGGTAGCTTGGACAGTTTAATTAATTCTCCTAATCCATGAACATGGAATATCTTTGCATTAATTTGTTTCTCCTATAATTGCTTTGGCCAGTGTTTTGCAGTTTTTGGTGTTTAGATAGTATTTCCTCCTTGATCTGGAATTATATCATCGGCTCTCCTAGGTCTCCATCTTGACAGCTGCAGATCTTGGGATTTCCCAGCCTTTATACTCATGTGATCTAATTTCTTTGTCGAGAGAGAGAAAGAGATAGCTATCTATCTACATCTGTATCTACATATATTTATCCATATCTACACCCTATTCGTTCTATTTCTCTAGAGAACACTGATAATGCATTGAGAAAATACAATGCCATCTAGAAAAGCAAAGAAACTGAAAATCTCACGGGGCACTTCTCAAGTAAGGTGCTAACAAATCATTTGCAAATGTCTGAGAGTCTCCTGGGGTCCTTTGCCAATGGGTCTTGGAAGATGCTGGCTAAATCCATGGGTCATTCTAGAAGAAGCTAGCAGATTGCATGGGACGTTTCATCAGCTGTGCCGAAGAATCCTCGTGTTACTGGAAGCCATGGGACTGCATCCTTAGAGAATGCTAATGGATTATTTGTATAAGCTTTTCGGTTTTTGAGGATTACTGTCAGTCCTACTTGTTATCCCTTAACTCCCTGATCTCATGTGGTAGGTCAGACTCAGGTCTGACGGAGGGATTCAGAGAAAGCTGTGGCCCTCTGGCAGAACTCTCATCAGCCAAGTGACTCTAAGAGGATCCCTGGTGCTGACAAACACCCTACAGTGCAACAAATTCCTGAAACTTTAGAAGAACCCGTAAGGATCGCCTTGCCCCACAATCCAAAGAGACCTTAGAGATATAGTTAGTTCCCCTCTGGAGGTATTCTCTCTAAAGTTAGTGAAGGAAAATGGCAGAATATAGGGTGCATTACTACAAACTCTTCTCCCCCATCTTTTTTTTAACTGCAACCAATGCATGTCTACTTGAAGGTGCTGGAACTAGGATCAGATAAGCCTACAGCTGACTGTGAGAAAATAATACAAAATTAAAAGTAAGGAAACAAGCCCTGTGGATACCATACAGTATGTTTTAGCATATTCCAAGATTGAAACCATTTGGGTCATTTACCAGCTTTTCTGTAAAATTGGCAGGAGATAACATAGGAATTTTACTGTTTTGCATGACTCAGATGTAATGGTGCAGTTGTAAGATATCCAAACTAACATTGTTATGATTCCAAATTCCTAA
Source organism: Sciurus carolinensis (assembly GCF_902686445.1). Lineage (NCBI taxonomy): Eukaryota > Metazoa > Chordata > Mammalia > Rodentia > Sciuridae > Sciurus > Sciurus carolinensis. The sequence continues at coordinate 3,934,681 of NC_062229.1, read as the reverse complement.
CGGATGCATCTTTATCTTTTTCCAATCCCATTGGGAGCTATTGTATGGAGCAGGTGTTACCCAAATAAATTGATAAGCAACGTGGCATTGTAATTGTTGTCTGACCTTAAGACTCTGTATCTGATCACCTAAGCTCATTACAATAGCTTCTATAACTTAGCTTTAAGTTCATCATCATTTAACTTAGCTTTAAGTTCATCATCATTATCCTCCTGATCTTGAAAGGCTCTTGAAGTATTTTGTGCCAAAGCACTGATGATGGGGAGCGCTATCTACCCATTTCCTTCCTTTTTTATTTTTTAATTTTTTAAATCAGCTACCTGTCCTTTGTCCTGGTCTCATCCCCACCTCTGAGTAAGGGACCCTTTCCTGCCCTAAGGGAAATGAGTGATGACTGCTCTGGATGCCTCAGGATGAGAGGAGGTGACGTGGGACAAGCAGTTTGGGATTTTATTTTAGGAAAGTTTGGGGTCCGTGGCAAAATTCTGGTTAGGAGAAAGTTGTGATTTCATCTGAGAGGTGAGTGCTTCATTGAGAGAAGCAAAGACATGAGTACTGGATTGAGAGTCATACAAAATAAATGAATATGATGATGATGATGATGATGATGATGATGATGATGATGATAGAGACCAGCATTTTTTTAAACCAGGAAGTGAAGAGCTAAACAGTTATTCCCTTGACAAGGTCAGTGGTGATATGACTTCTATTTGGGAATATAAATCTTTAAGTATATTAGTTACCTCGTCAGAGTTGTCAGAAATGCAAACACAACACTTAGTTTCTATAATGTCATAGATGCCCCGTGAGATGTAATTAAGATATCTAATGTCATCTGATTTTTGTAAAATACCTCCTTATTGGCATCTCCTCTGTGTTTAGTGGAGACCCCTTTATAGCTGTCACTTAGGGCTAGATAATCACACTAGCAAACACAGATTTAAGTCTGTCTACTGGGAGGTTAGGGATTTTTTTAGTCTTCGGGTTTTGGTTTTAATCAGCCAGCAGGCCAGTTTCACCAGTCTTAAAGTAGGAGTGCTGGGTTTTCACTTTAATGTCTTTAACTGTACAGATATTCACCTCCTCTGTAGAGACATGCTTGCAGCTGTTTGGGGAGGAGGAGACCCCACCGGCGCACGCATGGGGGAGGACAAGCCCACCTGCTGGTGCAGGACGCCTCGTCCCCGGCCCTTAGATAGAAAGCGACCCCTCACGTGAGGCATAGGAGGACGGAGCACTCGGGAACGCCGGGCTGGGGTGGGGGGCGCCGCTCTTTGCAAGACCCAGCACTTCAGCCCGCAAGACCTGCACTTGAACCTGGAAGACGTCACCCAGTATCTTGTCCCTCAGGCAAAGAGAGGCCTTAACCACCCTGGAAGGCGGAGCTGGTGTTGGCACCAAGGCGTCTACAAGGCAAAGAGAGGCAAGCAAGGAAGCAAGCAAGGAAGCATCGCTAAAGAAAAATAAAGGAGTTGTTCATTCCCAGTCCGCCTCCGATTCCTTCCCGTGGTCTCGTTGCTGCAGGCGGCAACACTCCTCCATTTCACGGGGGTCAGTATTGGTACTGGAAGTTAATTTTACATCCTGTTTGTTCTATGGGTGATGGCCGATCATCTTAAATTAACCATGTTGTTATACTAGAAGTTGCACTTTGGTAAGGTGAAAGGAGCAGACTTGGATGTCTGACGGCAAGCCCCTAGTGGACGGCAAGCCAAAAAGACATAAGTGTCGCCAGAGCGCTGCACCCAGGAGATAAGACACCATCTGGACCAGAATTGGAAACAAGCCAAGAAAAAAGGGTATATAAACTCCCCTCTCAGACAGCTCCTGGCTCAGCCCAGATCTCCTGACGAGTCCACGTCAGCCAGGTTCGCGAGCCCCACTGACCACCCATCCATCAAGACTTCCGAGACTCTGCTGCTCTGACGGCTTCAGATCAACGGAGGCTGCCGGTCCTCCATTCCCGGTCCTCGATTCCCAGACCATCGGCCGGAGGGAGTTCTGAGACCAGCCCTGGTCTGCTCTCCGACTAAGATAACGTCGCATTCGGGGTCATCGGAACCGACAAGGCAGAGAGGACTTTGGACTAATTGATTGAGGTGTGTTTATTTGCCATTCGATTTGGTTGATGTGTGACATTAGAAAGATTAAGGTTTGTGTTATCCCGAGTGTATCAAATAAAGCCAATTTGTTTGGAACCAAATTCTAGTCACTCGCCTCTCTGCCGCTGGCCACATAAGGCAGTAACAGACAATAGTTATGAAGTTTACAAGGAAAATACAAAACGGAATTAACAAGAGTAAGAACATAACCAGTTCATGTAGTAGCTATGAGTAAAGATGCGTGATTTTTACAAATTCAAACCTTTACTTCAAACTTTAGTTTGAAGAACACCACCTTGGTAAATGTTTTTCTAAACCTTATATTTTAAAAGTTTTGCACACTTAGAAGATATGAATACACCTAGTATACAAAGAAGCCAGTAACAGCACCACTGATGTCTTTATATTAACCAAGTTTAGCTTTTAAAGAAAAATTTTGAATCTGTAGTGTACTATAGTATAGTATTCTAAAATAATAATTGTTGTTTAAACAGAGTTGTACAAACCCTAATTCCTTTAAGACCAGTTTCTCTAAACAATAAAATTTAGTAGACATAAGAAATCATCTTGATAGATAAGAGTAGATTAATGTTTAAAGAAATCCTTTAACACATAGAGGATTAAACTTTGATTTATATCAGTACATTAATATTTTACCTTAGGAGGAAGACTTAAGTAACTGTAACTGATTGTGTTAATTATATATAACCAATTTAGTTGCACACAAACTTTTTGAGATTTACCCTCCACAAACTTTCTATAAGTTACTTGGACATTTTGCAACTTTTTACTTTATCACACAAAAGACTTCACATCTAGAAACATTTCTCTTTCCTTTTATTTTTTGTATGAAGATATATTTTTATACCTAGAATTCTCTTATGTCTCTTTCCTAGCTGTTGTCCCCTATTTAAATTTACATTTTGAAACAATTCTCTATGAAATTTTTGAATTTAGAAAAATTACTCCACTTTAATAAGATGAAATACTTTGTTTCTTATGGTACTTTAATTAAAGTCCAACTACAACCTTCTGTAATTTTTGTGTATAAAATTACATCTGATGGAGTTTTAATTCCCAGTAACCTTGTTTTTAGTGAGGACACAGAAACAAGGCAATATCAAACTTTTTCCATTTACCAATGTATGAAAACACACTTAATGTTTAAATATATTTATAGAATTTAAGAAGTCAAGGGTAGCTGGGTGCATGGTGCATGCCTATAATCCCAGCAGCCCGGGAGACTGAGACAGGAGAATCATGACTTCAACTCCAGCCTCATCAGTGACAAGATGCTCAGCAACTCAGTGAGACCCTGTCTCTAAATAAAATACAAAATAGGGCTGGGGATGTGCCTCAGTGGTTGAGTGCCCCTGAGTTCAATTCTTGGCACACCCCCCAAAAAAAGAAGTCAAAAGTACGTGATTTTATATTTAGCAATTGATGTTTACACTTTAACTTTGTAAATTAATCATATTTTTAAACTTGTTTAACAAACACATTTATGAAGACTGATCCCATTTCTGTTAACTCTAATTTACTTAGTTTTAATTGTAAAAATCAAGATATCAGACAATGATATCCTAGAAGAAATGGATATTACATTTTAGACATTTTGTAGAAACCAGTACTTTACTAATTGTCTGACCACCTAGAAAAACTTGTGAGTTAATAATTTTAAGGACATCTTTACTCTCATTTGTTTACTTAATTTAAATCAGACCTTATTTTTAAGTCTTGTGAACTGAAAGATATTTGGATCCATTTTTATTTAAATTTTAATCTAGGAGCACTTACTTATCCATATATCAATTTTGATACCATATACATGATACACAGACACACACACATATGTAGAGAATACCACAATACACAGGTGTGCACACATACATAGAACAGACAGGGAACAAAGACCTTGCAACTTTTCATAGGAAGACCTACAACACTACAGATATTTATTAAAGGCTCTATTAGACTTAACCTGCTAGAAAGTTAAACAGAGCCTATCAGTCTTATATATTATCACTTAAATATAAGGCAGGCCTACACAGTTGGATATGCCAGGTGTAGAGTCTGACAGTCATGGTGGATACTGAAATCAAAGGCTCAGATGGTGACTTGTCCTCAAACGCTATCAGACTTATCCCCAACACCACCACGTCTATGGCCTTCTTTTGGATCTTTGTAAAAGGAGATATTTTGATGTATTTGAGAGTCCATCCTTGAAAAATTGGCTTTTGAACAAAGACAGACTGCAAAAACCTCTATAGTTAGATCAAACAAGACTGATCAGAAAAATCTATTAATTTATGTGTGCAGAATCAAATATGAGTTCACCATAAAATCATGAGCTCAAGAATACAGAATTTTTTAAAATTTATTTTTATTGTAAACAAATGGAATACATGTTGTTTCTGTTTGTACATGGAGTAACAGCATACTCCATGTATGCATACATATGCATAATCATACATTTACATAGGGTAATGTTTGATTCATTCTGTTATTTTTTCCTTCCCCCCACCCCTCCCACCCCTCTTTTCCCTCTCTACAGTCCCTCCTTCCTCCATTCTTGCCCCCCTCCCACCCCCCATTATGTGTCATCATCCGCTTATCAGTGAGACCATTCATCTTTTGGATTTTTTAGATTGGCTTATCTCACTTAGCATGATATTCTCCAATTTCATCCATTTGCCTGCAAATGCCATAATTTTATCATTCTCTATGGCTGAGTAATATTCCATTGTGTGTGTGTGTATATATATATATATATATATATATATATATATATGCCACAGTTTCTTTATCCATTCATCAATTGAAGGACATCTAGGTTGGTTCCACAGTCTGGCTCTTGTGAATTGAGCAGCTATGAACATTGATGTGGCTGTATCTCAAGAATACAGAATTTTTAAAAACAGGAGTTCTAAAAATAAGATGGCTATAATTACTCTAGTAAGGGAACATATAGAACCTTTATATCAGATCAGAGTGTACCTTTTTTGTTGTTGTTGTTCTTTTTAGTTATACATGACAGTAGACTGTATTTTGACATATTATATATACACGGGGTATGACTTTTCATTTCTGTAATTGTACACGATGTGGAGTTACACTGGTCCCGTATTCATCTATAAACATAGGAAAGTTATTCCTGATTCATTTCACTGTCTTTCTTATTTCCATTCCCCCTCCCTTCCCTTTATTTCCCTTTGTTAATCCAGTGAACTACACCTATCACCTGTAATGTTAGTGGGGAGCAGAAGAAAGGGAGGCTAGTATGAAAACCAAAATATCTTGATTTCGTTACGTCTAGTCACACAATTTTTGAGATTACAATTAGTAAGCTGTTCAAAATATTGATCACTGTCCAATTTGCAATACAGTTTTCCTTGCTAATAATACATAAGGATACTGGACACACACCTGCAAACCATAACATGAGTTAGTGGTACGATTACTGGTTAGATCTGCAAGCAATTAACTAGCAAAGTTAACAAGATCCAAAGCAGCAGTTAGACACCATAAATCCTTCTGAATAACTCCTGAACTTGTGGTCAAGATATTACTAACAGATAGTTTTCAAGATGGCAGAACAGAGGAGGTGCTTTCCAGGCTACTCCAGGGAGTGAAACCAAGAAAGCAGACAGGCAGCTTCTCAACAAGTTGGGTGAGCAAAAAAAGTGGGGGAGTTTACTGGAATTTAAAACTGGACATTCAAAGCAGATCAGGGACTCAGGAGGTTGGATATAATAAAACAAGGAAGAAATCCCCAGCAGCACAGCCACTACCACAGCGGGGCTGGAAGGACCAGCCAGAGAGGTTCCTCCACCAGCATAGTGGAGGGATAAGGGGATTAAAGGAACCCAAATTTGGGGGAGGTCTGAGACATGCCGGGGTACAGAGCATTTAGAGATCAAGACATTGCCTGGCAAACCTGAAAGATGCACTGCACGTACAGCCAGTCTCAGCCCTGGAAACCCTATTTTAACAATAGTTTTATGCATTTTTTTTCAAATCCTAAGGACTGGAAGCTGTGTCAGCATGAGTCTCACAACAGGATGTCTTATATTTCTGGGAGGGTTTTTTGATGAACAGACAAATAGGAGTCTCAGCACTCTGTCCAGAGTAAGTATAAATTAATGAGAGGGAATAAGACGCAGGTCAGATCGAGTCAGTCCAGACAGTTAAAGAATGCGAGAGCCTGAAATCCTCAAGTAAAGATTTTCAGGGTAACGACACGTACACATGAGATATTCCGTTTTTCTCCCCGTGCCCTCGTGTTTGGGGAGGAACGTGATAAGAAAGCAGTAGTGCGCCAGAGCAGACACGACAGCCTGTCTTCGAGGTCCCACCTTGGCCTGAATATAAAACCGACACTTGTTTTCTTTTCTTTGGGTCTCAGATTGGTTTTGGATCTCTGCAAATCTTCTAAGTCTTGCAAGCCCTGTGAGTTTTGCCAGCCTCTGCAATTTACATTTTGAATGTAAGCCCAGGAGAGAGAACGGGCAGAAGCTAAGACCTAAGGAAAACTGTGGTTTTAAGCTTGAAACCAAGAAAGCAGACAGGCAGCTTCTCAACAAGTTGGGTGAGCAAAAAGAGTGGGGGAGTTTACTGGAATTTAAAACTGGACATTCAAAGCAGATCAGGGACTCAGGAGGTTGGATATAATAAAACAAGGAAGAAATCCCCAGCAGCACAGCCACTACCACAGCGGGGTAAGGTTTGAGAGGCCAAACCTCATCTGTCTCCTAAACTGTGCTTCCTCTGGAAATTGAGTCTCTCAAGGTGTGTCTCCTGCGGAGACCCAGGCAAGTCTCATTGGCAGAATACACAAATTCAGCAAGCTGATGACTTTTGATGGGACGCCCTTGAGCTTTAAGCATTACTCTAAGCATTTGCACATAAATGTTCCTCTCTGAGACCCAGAATTTCCTATGTTTTACACCCAGTGACTGATACTCTGCTGCTGATATCTGCTCCTTATCGGCGATGTCTCATCACCTCTAAGTTTTGGTGGTGATCTCTTCTTTTGTTGGGATCTCAAAATTTTTTCAGCCACATATCCCAGGAACATCTCCTCATCTGATCCTTTTTCTTTGAGTTCCCCTGTACTCAAGTTCTACATTGGACACCAACTGCTAAGACCTGAGCAGCAACAACAAGGGATCCTGAGTAGGAGCAATGGGAGATGGAGAAAAATACAGAGACATTTTTAAGCACAGCTGGGGAACAGTGACCCAGAACTAGCTCTGTAAGTTAATCACGTAGGGTATCACAATCAGGAAGTTAAATTATAAGGACATTGCAAATTGTTCAAGGCTTGTGAGTTATCAAGATGCTTCTTTGGGCACTAAAAGTTACAGGGCTAAAAACATTTTTGCAGCTATCCTACTGTTGCCGTGCTAGGAACATCCTGCTATTATCCTGCTGCACCCAGGAAGCCCATTGTCCTGGAACATCTGATAACTGTTAGCATCAGAGTTGAGTGTCAAGGCTGTTAACATTCTCGCCTCTTTGGCAAGGTTTTCCAGGCTTGGCTTTTGCTGACACCACAGGATGAGCCGATGATAGGGGGCTCATCGGCTCTGCACAAACCCTTAAGGACTGCTTTGCCCCACAATCCAAAGAGACCTTAGATGTGTAGCTATTTCCCTTCTGGAGGTCCTCTCACTAAAGTTGGTGAAAATGGCAGAGCATAGGGTGTCTTACTACCACCTCCCCCTCATCTGCCTCAGCGGCCACCACCAGGATAACAAAATACAAACAATGGGTATGACAGCCCAGACAACTCACAGTGGCCAGCTGTGGGAAAAGGCTGTCTCCCCTGGCCAACTGGTCTGCCAGGCTTCCTGCTCCTTCCCTCTCTTGCAGGAAACCTGTGGTCAATTCCCGGTGCCCCTCTCTGTGACAAATGGATGCTCTTCCATCCACACATTGTGGTTCTGTGTATGGATCAGAGAGCTCCACCCGTTTTTTCCCGAACCCCTCAGTTTTTAGAAATATATTTTTAGAACCAGGTGTGAAGATGATAACCTCAGGAGTACCAGAGGCCCCGTGCCAAGGTTAGAGTTCAATGTGGAGGTAGATGAAACCAAGTTGCCTTTCTTGAGTCTGTTAGATCTCATGACTGGGATCCTGTGGCCCAAAAGAATGTGAGAAAAAGTGAAAGCAGAAAATTCGTTGGCACAAAATTAGGTGAAAAGAGATGACATTATCAGGTTTTGGGCTATTGGTCACCCCACTGAGGTTTTTGCCCAAGTCATAATATGAGTGGGTCCCTTGGGGTTCCTATAAGTCTTCATTGTACGGTCCCTGTGGCCAAATATCAGTTGGCATTGGTATTGGTGTATTATCTACGTGCATCCCTGTTAGCTTGCACACAATGTGTTCATCCAGCTTTTTGTTTTTTACCATAATGAAATACCAGAGGGAGGCTAACTTGATAAACAAGGAGGTCGATTTAGCTCACAGTTTGGGAAGTCTAAGGGCGTGGCAACCCACCAGCTGGGTTCTGGTGAGGGCCCTCTCAGCCATGTCACACAATGGCAGATGCAATGGCAGGAGAAGTGATCCCATCTCCAGAAAGGAAGTCCAGGAGGGACCGTGTGATGTCTTCATACCCAACCTGGTCTCACGAGAAATACCTCATCCCTTTCAAGGGCCTCCCCCTTGGCCACCTCTCAGAGGTTCACTCCCTCCTTTAACCCACCCCCCCACCCCGGGAAAATACTAACCCATGCCAAACCACAGCACATGCCACACCCTGCTGGGGGATACAGTTAAGCAAGACTGCAAACTTATCTGACTTTTGGGATGGGGCAGAGGCCCAGCCTTTTTTGTGTGGGGGAGGGGGTGTTACTGGGGATTGAACACAGGGACACTCGACCACTGAGCCGCATCTCCAGTCCTATTTTGTATTTCACTCAGAGACAGGGTCTCACTGAGCTGCTCAGCTCCTCACCATTGATGAGGCTGGCTTTGAACTCAGCAATCCTCCTGCCTCAGCCTCCTCCCGAGCTGCTGGGATTATGGGCATATGCCTCTGCACCTGGCAGCCCAGCCATTTCTAATAGAGCCACTGGAAAGCCCCGAAATGGCATAGAAAATGAGTCCCACTATGGCAACAAGAACTTGGGAAAAAATAAGTTCTCTCCTATGAAGGTTTCTGTTACCCAGATGAATGGTGCCCAGACAGGCCCTGAGAGAGAACACGGATTAGGGGCAGAGCACACTTGGCAGCTAGATGTGCAGAACACAGTGTCCTCTTCCAGAACAAGCAGGCGCGTGCCCGTCGTCTCTGGCACCCTGGAAAGGAAGCCTATGGGAATTCAGACTCTCCGCGGGAGGGAGAAGCATCAGTGGGGGGCTGCGCAGGCCTGCGTGTGTGCGCATTGCTCCTGAAGAAAACCTCCAGCTGCGTTTCTGAGCTGCAGTGTGGAGGCTTTGCGTTCAGATGGGCGGAGCCTACATGGTGCCTCACGGGGCTGACCACCAGACGGCGCAGCATGGCCTCAGCTCCGCACTGTCCTTGTGAGACACCTCCAGATACATCTTGGGAATTCTGGGCTTCTCTCGGAAAGCCCTACCCTGTCAGTTGACCTGCCCAAGGCCGTTACCCCGGGACCTCTTTAGGTACCACAGTCTATTTGAAGAACAGCTGACAACTGTTCGTTTCCAAAGGTCCTGACAAAACAGGTCACTTTGGTGGTCACGTGCCTCTGCTATAGATGTCATGGATTGGTTATTAACTGACTTGAAACTTGGAAGGAAATCGAGGCAACAGGTAAGGAGCAACCCACACCTAGGCATTTTGCAAAGGACTGAGTCACAGCTACACTCGGCGGTGTGGACAGACCTCAGAAGAGAAGGAGCAAGCAGCCTGCACCTACTGAAGTGGGAGGACGGGACGCACAAACCGTGGCAAGAGAGATGGAAGAACAGCTGTGTTGGGGAGCTTATTGCCTGTTGGGAGGCTGGACGGAAGCAGGGAACATGTTGCATCACGACCTAGAACCCACACAGGGTGTGCGCACACATACAAAGTCATTGAACTAAATGCGTAAGTTGTGCACATTTTACTCCCCATGTACATTATACCGCCATACTTTTAAGATTTTTTCTGTACATATTTAAGATGCACTGCACGATGTTTTGATATCCATAGCAGAAGATCGTTATGAACAAATTTACGTATCCATCACTGTGTTAGTCAGCTTTTCATTACGATAACAAAATGCCTGAGAGAACTTTTTTAAAAAGAGAGGTTTAACTTGGGTCATGATGTCAGAGGTTTCAGTCCTCTTAAGGGGCTTGGTTGGGGCCCGTGACAAGGCAGCATATCACAGCAGGGAAGATGTTATGGAGCAAGCTGCTCACCTCACAGCCGTTGAGAGAAAGCAAAAGACCAGCATCCTCAGTGACCTAACCTCCTGCCAGCCCCACTCTTAAAGGTCCCACCACCTACCAATAGCACCATACTGGTGAAAAGACCCTTAGCACATGGACCTTTGGGGAACACACAAGATCCAAGCTATTGCAACCACCTTCCATAACTACTCTTTGGGGGGGGGGGGTGTAGAAGAGCACCTAAAATTTCCTGTATTAAGAAATTTTCAGTGTGCAACACAGTATTCTAAACTATGAACCTCATGCTCTGCAGGAGATCTTTAGACTTGTTCATCCTACCTGGTCATAAATTTGTGCCCTTTAACCTACTTCCCACCATTTCTTCCCACCATCCACACTCCCAGTTATCACTCATCTACTCTTTGTTTTTGGCTTAAAAAACACTCCACATAAAAGATCAAACAGCATTTTCCTTCCTGTATCTTGGTTTACTTCACTTGGTATAATTTCCTCCAAGGTTGATCCTTCATGTCACAAATGGCAGTATCTCCTTCTTTTTAAAGGCTAAATAATATTCCACTGTGTACGTATATCACAATTTCTTTAATCGTTCCTCTATCAATAGATACTTAGGTTGTTTCCATATCTTGGCTCTTGTGCATAGTGCCGGGATGAACATAGGAGTGAAGATGTCTGTGAGCTATTGATTCCATTTCCTCTGGATACATACCAAACAGAAAAATTGCTCGGTCTTATAACAGTTCTGTTTTTAGTTTTCTGAGGAATCTCCATACTGTTCTGTAATAGCTGTACTAACATACATTCCACCAACAGTGTGCAAGCATTCCCTTTCCGCTATATCCTTGTCAATAGTTGTTATTTCTTGTCTTTTTGATGATAGCCAGAATGGAGGAAAGACCTAAATATAAGACTGGAAGTTGTAAAATCTTAAATGGAAAAAATGCAATAATTTTAATACATACAGCAAAATAATTTTACAAAATTCTACATCAACTCATGACTGTCAGGGGCGGGCTCTGAGGGCCCCAGAGCCGCACCCTGGCCTGATCTCTAAGATGGCGCCTGGCAGCTTGCCAGACATAGCTGCACTCATATACAAGATTTAGGAAGTAACTCTGGTTGGCTGTTGTACATGAGGCAATCCTGGAATCTGCCTGGAGACTATTCCTTGGTAGGCCGACTTTCCTGGTAGTCTACTCTCTGATAGGCTGATGTTCTCGATATAAGTCAGAGACTTGTGGAATAAAGCCCTTTTGGTTCCTGTGATCAAGAAGAGCGTACGCGTTGTGATTGTCCCCATGGGCGGTGGGCAATCATAAGTGGTGCCGAAACCCGGGAACTCGAGTTACAAAGAAGAAACTGGTCGGGTAAATAGAGGGAAAGTAAAGTACAGTCTGGCCAGGTTAAAGTTCGCGGGATAAGCGAGGAGTTAAAGTTTGCGGGATAAGCGATGAGTTAAAGTTTGCGGGTTAAGCGAAGGAGATTGAGTGTTTGTAAGTGCTTTTGCTTTTGTTTTGCTAAAGTGCTTTGCATTCTGTTAGTTTAATTGAGAAATATGGGCACTGAAATGTCGCGAATGCGCATGGAAGGTCCCTTAAAGGATTTGCTCCAGGCCAATGGAATTCCTCTTGAAACTAAAACAGCCCGAAACTTTTTACGCACAGTGGAAGATATTGCACCATGGTTCTTGGACGAGGGATTACTGAATATCCCTCAATGGGAGCTTCTAGGGGAGGATTTGAGAGCGACAGAGAGAGTAAAACCATTACCCCTGGGAACCATGGCCATATGGATGTTAGTTAGAGGGTGTTTAGATACTCCTAATACCAAATGCAGAGAGGCCATAAAACAAGGGGAAGAGGTTTTGGAGGAAATAAAAGAGGAAAGATCTAAAGCATCAGAAAGGGCGTCAATAAGATCAGAGACAGACAAGGAAAATGAAACTGGGTGTGAGGATAGTTCAGATGAAGAGGAGGATTTACTATGTAGAACAAAAATGAGGTCCCACATATGCCAGTGTGGAGGGAGTAACCAGCCCAACCATCAGTGGCATGTCCTAGTAAGGAGTATGATATAGCAGCCCCAGTCCCCACAAATATTGGGAGATAATTGTTTCACAATTTTCTGCATCCAAACCTGAATTGATTACTAACCAGGATTAAGGGTTAAAATGCCCTAGGCATCAAGTTTCTGCTGGAACATTTTATCCCCTTTCAGATCCAAATCTCAGTCAAGGCTTACATTGAAATGTAAATGGAGAAAGCCTGAAGGCTCAGTAGGAGACCGGTCTCAAACCCAAAAAAAAAAAAAAAAAAAAGAGCAAAAAGAGTCTTACCTGAACTCCAGCAAAAGTAAATTTTATGGTGCTTTACTAAAGTAATTAACGGCTGTATCATTTGTCCCGTATCATTTTTCCAGGACTCTTGTTTTTTTTTGAATTCTACATATTTTTTTTGAGCTCATGACTTTTTTGATCAGTTCTATTTTTTTTTATTCAACTAGAGTTTTTGAACATCTGTTACATTGCAATGGAGATTCACCTATAAAGTTTCAAGGCCTTTGATTTTGTGTTATGTGTATGTCGTGCTGTCTGATGTCATGTTTTGTCTGTATCAAAACTGAGCGCTCCTAAAATTAAAATTTAAAAATGGATCCAAATACTTTTAATTCACGTGATTTAAAAAGGTTCAATTTAAATTGGGTAAACTAATAGAAGTAAAATGTCTTGAAAATAACTTGCAAGTCTCTAGGTGGTCAAACTAATAAAATGTTGATGTTAATAAAATGTCTAACATCAATTTTTCTAGGACTTTCCTTCAACAAGAAAAAGATGGCAAACACTGTTCAGGACACTTGTCTAATATCTTGTTTTTTTTTTTTTTAAGAAAATAAGTGAATAAGAGTTGACATGCAACTCTACACCAAGAATGCAAGTAATCCAATCGACAAATGGGCTAAGGAAATGAATAGACACTTCACAGAAGAAGATCTACAAGCAATCAACAAACATATGGAAAAATGTTCAACATCTCTAGTAATAAGAGAAATGCAAATCAAAACCACCCTAAGATTCCATCTCACCCCAATTAGAATGGCGATTATCAAGAATACAAGCAACAATAGGTGTTGGCGAGGATGTGGGGAGAAAGGTACACTCATACATTGCTGGTGGGGCTGCAAATTAGTGCAGTCACTCTGGAAAGCAGTATGGAGACTCCTTAGAAAACTTGGAATGGAACCACCATTTGACCCAGCTATCCCACTCCTTGACCTATACCCAAAGGATTTAAAATCAGCATATTACAGAGATATAGCCACATCAATGTTCATAGCTACTCAGTTCACAATAGCCAGATTGTGGAACCAATCTAGATGCCCTTCAATTGATGAATGGATAAAGAAACTGTGGTATATATATACAATGGAATATTACTCAGCCATAAAGAATGATAAAATTATGGCATTTGCAGGCAAATGGATGAAACTGGAGAATATCATGCTAAGTGAGATAAGCCAATCTCAAAAAAACCAAAGGAAGAATGATATCACTAATAAGTGGATGATGACACATAATGGGGGGTGGGAAGAGTTAGTGTTAGTGTTAGAGTTAGGTTTAGGGAGGGGAGCAAGAATGGAGGAAGGAAGGACTGTATAGAGGGAAAAGAGGGGTGGGAGGGGTTGGGGGAAAGGAAAAAATAACAGAATGAATCAAACATTACCCTATGTAAATTTATGATTACACAAATGGTATGCCTTTACGCCATGTACAAATAGAGAAACAACATGTATCCCATTTGTGTACAATAATAAAATAAATAAATAAATAAAAAAGAAAGTGAAACAAGAAAAAAAAGAGTTGACATGCATGGGATTACTCAAATGTGTTTGTAGAAAAAATTGTTTTGTGTCATCACTAAACTAAAAACAAGGTTACTAAGAGTTATGTCCTAATAGGTATAATTCTATATACAAAGGGTCCCAAAAGTTTCAACTGTGTTTCAAGTAGAGTACTATAAACAACAAAATATTTAATCTTATTAAAATAGAGTAATTTTTTTAAATTCAGAAATTTCATAAGAGTTGTTTCAGAATGTGAACAAAAAGGGGTCAACAGGAAAGAGAAAATAAAGGTTCTGGGTATGGAAATATATTTAGTAAAAGGGAAAAGGAAATGTTTCTGGGTAAGAAAGTGCTTGTGTGATGAAATACATGAGGGTCTAAGTAAGTGCTAAGAAAGTCTGTGTAAGTAAAGGGCAAGTTTCAACAAGTTTGCATGTAACTAAGTTGGTTGTATGTATGTGAAACATTTAAAGCTATTTAAGGTTTTTCCTAAGGTGAAATACTAATGTTCTAATATAAACCAAAGTTTAATCTATATGGTAAAACGACATGGTAAAATAACAAGGATTTCTTAGAAACACTAATTTACTCTTAACTTTGTGTCTATTAAGTTTTATTCTTTAGAACAATTAGTCTTTAAAATAGGGGTTTATACAATTATGGTTAAGCAACTGTTAGAGTATAGGACTACGTTATAGAGTCTAAATTTTTCTTTAAAAACTAAATTTGGTAAGAACCAATTTCTCACTAAATTTGAAATAACTCTAACCACAGGTATACCTTATAACCCACAAGGACAAGGTATTGTTGAATGTGCACATCTCACCCTCAAAAATACTCTTTATAAACAAAAAGAGGGAATAGGGGAGACATTCAGGTCCCCTAAAGATAAACTTTCTCTTTGCCTCTTTATTTTAAATTTTTTAACTCTGGATAATGAGGGTTGCTCTGCCGCTGAGAAACATGGCAATCATAAACAACATGATAGAGCGACGGTAAAATGGAAGGATGTTCTTACAGGACAATGGAACGGCCCAGACCTGGTGCTTACTGGAGCTGCAGCTCGGTTTGTGTGTTTCCACAGGATAAAACATCACCTATCTGGGTTCCTGAGCGACTAACTTGACCAGTGCCAATGCTACCAACAAGTAACTCAGACCAACAAAATGAAGATGCTGAACATACTCCTGATGACCATGATGCTCGTAGCCTTTCCCCCCTTGAACTAACTTGCAACCTCTTTTTAGTCTCTTAGGAGGAACAGTTCAACTATGTACCTTTCCACCTACCCCAGTTTGTGTGTTTCTCCCTTTTATGTTTCTGCTAACTAACGAAATAACTGCTTCTCTCAATTGTACTTCAGATTTGTGCTATCTCTCAATGTTGGAATGCTTCTAGGTTCCCGCTGGCAGTCTTAATGTGTGTTCCTACCTTCCTACCAGTCCCAGTCTCTGTTACAGATGCGGAATTGCCAGTGTTACTATCAAGAAACAGGAGAGATTTTGGCATCACAGCGGCTGTGGTCACCACGGTAGCAGTCTCTGCAGCGGCAGCCGCAACCACAGCAGCAGCATTGACACAATCATACAGACAGCAACAACAATCACTTGGCCGAAAATACAGCTGCAGCCTTACAGACTAAAGAGACCCTAAACCAACATCTAAGAGCAGGCATACTCCTTGTAAATCAAAGAGTAGACTTACTACAAGAACAAGTGGATATCTTGCAAGAACTTTTGGGACTGGGATGTGTTTATCCTTTAAGAGCAGTGTGTGTCACCCCTATTGCTTATAATAACCTTAGCTCTGTGGCTATGTTATCTAAAAATCTCTCTGTCTACCTTACTGGTAATTGGTCATCTACGTTTGATAATTTAACCAGTCAGCTATGAGTTGAAATATTCAGAGTCAATGCCACCAGGGTTCAAGTTGCATCGGTATCCGAGATGTTCTCTTTGTTATCTAAAGCCCTGGAATTGACAAAACAGTGGGCTGGAACAGTAGCTGTTCTGATTATTATCTGCTTAGGGATAGCCTATGTTATACGCAGCCAAATCAGAGCTCGCCAAGATGCCCGATGTCATCAACGGGCTATAGTACAGACTTTGACAGCCATTGAGACAGGCACATCCCCCAAGTATGGCTAAGCATGCTGGACCAGTAGTCAAAGACGGGTAAGATTCGTGGAAATGCATACCAACCTAAGACAGGGTTCTGACGCCTGGAGGTCAGAATTCCAATGACGGGTAAGGATGTAATTTGCCATGGACAACCTAAGACAGGCATGGTCCCAAGTCATCTTTTCTTATTTAAAGAATAAGGGGGAGATGTCAGGGGCAGGCTCTGAGGGCCCCAGAGCCGCACCCTGGCCTGATCTCTAAGATGGCGCCTGGCAGCTTGCCAGACATAGCTGCACTCATAGACAAGTTTTAGGAAGTAACTCTGGTTGGCTGTTGTACATGAGGCAATCCTGGTATCTGCCTGGAGACTGTTCCTTGATAGGCTGACTTTCCTGGTAGTCTACTCTCTGATAGGCTGATGTTCTCAATATAAGTCTGAGACTTGTGGAATAAATCCCTTTTGGTTCCTGTGATCAAGAAGAGCGTACGCATTGTGATTGTCCCCGCGGGCGGTGGGCGATCTTACATGACAAATTTTATCAGCAAACTTGAAATAGAAGAGACCTTTTTCAGCAAACTTGAAATAGAAGACATTTTTCAGCAAACTTGAAATAGAAGAGACCTTTTTTGACCTCATAAAGGGCATCTACAAAAAACCCTACAGGTAGCATTATATTCTGTGATGAAACAGTAAATCATGTGTGCCTAAAATCAGGAAAAAGGCAAAGATGCCCACACTTGCTCTCTTCAACATTGTACTGATATCCTGACCAGAGCAATAAGGCAAGAAAAACAAATGAGACATATGGCTTATAAATGAAGACATAAATGTTCTAAATGGTCTTGATTCACACATTCACATGATTATCTACGAAGAAAACACTAAGCAATCTAAAAACCTTAGTAGACTACTAAGTAATTTAGCAAGTGATAGGATACAAAGTTATGGACTAAATTATCCCCAAAAAATTCGTGCTAAGGCCCTGATTTCCACTGCAACTATATTTGGAGATGAGAACTTTAAGGAGGTAATTAAGGTTAAATGAGGTCATAAGGATGAGATACTGATTCCATAGGACTAGTGTCTACATAAGAAGAGGATGAGACTCCAGGAAGGTGTACAGACAGAGGAAAGGCCACATAAGGACACAGCAAGAAGGTGGCTGACTGGCTGGTGGTGCAGAAGCCTCACCAGCAGTCAATCCTCTTACTCCTTGTCTTTGAATTCTAACTCACAGATCTATGAGACAATAGATATCTGTTGTTTAAGCTACCCAGTCTGTGGTATTCTCTTAACCCAGCCCTAACAAAGACCACAAGTTCAATGCACAAAAATCAATTCTTTACACATATTTTATGCATTTTATGCAATAAAAAATTGGAAAATGGATTGTTAAAATTCTATTTGCAATTTCATCAAGCAATAATATATTTAGAAATAAATTTAACAAAAGATGTGCAAGATCTGCATAAATTACCAAACATGAAGGGACATTAAAGAAGAACTAAATAAATGAAAACATATACAATGTTCATAGATTGGAAGAGTCAAATTAAGATGGCATCCCATCTGTGATCCTGGTCAAAATCTTGTCAAGTTTTTTTGAAGCAGTTAAAAATTGTAAATTTTTTGAAAAAATTAAAATGATAAAATAAACCTGGAAGAAAAAGGGCCTAGACTAGTCAATTTTGGGAAATAGATAGTAGAACATACACTATTAGATTTCAAGACTTTTTAGTTAAGATAAATAATCAAGACTATATGATAATAAGAATAGACACAGATTTACAGAATACAATAATGGATTGACATACAGAGCCAAACATATATAGTTAATTGATTTTTATAAAGGTACCAAGTAATTCAATGGGGAAATCTTTATGAAAAAATTAACCTTGATCCTTACCTCAGAGTCACACAAAATTAATTAACTCCAAATATATTATAGATCTAAATATAAGAACTAAAACTGCAAAACTTCTTAGAGAAAATCTCTGTGACACTGAATTGAGTAAAGATTTCTTAACCAAGACACTAAAAGCATATACCATGAGAGAGTGATCAAGTGGATGATACAAAGATTAAAAGTGTTTGCTCTTCTAAATACAGTTAAGAAAAAAAAAATCTCAGAGAAAAAGAAAATAGTTACATATTTTTAGATCATGCATCAGCAAAGGGTTTATACTCAACATACATAAAGAACACTTACAACTTAATAATCCAAAGACAAAATTTCAGTGAAAAAATAGTAAAAAATTTGAATGTACATGTCCTGAAAGAAGATACAAGGATAGAAAATCAACTCACGAAAAGCTGCTCAAAACCAGTAATTATCAGAGACGAACAAATTACAATGACAACAAATGACCACTAGAGTGGCCAAAACTGAAATGACAAACCGGCCAAGCCTGTCAGGGTGTGGAGCCTCTAGAACTCTTCACTGCCGACTGAACTGACGGCAACCTGGGGTGGACTCTTGGGAATGCAGTCGGCAGTCTCTTACAGAGCTAATCATATATCAACCTGTGACCCGCAATCCCATTTCCAGGTTTTTATCATGATCACCAATACTTGGAAGCAATCAAGATGGTCCTGAGTAAGCAAATGGATCAATGAAATTTGGTGCATCCAGACAATGAAATATCATTCAGAAGAAATGAGCTATCAAACCATGAAATGACATGGAGGAATCTTAAATTCACATCCCTAAGTCAAGGAAACCAATCTGGAAAGGCCTCTCTCTCTGTCTGATTCCAGTTTCATGGTGTAGTGCGAAAGAAAAACAATGGATTACAGTAGAAAGGTCAGCCCTTGTCGGACTGGGGAGAGGGATCACAAAGGGATTTTAGGGAAGCAAACGTGCTCCCTGAGACTGTGATGTGGAATATATGTCATCATACATTTGCCAGAACCTGCAGAATACACACCACCAGTGAGCCCTGATGTGGACTTTGGATTTGGGTGATACTGTGTCAGTGTACTTCCATGGATTGTAAGGAATGTGACACTCTGATGCACAGTGTTGGCAGTGGGTTTGGCTAGGGCAGTGGGGCCAACTCCTTCTCATTCTCCCCCCTCCCCCCGTGCTGGGACTTGAACCCAAGGCCTTGTGCATGCTGAACACGTGCTCCAGCCCTGAGCTATGCCACGACCCACCCCTATGCTCATTCTTTAGGATGCATTTCAATCCTGACATCAGGGAGTGCTCGCTCCAGACCATAAGGTATTGCATAAAAGGATAAAGAGAACCCTAGAGTCGGAGCAGACTTTGTATTTGAATTTCAGCTTTACCGTTAACCTTTCACAAGGTGCTTAACCTCTTTAAACCCGTTTTCTCGTCATGTTCAAGACATCTTTTCATGTATCTACATTATGGAGAGATCTATTGGTTGTTTTCAAAATTCTAGTTGCTACTAAAAATCCAAGACAGGACTCTCAAGACAATGCTACTTATCTCTCAGGGTTGTTGAAGTGTTAGCTGGGATTACGTTTATATAAAAATGAGAAAATAATGTAAGAAAACTGGTTGGTCACGTGGGAGTGCTCAACAGATGCAGTCTCCAAGAGGACAGGAGTTTTGTTTTGTGCCCTTGGCCACAGCAGGGACTCAGCAAACACATGTTCAACACCGTTTTTAAATCTCGGGCTAGGCTACTAAATAGTAACAGATCACATGGAAGAAACTGAGGTTCACCATGCATCAGTCTGAGAGGCACATTCTAGGTGTCTCTGTTGATACCACGCAGAGCATATGGCTGCACACCTGAGCCCAGCCAGCCCATAGAATTGACAGCACACCTGTCAGTACACCTGACAGCACACCTGAAAGTACTTTATTTTAATTTTTTTATTTGTTCTTTTTAGTTATACATGACAGTAGAATGTATCTTGACATATCACACATACCTGGGGTACAACTTCCCATTCTTGTGGTTGTACACAATGTGGAATTACACTGGCCGTGGATTCATAAAGGAACGTAGGAAAGTTACATCAAACTCATTCTACTGTCTTTCCCATACCACCCCACTCCCTGCCCCCACCCCACCCCCAATCCAAGGAACCTCCACTCCCCCACTTCTCCCCACCCACCCCCACCATCCAGTGAACCTCCACTCCCCCAATTTTTCCCCACTCCCCCACCACCCCCAATCTGGTGAACCTCCACCCCCGACCCATTGGGAGTCAGCATCCACATATTTAAGATATCAGAGAGAACATTCAACTTTCAGTTGTTTACAACCAATAGAATTGTGGGGTGGGGGAGATCATTACCTTTTGAAGTCACTAAGTTTTGAGGAGGTTTAACAAGACAAGTGAAACCAGCTATAGGTGATGGCCATGTTTTTACCAAAAATCGATAAAGAAGCACCAAAAAGATAATGGAAACTTTACTCCTACATGAATGTGTGTGCTGGTACCTCGTCCCTGTTTTGCAAAGCCTTCAAGGGCCTAAACTCTTTTTTTTTTTTTGGTGCTGCGGATATGAACTCAGGGTCTTGTGCTTGCAAGGCAAGAACTCTACCGACTGAGCTATCTCCCCAGGCCTAAACTCTTTCTCTTGTGTCTCTGTCACACCAAGAGTGAAACCCTGGTCTTCACAGTCCAAGATGGCGCACCACATGACCAAGCTCCAGGCAGCAAGAAGGGGAGAGCGAAGGAAGGCAAAAGTGGTTGCAGGAATCAATTCTGCTTGCAACCCACTGGCCAGAACTCAGTGGCTTCACATGGTCACTCTCGATCAGATTGATACCGCCGTTTACCGGTGACTTCTAATGTTGAAGATTAAGCACTAGAGAAGCACGCCAAGGCAAGCATATTAAGCAGGTTTATTTAAAGGGAATAATATAGACTTCTCCCGGCAGGAAGAAGGGGGCCATGGCTGATGTTCTAAAAGTCCCCAGAAGTGAGCGCGCACCCTACATCTTTTATAGGTTAAGTCTCTTTTGTTCTTCAGTTCTCTCCCCCCTTATCTCTCCTTCCTGCCTTCGTGACTAGGCCTGGTTTTGCATTAAGTGAGAAGCCATGGGCAGGGGGAGGGCCAAGGTGATTCAGGCAGATAAGGGCCCAGGGGGCATTAATTAGCAGCTCCTTGTTTGCAGTCCTTGATAAGGCAGGTAAATTTGGTAATCAATGGGCTCCTCCGGAGATCCTTGATATTCCATTCTTCCAGGGGCAGTCTCCAACTTCCAAAGGCAGATGGCTTCATGGCTTCATTTCCTCGAATTGACCCGATTTCCTATTTCTACACTAACTACCTGTCCTTAATTCTGGCTTCATTCCCCCCTTTAGCTATAGGAACTCCTAACTGCTTTAAGGAAAAGGGGGCGTCGGTCGTTCTGGCTGCTTCGAAGCTGAAAGGGGGCAGCGAGGGGTAAAGCAGTTTGGAGTTCCTTTTTTAAAAATCGGGTCAATCGAGGGGTCCAAGGTAGAAGTCTGGTTGGGGAATAGCAGGTTGTGAAGTCAGCTGGGGTGGGTGCTTCTATGATAGAAGAACAAAAAGACATGAGTACTCAAATGAGATCAGTACAAAGTAAATGTTGCAGCATCTGGAACATGCCACTGAGTGTCATGAAAATGACAGAAGTCAATCTCTCACCAGGAGGTGGAAGAACTGAGAAATTGTTCCCATAACTAGGCCTAGCAAAGGCTGGAGAGGACAAGGCCTTTTTTGGGGGACTTTAACATTGTCCAGGTTATCAGGAATGTAAACACAACATTTAACTCTTAATGTCATAGATGTCCCAAAAAAATATAGTTAAACTACTTAATGTCATCTGATTTTTGTAAAATATCCTTTTATTGGTATAACCTGTGTTTAGTAGAGAGCTCTATACTTCTGTTACTTAGGGCTAGATAATCATACGAGCAAACATAGATTAAATCTACCTGTGTAGCTTAGGAAGGTCTGCAGGCCTTAAACTGACTAAAAACTTCTGACTCTGGCAATTTCTCTTGATAGTTATCAGGCACATTTGCTGAAGAATCTTTTATTTGTAGCTTCCAGTCTTTATTCTAGTGGGCTAATACAAGTGTACATCTTAAGTTACATTTAACTATTATTTCTTTTAAATGCCCAAGAATGGCTATATTTTGGTTTTAACTGTTTTGCTGGGTGTCTAAGATCAAGCTGGTCAAATTGACCTGTTTCCTGTCTTGTTAAAGAGTCAGCTGATTTCCCACAGGGGCCACTTGTAGAGAACTTAAGAGCAGCTTCTTAGCTCCACCAGTGCTATTGGTTAGGTAGGGTCTCCTTGATGAGGTGACTTCCTTTGGAAGCATAAAGGGATGTCTCCCTTTTTCCATGACCCTCCTTTGCAGCAGATGCACTGAGTGATTTTTCATCCTCTAGTCTCAACAATCTCCTTGATCAGGAGGTTGTGTGACCCAGAGTTGCAGCACTCCTTAGAGAAGTCCTCTTATTCCCTGGGTTCAGGCTGACTGAGAGCAAAAGATCCAAATACTGGTCTATCTTGCCTTCTGTATTTAATTCCAATCTCTAAGTTTGATCTTAATCATCCAGCAAGCCAGTCTCACCAGTCATAAAGTAAGAGTACTGGGCCTTAACTTTAATGTCCATAACTTTACAGTTATTTACCCTTTTATCTAACTGGAGTCTGCATTAGTTCTGGAAGTTACCACTATCTGTTAGGTGATGGCTTATTATCACAAGTTACCTAGGTTGCGTGTTCTTGAAGCACCTACTTCTGCAAAACATTAACAGGTAACAATTTTACAAAATGAAATTAGCAAGAGTAAAAATATATTCAGCTTGTATAATAGCTATCTTGAATTTTGACTGAGAACCACATTATATTCCCTATTTGAGATCATAGTAATTTTACAACAAAAAACCAATCTTTTGACTATAACTTTAAATAAGCTGAAGTCTGACTAACAAATAAATAAGCTGGAGTCACTCTAACATGCAGTAAGGTTGGAGGCAGAGCCTTATCTCAGGTAAGGCGTGGCTCTTTACAGATCTTAAGTGTTCTAATTCTGATGTTGATCTTTGCTTCCTCCTTAAATATCATGAAGTAGTCTACATATACTGTTTCCTCAGTCTATATAAACTTTATAATCAACACAATTTAACATTGTATGTAAAACATGAATCAAAGAAAGGCTGAGAGAGCTTTCAACTTTCCTTTCATATGTCAAAGTGGCAAAATGTTTTCATGTTTCAGAATATTAACCTTTAAACAAGTCAGGCTCTAACTTTTATAAATACATTTACATTTGAAATTCTTTTTCTCAGTGTAAAAAGTAACCAATTTTGCATATACCCTATTGATAACAGGTCCTATAATAGAACATTAAATGATAGAAATTAATCCCCAATAAAATTTACTCTTTATAAGCTTAAAATTACCATTACAGACAAGTTTAACCTGGAGAATAGCAGCTTGATAAATTCCCTGCTTTAAAACTTGTATACCTGAAAAATATGAACACATTTAATATACAACTAGTGACCATTTCACAATTACCTTGACACTTTTATCTTACAAATTTAGTTTTTAAAGAAAATGTAGACTCTGTAACACAGTATAATACTCTAACAGTTGTTTAACCATAATTGTATAAACCCCAATTTTTAAGACTAATTGTTCTAAAGAAAAAAACTTAATAGACACAAAGAGTAAATTAGTGTTTCTAAGAAATCCTTGCCATTTAACCATGTCATTTTACCATATAGATTAAACTTTGGTTTATATCAGAACATTAGTATTTCACTTTAGGAAAAACCTTAATAGCTTTAGCTGTTTCACATACATACAACCAACTTAGTTTCACGCAAACTTGTTGAAACTTGCCCTTTACTTACACAGACTTTCTTAGCACTTACTTAGACCCTCATGTATTTCATCACACAAGCACTTTCTTACCCAGAAACATTTCCTTTTTCCTTTTACTAAATATATTTCCATACCCAGAACCTTTTATTTTCTCTTTCCTATTTGTTGACCCCTTTTTGTTCACATTCTGAAACAACTCTTATGAAATTTTTGAATTTAGATAAATTGCTCTATTTTAATAAGATTAAATATTTTGTTGTTTATAGTACTCTAATTGAAACACAGTTGAAACTTTTGGGACCCTTTGTATATAGAATTGCACTTGTTAGGACATAACTCTTAGTAACCTTGTTTTTAGTTTAGTGATGACACAAAGCAAGTTTAAACCCTTTTATTTACCAACCTATGAAAACACCAATAATGTTTAAGTATGATACCCCATGGAATTTAAGGAGTTAAGAGTACTTGATGTTATTTAACAATTAGCATTTTAACTTTGCAAATTAATCAGATGTCTCTACAAACACATTTGAGTAACCCCATACATGTTAACTCTAATTCACTTATTCTGTAAAAACCAAGAAAGCAGGCAAGTGTCCTGAACAGTATTTGCTGTCTCTTTCCTGTTGAAGAAAAGTCCTAGAAACAATTGATATTAGACATTTTATTAACATCAATATTTTATTAGCTTGACCACCTAGAGACTTGTGAGTTATTTTCAAAGACATTTTACTTTCATTAGTTTACCCAATTTGAATTGAACCTTTAAATCACGTGAATTAAAAGTATTTGGATCCATTTTTAAATTTTAATTTAGGAGCGCTCAGTTTTGATACAGACAACACCAGACAGCACGACATACAAATAACACAAAATCAAAGGCCTTGTAACTTTATAGGTGAATCTCCATTGCAATGTAACAGATGTTCAAAAGCTGTAGTTGAATAAAAAAATAGAACTTATCAAAAAAATCATGAGCTCAAAAAATATATAGAATTAAAAAAAAAACAAGAGTCCTGGAAAAATGATACGGCCGTTAATTACTTTAGTAAGGCACCATAAAATTTACTTTTGCTGGAGTTTAAGTAAGGCTCTTTTTTACCTTTTTTTTCTTGGGTTTGAGACCGGTCTCCTACTGAGCCTTTAGGCTTCCTATTTACATTTCAATGTAAGCCTTGACTGAGATCTGGAAGGATCTAACAGGTTTGAATAGAAACCTTGTGCCTAAGGCACTTTAGCCATCTCATCAGTACAGGTTGGATGTCAAAGAAAATTATGAGACCTTATTTTCCATTACTTTTGAGAATGAAGCTACTTTGCTGTTCCTCACTGAGATATGCCATTGGTTATTGAGTTGCCTATGGCTGCCTATCCAGGATTTATTTTCCCCTTTGTGACAAACAGGTTAAATTTTGCTTCATAGGTAAGCTGAGGACAGGAGCTTGAAGTAAGGCCCCTTCCTGGGGCAGAATATTTTCCTATGGTGGCTATTTCCTGTAGTATTGAACCTGCTGATGACATAATTAAGCTTTATTTTTTGAGATCTTATAATTCCTATTAGCTAAGAAGTTTAGGAG
Source organism: Sciurus carolinensis (assembly GCF_902686445.1). NCBI lineage: Eukaryota > Metazoa > Chordata > Mammalia > Rodentia > Sciuridae > Sciurus > Sciurus carolinensis. The sequence continues at coordinate 3,908,872 of NC_062229.1, read as the reverse complement.
TTCTGCAATGGCCTTTTGATATTCCTCCTGGGTGGAGACACATAAAGGATGTATTTTACTTACAGGAAAACAATCACAGAATGTTTTATCTCTGAATTTTGTTAAGTCCTTAGCTAAGGTTTGTCCGGAACAGATGAGGGCCATCTAAATCCTGAGGCAATACTGTCTAGGTTAGTTGAGATACAGTATTTGGTTCCTCAAAGGCAAACAAATTGTTATTCAGAGTCTAGCATAAACAGGAAAAACCATCTTTTAAATCTAACTTAGTAAACCAAGCCGCAGTTGGAATCCAAGATAAAAGTGTATGAATTAAGAACTACACGGTGGGGGAAATTACTGCTTCATTATTCTAAGGTCTTGGACTAGGCAGTTTTCTTTTTAACTCCTAAATGGGCAAATTGCATGGGCTATTGCAAGGCATTAAAAGTTTCTATCAGTTTGAATGATCTTTAATAAGTCCTTTTTCTTGCCTATATGTTCCCTTTTCTTTCCTTTGATGTCTATTAAAAATGGAAGATGCAAGTTGGAGAAGATCATCTGAGGATTGATCAGGGCCACGTGCCAATTTTGAAATTTCCTCTAAATATTTGGGGCTGACTAAATGATAAATTTATACTTTAAAAGTAGGTGGCCCTTTATGGATTCAGGATTCAGAGTGGTGTGCTTTCTTATTGCTTTCCTAAGTCTCTCCATGAAAATAGCAGGACTTTCCTGAAGGCTGCATAATAGTTTTTTTACGCATCCTACTCATTATTGGATGGTTTCTGGGAATTGCCTGTGCTCTAGATGGTTAATAGCATAATTTTCCAGGTGAGGTCAAATACCTGGCATAAGTTTTGAAACATCTCAATATTTATTAGGATCCTCCAAAAGCCTCCTTAAATTTTTGTCTATCTTAAGTTGGGAGGGTTCCCTCAATTTTCCTCCCTTTGTGGGCGATTCCTCAAGGCTTTCTCCTCTCATGGTAGAGATTATTGCTGTCAAGCATGGTAATATATGAAAGGCACTTTTCTTGCTCATTTGCAATTTAGCAGTATGCAGGCTAGTGGTGAACCTGGCAATACTGTTGAGAGAGAAGCTCCCTTCTGAGTTAGAAGTATTAGGGACGTCTCCCTAACTGAGCTTCCTTACGGTCCAGAAAAACCCGTCTCTCACCACCTGGCTTTGCCAAAGTTATTTCTGGCCTTCTTCGGCAAAGTGCGAGGGTCCTAGTTTGCCCTGTGCTAGAGACCCTGGGAGGATTCAGACTTAAGGGCATTACTGCTTTCCTCCCTGCCACTATAAATTCCTAATTATGAAAAGCGATGACAAAAGTAAAAAGTGTGCCTTTTACCTATCTTCTTGCCCTGTAGACTAAAGGAATCTCTGGAGGGTGAGGGGACATCTATTGGTTGTTAGGCGTATAACACCCTTTGCTTGGAGGGTCACACGGGAGGGGTTTTAAATGCCTCCCTCTTGCAGCTTAAAGAGAACACAGTGAGCACATTTAAGCATGGGAACAGTAATGGGGAGACTCTAGATGGACTAGTGAAGGCTAACTATGCGAACAAAGGGAACCTGGGCATTTTCATACTAATCATCCCAGGCCTTAATCCTACAGCTTGAATTCCTAATGTCTGACCAGCAAGGGAAGGGGATCATCCAGGAGGGAGTGGATTTGCGGGAGTGTTGTGCACTGTGCGGCCCATACGGAGGCAAAGGTGATTGGCGCTTTCCCTCAGTGCCATTGTCTACCGATCGCCCTGGATACCCCTCAGGGCTGTCGGGAGGGGGAGTCTGGAGAAGGAACCTTTGGGGTCCACCCGAGAGTAGCCCGGGCCGAGAACCCCGTAGTTGCTCCAACCCTTCCTCCACCTCCACGCATCCTGGGCAGATCAGGACTAGGGACACTGTGTACTGGCGGCAATTGCGCTCCGGGCCTGGACAGAAAAGTAGGAAACGGCTTCAGCACACTCCAACATGCCTACAGAGCAGGTGATTGGAAACTTGCCTGGGCCGGGAAACCTCTCACCCGAGTCTTAAGAATGGCGGCTGCACTAACTGCATTTAAGTAGCCGACGGGTGCCCATTTTGCCCTCCAAAAATAAAGAGACAGAAAGAAAGATGCACCTCAAACAGATGTGGGGTGTGTGGAGAGAGAAGCTTACTTAACTTGGCGTAAATCTCGGTGGGACCTCCAAATCTGATACCGCCGTTTACCGGTGACGAGTTCTGCTTCTTCTAATGTTGAAGATTAAGCACTAGAGAAGCAGCCAAGGCAAGCATATTAAGCAGGTTTATTTAAAGGGAATAATATAGACTTCTCCCGGCAGGAAGAAGGGGGCCATGGCTGATGTTCTAAAAGTCCCCAGAAGTGAGCGCGCACCCTACATCTTTTATAGGTTAAGTCTCTTTTGTTCTTCAGTTCTCTCCCCCCTTATCTCTCCTTCCTGCCTTCGTGACTAGGCCTGGTTTTGCATTAAGTGAGAAGCCATGGGCAGGGGGAGGGCCAAGGTGATTCAGGCAGATAAGGGCCCAGGGGGCATTAATTAGCAGCTCCTTGTTTGCAGTCCTTGATAAAGGCAGGTAAATTTGGTAATCAATGGGCTCCTCCGGAGATCCTTGATATTCCATTCTTCCAGGGGCAGTCTCCAACTTCCAAAGGCAGATGGCTTCATGGCTTCATTTCCTCGAATTGACCCGATTTTCTATTTCTACACTAACTACCTGTCCTTAATTCTGGCTTCAAGATGGCCCAGGCAAGAGAAGCTGGGAAATACAGTTCTTATGCTGAATGGTCACATACCCAGCTGAAAATTGAGGGTTCAGTCAACAAAACTGGTCTTGAAAATCAGGATCAGGTCCTGTTCCCCTGGTGTTGAAGATGGAACACCCGAGAAACGGAAGGCAAGAGCAAAAAGTATTACTTAAAGGATAGGAGAGAGAGAGAGAGAGAGAGAGAGACAGAGAGAGACAGAGAAAGAGAGAGACTTCTCTGGAGAGAAGGGGGTCCAGAGCTGGTGCCCAAGGGAGTGGGGGTAATTTTAGGTTCCCTTTCTTCTCATGGACCCTACTCCTCTTATCTTGCTTAGGTGGCCAAAAGGAAAGGGGCCTTTCTCCTTATTTTCCAAATTTGCCCAGAAAGGAAGGAAGGGGCTGCCCAGGGTGCATTCATTAGCAACTCCTGGCTGGGAGGAACATTCCCTGGAGGCAGGTGACCTTGGCAACAGGTTGGAGGAGGGGGCAGTGCTCGGGAGGGGTTTGTATGTGTTTCCTTTTGAATCGGCCCCGTCCTGCTGACCAATCACGCATTACCTACACCGCCCCCGTCCTTTGTCCCCTTTGCCCCCATCTGATTACCATGAGTAAGAAGAGGACACATATTGGGTAACCAGAAGGAAGATGAGAAAAGGAGAAATCGCCAGATGAATAATGAACCGAGAAACAGAACTGGAGTCCGAGGGCATTCACAGTATCTGTCCTCAGTTTCAGAATGCTGCACAGTAGGGCTCCTGGTTTTCTCCTATTCTTCTCCCTTCCAAATGGGAGTGGATATTGTGGGTCCATGAGACACCACTAGATGTTGGGAATGCAAGGAACAAAATACCCTGTATTTTGGGGTATGTGGACTTGCTCTTGAGAGTCACACGTCACCCCCCACGCAGAAACTAGTCTCCGTCATTCAGAGATCCTGACTTCTGGTTGATACCAGACCGCAGGACGTTGGGGTACCTCCTCGGGGAGTGACGATTGTCATGTATAAAGCTGCCCCCCCTCCCATCAGGTACAGCCATTTTGCCCGCCTCCCAACCACTTGTCAATCTGCGCTCCCCAGCCTCTTCCGTTATAGAAATTTCCAGCCTCCCCACCACCTGTCAATCTGCGCTCTGCCCGCCTCTTACGTTACTATCGCCATTTTCCTGCTTCCCACATTACATCCTAACATGCTAAATAGCTATTGGTTCATCAGCCAGCTTGCAAGTATTCTCCTCTGCTATTGGTTCCTTCCAGCCCGCAAGATTCCAATATCTGGTAGAAGCCACACGCCATCTTTCTGTTTTTTTCCCCTTCTTTTCACCCTGAGCCGATGTGTTAATCGCCGCTGGGGATCCCAAGCTGAGCTGCATTTTTCCCCTTACAAAGATTGTATTTTACAAGCAAGAAGGACAATGACCCGAGGTTTTGTAACTGGACGGTGGACTCTGGTATGGATGGGTGTTCTCCGCCTCCTGTTCTCAGTTTTATTCTTTCCGGGCTCACACAGACCCTCTGCTTCCCCACAACCCCTGAAGTTAGTGGGGCCTCCATGACATGCTTTGGCCAATGGGAAGTGAGTGATGGTGACGTGAGTCGGTCTGTGATTCTCCTTTCCCTTCCCGCTCTCCTCAGCCTGGAGCCTCCCTCAGCTGCCATGAGCTAATCTGCAAACAGTGTGAGCAGGAAATACCCGGGCTTGTGTAAAGACATTGGAGAGCTGTGTTCCAACAGCACGACCTAGCTCTGCCCTCTGACCAACCAAGATGGCGGCATCTTCAGGGGAAGGAGGAAATATCAGCTTTGATCACCAGGTTTTTTGTTGCCACTGTTGCTCAAGGCCTGGGTCATGTGACTACCGTGATGGCTGGCCAGTGGGTTGTGAGCAGAATTGATTTCTCTAACTAGTTTTGCTAAAAGGAAGGGAGTTCATTCCTTTAACTCTCCCCTCTTGCTGACTGGAACTTGGCCAAAGCACTGCACCATTTTGGACTGTGAAGGCCAGGGCTTCACTCTTGGCACGTCAGAGACTCAAGAGAAAGAGTCTGGGCTCTGCCTCTGTCCTCAGAGCAGAGATGGTGTTCAACCCAGACTTCGATCTAAGAGAAAACTGTTTCTTATTGCTTACTTCAGCATCTATCCCTTCTGGCTTGTGAGGTACAGAGGGCACAGGGATAGAGCAGGGGGAGGATAAGTCCTGAACAGGTGTCCTGATGTCCCCTCCCCAAGCTGAAATCCCAGGAGTGGGAGGTGTGATGTTTAAGGTGGAAGCTCTAAGCCAAGGGCCTTTGTCCCCTTTCCTCTTAAGGTCTGACAAGGATATCACCAATGGACACAACCCTATGGAACTGTGGAGCCAGGCACATAAAATGGAAAGATGAGGAGTAGCCAAGTTGGACCAAGAAGAAGACTGAGCTGATATTTCCACAATGCCCTCAGATCCCAGGGAAATGAAGGAGGCAGAAGTTTCCAAGGGGGAGAACAAAAGGCAGCCCAAAGGCAGCCTGGTGCACCTTAGGCTTCCTTTAGGAGGAAAATTATCTTACTTCCTGTGTCCCCCCTGAGCCAGTCCCCTCAACTCCTCCTGCCTGGGCTCCTGACTCCCCTAACTTGGAAGAAGAAATGTAGTGAGGGAAGGAGGAAGTGAGTTTTCAAGGGTAGGGGAAGCAAGAGGAGGGAATTCTCTTCCCCCAGCCTCAGCTTACAGTCTACAGGTGGGGAGGTCCTGGTTTCAGAAAACATCAGACATCACACATGAGGTAGGTATTAGCTTTCTGTTACTATCATGAAATGCCTGAGATAATTAGCTGACAATGAGAGAAGGGTTATTTTGGCTCACTGTTTTGGAGATTCCAGTCCAAGACTGGAAAGATCCAACATTTTAGGCCTCTAAAGGGGGTGCATTGGCAAGGAGTGCATGGTGGAACAAATTACTCACCTTATAGCCAGGAAGCAAAGAGAGATAGGAGGTGGCCATGGACTCCAAAGACCTAAGGATCTCACATAAGGTCCAGTCTCCTAAAGGTCCACAGCACCTCCCAATGGCAATGCCCTGGGGACCAAGCCTTTCACACATGGATCCTTGGGGAACACTGGCAAGCCAACCACAGCAATGCGGTCAACCTCCAGCAGGACTGCAGTTTGTGGCACAGTCCATCAGTCTACACCCAGCTCAGCCGCCACGTGGGGAGGTCTAGGCTCTTGGTGTCCATGAGGCAAATCGGCTCTGCAGAATCAACCATGCTCCACAGCAATATTTTTAGAATGGCATTTGGTCAGGTGGAGAGGGGAAAGGAATTCAGGCAGACTGCGCAGAACAGCCAAACATCTAGAACGGGATAGGACAGGGTGGGGGCTAGAAGAGTCTACAAATGGAGCTCGTGGTGGAGTCAGAACTCAGTGGGGAGCGTATCATATAGTGATTAAGTCCCGAAGCTCATGCCCCATGCTTGGGATTTCTTAGAATGGGGGTTCGCTTGGGGTGCTGCCCGCCGAACTCCTAGACCTGGAATCTTAGGACTTTAGTAGCCAGGGGTCCCGGGGAGTGTATGCCGATTGCCTGGATCCTGCGGACTGTCGACCTGTCTGCCTGCCATAGCAGCAAAGGAAATTGTCCATCTCCACCTGCTTCTTCCAGTCCTTGAACCCCGGTTCAGGCTACTATCCTCCCTCATTTTCAAATAAAATTTTCCAGTTTCAGTGTCCAAAAACGTGTCCAAAATCAGCTGTGTAGACCGTGGTCCCCACCCCACACACACACACACTGTTGTGTGTGGTCTGTGGCGAGCTCTCAGGATATAGTCAGCAGTGGCTGCAGGGCGGTCATGGCTCGGTGGTGGAGTACTTACCCAGCAAGCACAGACCCTGGGTTCCATCCCCAGCCAGGGCAGAGTGGTCTGACTCACTGGTCCGGGGCACTCTCCCAATCCTACGCAGCTCAGTCTTTCTTACCCCTAGCTGTGACGTGGGGCCACCATCACAAAGCACCACAAATTAGGTGGCTTAAAACCACAGAAATGTCTCCTTTCTCTATTTTGGAAATCAGGCAGTCAGCAGCTCATTCTGCCTCTGAAGGATCTAGGGGAGGAGCCCCGGGCCCCCCAGCATCCAGTGGCTGTCAGCAACCCTTGCTTCCTCCGCTGTAGCTGCCTTGCTCCGAACTGCTTCTGTCTTCACGGGCCATCTTCCCGTGTGGTGTCTGTGCCGCTGCCTCTTCTCCTAAGGACACCAGTCCTTGGTCTTAGGGCCTGTGCTACTCCACCCTAACCTCCCTCTATCTGCAAAGACCCTCTTTCCAAATGAGGTGGTATTCTGAGGTTCCAGGTGGACTTGATTTGGGGAGGACACTATTCAACCCACAGCAGCCATCAAGGACAGAGGCCTGCTAGGTGAGGTGGGCATGCCTGTAATCCCAGCAGTGGGGAGGCTGAGACAGGAGGATGGAAAGTCCAAAGCCAGCCTCAGCACCTTAGCAAGATCCTGTCTCAAGATTAAAATAGTAGGTAGATCCAAGATGGCAAACTAGAGGGAGGTTGTGTTCCTTGTCGCTCCATAACTCGGGTTTCAAGCAGAGGATATCTGTTTCTTGGTGAGGCAGTTTTTGCAGCTTATCGATCCCCTGCTGTTTACTGCATTTGTCTACTGCAATCACCTGCAGTCTGCCAGCATATCAACACCTTTTTGAGTGCAGATTGCTCACTGTCTGGCGCCTACCATATGCCATTTGCAGGCCTCTTGCCTGTCCATCACCTGTCTTTCACCTACCCATCACCCACCGCCTGAGGTTCACCTCCCGATCATCTGACAGCAGTGAGCAAACTGACCGCAGACTGCCAGTGGAGCACCAGCTGCCTGCTGTTGCCTGGAAGTTCACTGTCACAGTACCTGCAGGTTTGGTTACACATGGCTGTCACCATTTTGAGACAACAGCCAGGACTTGTAGGACCCCTGGCCAGACTGACTGAGCCTTGTCTCCAGGACCCGTCAGCCCGACCCATCACTCCCTGCCTCGGGGGCCCTCACATCAACTGACTGCTCCCCGCCACCAGGATTCCACAACCAGGCTGACAACACACCACCTCCAGGACCCCTGCTCGACCACCTGCACCCCTCCTCCAGGACCTCCAACCGACCACATCCACACCCTGAGCTGCAGCTCCCCATTTGCCAACACATTTGGAAGCCAGAGCAGCCATCTTGGATTATCCTGGAAGCCGTATCTCCCATCTTTAGGTGGGGCAAATCCCATCCTGAGACGTCTGCTGGAGACTGGAAGCTCACTGTCAGGTACCTCTCATGCATCAGGCTACTGAACACTGGGAGATTTGAATACTATATGACTGTTATAGTGTAGATTTTCTTTCTTCTCCTTATTGAACAATTTTAAGTTTTTATTTCTTTACTTTTTTTGGCTCTCTTTTCCTTTTGTATACCTGTTCCCTCAGAGACTCTTTCTCCCTTTTTCCATGCTAAAAACCAACTTCCTTTGATTATACTCACACTCTTTCTGTGATCTAGGAATTCTATATATTCTTTTCTTATCCCATTAACAGTTACATCCTATACCCCTCTGCATCCTCTTTGTCCTCCATTAGAAACTGTAGACCTTATTGCAAATCTATTTGTTATACTGAAGATAATAATTGAAGTCATTCTATTTATTATGACAATATTGTTAACATCCTCATAGGGACTATTTGGTTTAGGGTTGCATACTGTCTGAACTGGGCATTGCTAATATTGGTCTACCCCTTAAAGTAAAGGTTTTGGAAACCTATAGGGCCACTATAAGCCTGTAGTGGGGAATCTGCAATACCCCAGATCTGCACTGCTAGAGGGGAAGATACATGAACAACATGAAAAACAAGGGAAGAAAATGATCCAAACAAATCTAGATTCTATATTAATAGAATCCAATGACAGTATGTTAGAAGAAATGTCAGAAAAGGACTTCAGATTATACATGATTAAGATGATTCATGAAGCAAAGGATGAGATAAGAGAGCAAATGCAGGCAATGAATGATCATACCAAGAAGCAGTTGAAAGAGTAACTGCAGGAAGCAAGCAAAAGATCGTTTCAACAAAGAGATAGAGATTCAAAAAAAAAAAAGAACAGAAATCCTTGAAATGAAAGAAACAATAAACCAAATAAAAAACTCAATGGAAAGTATCACCAAAAGACTAGACCACTTGGAAGACAGAACCTCAGACAATGAAGACAAAATATTTAATCTTGAAAATAAAGTTGCCCAAACAGAGAAGATGGTAAGGAATCATGACCAGAATCTCCAAGTACTATGGGACATCATGAAAAGACCAAATTTAAGAATTATCAGGATTGAAGAAGGCACATAGATACAAACCAAAGTAATGAACAACCTATTCAATGAAATAATATCAGAAAATTTCCCAAGCCTGAAGAATGAAATGGAAAATCAAATATGAGAGGATTACAGAACACCAAATGCACAAAATCACAACAGATTCACACCAAGGCACATTATAATGAAAATGCCTAACATACAAAATAAAGATAGGATTTTGAAGACTGCAAGAGAAAAGAATCAGATTACATACATATAGGGGGAAACCAATACAGATATCAGCAGATTTCTCAGCCAAGACTCTAAAAGCTATAAGGGCCTGGAACCACATATTTCAAGCTCTGAACGAACATGATTGCCAACCAAGAATCCTATACCCAGCAAAACTAACCTTCAGACTTGAAGATGAAATAAAATCCTTCCATGATAAACAGAAGTTAAAAGAATTTACAAATAGAAAGCCTGCACTACAGAATGTTCTCAACAAAATATTCCATGAGGAGGAAATGAAAAACAACAATGTAGGTCAGCAAAGGGAGGAACTACCCTAAAGGAAAATCCATTCAAAGGAGAAAACAAGTCAAGTTAAAAACCAAAATAAGCCCAAATGACCAGGAATACAAATCATATCTCAATAATAACCCTGAACATTAATGGCCTAAACTCATCAATCAAAAGACATAGACTGGCAGAATGGATTAAAAAGAAAGACCCAACAATATGCTGCCTGCAAGAGACTCATCTCATAGAAAAAGACATCCACAGACTAAAGGTGAAAGGATGGGAAAAAACCTACCACGCACACGGACTCAGTGAAAAAATGGGGGTTTCCGTCCTTATGTTACATAAAATGGACTTCAAGTCAAAGTTAGTCAGAAGGGATAAAGAAGGACTTTTCATACTGCTTAAGGGACCCACAAATCAGGAAGACATAACAATCATAAATATTTATGCCCCAAACAACGATGCATCCCTGTACATCAAACAAATCCTCCTCAATTCCAGGAATCAGATAGACCACAACACAATAATTCTGGGTGACTTTAACACACCACTGTCACCACTAGAAAGATCTTCCAAACAAAATCTAAACAAAGAAACCATAGAACTCAATAACATAAGCAATAACCTAGATTTGACAGACATATACAGAATATTCCATCCATCAATGAGCAAATTCACTTTCTTCTCAGCAGCACATGGATCCTTCTCAAAAATAGACCATATGTTATGCCACAAAGCAGCCCTTAGGAAATGCAAAAAAATAGAGATAGTGCCTTGTGTTCTATCAGATCATAATGGACTGAAAGTAGAAATCAATGACAAAATAAAAAACAGAAATTACTCCAACACCTGGAGACTAAATAATATACTATCGAATGAAGCATGGATAACAGAAAACATCAGGGAGGAGATAAAAAAAATCTTAGAGGTAAATGAGAACAATGATACAATATATCAAAATCTCTGGGACACTATGAAAGTGGCACTAAGAGGAAAATTCATTGCATGGAGCACATTCAAGAAAAGAATAAAAAGTCAACAACTAAATGACCTAACATTACAGCTCAAAGCCCTAAAAAAAGAAGAACAGAACAAAACCAAAAGTAGTAGAAGACAGGAAATAATTAGAATCAGAGCTGAAATCAATGAAATTGAAACAAAAGAAACAATTCAAAAAATTGACAAAACAAAACGTTGGTTCTTTGAAAAAGTAAACAAAATAGACAAACCCTTAGCCACACTAACAAAGAGAAGGAGAGAGAAAACTTAAATTACTAAAATTCGTGATGAAAAAGGAAATATCATGACAGACACCACTGAGATACAGAACATAATGAGAAGCTACTTTGAAAATCTGTATTCCAACAAAACAGAAAATACCAAAGACATCAACAAATTTCTAGAGACATATGCTGCAGCCAAACTGAACCAGGGGGACATACACAATTTAAACAGATCAATATCAAGCAATGAAATAGAAGAAGCCATCAAAAGTCTACCATCCAAGAAAAGCCCAGGACCAGATGGATTCTCAGCCGAGTTCTACAAGACCTTCAAAGAAGAACTCATTCCAATACTTCTCAAAATATTCCAGGAAATAGAACAGGAGGGAACCCTACCAAACTCATTCTATGAAGCTATTATCACCCTCATACCCAAACCAGGTAAAGACACATCAAGGAAAGAAAATTTTAGACCAATATCTTTGATGAATACAGATGCAAAGATCCTTAACAAAATATTGGTAAACCGTTTCCAAAAACATATTAAGAAGATAGTGCACCACAATCAAGTGGGGTTCATCCCAGGAATGCAAAGTTGCTTCAACATCTGTAAATCAATAAACGTAATCCATCATGTCAATAGACTTAAGGATAAGAATCATATGGTTATTTCAATTGACGCAGAAAATGCGTTCGACAAAATACAACAACCCTTCATGCTCAAAACACTAGGAAAAATAGGGATAGTAAGAACATACCTGAACATTGTAAAGGCTATTTATGCTAAGCCCATGGCCAACATCATTCTTAATGGAGAAAAAATGAAAGCGTTCCCTTTAAAAACGGGAACAAGACAGGGATGCCTTCTTTCACCACTTCTATTCAACATCGTCCTTGAAATACTAGCCAGAGCAATTAGACAGACTAAAGAAATTAAAGGGATACAAATAGGAAAAGAGGAACTCAAGCTGTCACTATTTGCTGATGACATGATTCTATATTTAGAGGATCCAAAAAACTCCTCCAGAAAACTTCTAGACCTCATCAATGAATTCAGCAAAATAGCAGGCTATAAAATCAACACAAATAAATCTAAAGCATTTTTATACATAAGCAATGAAACATCTGAAAGGGAAATGAGGAAAACAACTCCATTCTCAATAGCCTCAAAAAAAATAAAATAAAATAAAATACTTGGGAATCAATCTAACCAAAGAGGGGAAGGATCTCTACAATGAAAACTACAAAACACTGAAGAAAGAAATTGAGGAGGACCTTAGAAGATGGAAAGATCTCCCATGTTCTTGGATAGGCAGAATTAATATTATCAAAATGGTCATACTTCCAAAGGTGCTATACAGATTTAATGCAATTCCAGTTAAAATCCCTATGACATTTCTCATAGAAATAGAGCAAGCAATTATGAAATTCATCTGGAAGAACAAAAGACCCAGAATAGCCAAAGCAATCCTGGGCAGGAAGAGTGATGCAGGAGGTATCACTATACCAACCTTAAACTCTACTATAGAGCAATAGTAACAAAAACGGCATGGTACTGGCACCAAAATAGACAGGTAGACCAATGGTACAGGATAGAGGACACGGAGACATACCCACATAAGTACAGTAACCTCATACTAGACAAGGGTGCCAAAAATTTACAATGGAGAAAAGATAGCCTCTTCAACAAATAGTGCTGGGAAAATTGGAAATCCATATGCAGTAAAATGAAACTAAACCCCTATCTCTCACCCTGTACAAAACTCAACTCAAAATGGATCAAGGATCTAGGAATTAGACCTGAGACCTTTCACCAAATAGAAGAAAAAATAGGCCTGAATCTCTATCACGTTGGCTTAGGACCAGACTTCCTTAACAAGACCCCCATAGCACAAGAAATAAAAGCAAGAATCAATAAATGGGATAGATTCAAACTAACACAGGAAAAAATTAATAATGTGAAAAGAGAGCCTACAGAGTGGGAGAAAATCTTTTCCACACACACTTCAGACAGAGCACTCATCTCCAAAGTTTATAAAGAACTTAAAAAACTTTATACCCAAAATACAAAGAATCCAATCAATAAATGGGCTAAGGAATGGGCAGACACTTCACAGAAGAAGATATACTGTGATCAACAAATATATGAAAAAGTGTTCATCATCCCTAGTAATTAGAGAAATGCAAATTAAAACCACCCTAAGATTTCATCTAACTCCAATTAGAATGGTTATTATCTAGAACACAAGCAATAATAAGTGCTGGCGTGGATGTAGGGGAAAAGGCAGATTCGTACATTGCTGGTGGAGTTGCAAATTGGTTCAGCCACTCTGGAAAGCAATATGGAGATTCCTCAAAACTCTTGGAATGGACCCACCATTTGACCCAGCTATACCACGCCTCAGTTTATACCCAAAGGACTTAAAATCAGCATACTACAGTGATGTGGTCACATCAATGTTTATAGCTGCTCAATTCACAATAGCTAGATTGTGGAACTAACCAAGATGCCCTTCAATTGATGAATGGATAAAGAAACTGTGGTATATATACACAATGGAATATTACACAGCCATAAAGAAGAATAAAATTATGGCATTTGCTGGTAAATGGATGAAGTTGGAAAATATCATGCTAAGTGAAATAGGTCAAGCCCAAAAAATCAGAGGCTGAATATTTTCTCTGATAAGTGCATGACAATATATAACAAGGGGAGGTCATGGGGGGAAGAGAAGAATGAAGGAAATTTGGATGGTGTATAGGAAAAAGTGGTGGGAGGGTGTGGGGATGGAAAAACAGTAGAATGAAACAGACAGTATTACCCTATACATATGTATGATTGCATGAATGGTGTGAGTCTACATGGTGTACAACCATAGAAAGGAAAAGTTGTACCCCATTTGTGTACAATGAATCAAAACGTATCTGTAAAAAATAAAAAATATTTTAATAAAAAAGAAATTAAAATAATTATAATAATAAAAAAGAGGGCTGGGGATGTGGCTAAGTGGTTAAGAGAGTTCCTGGGCTCAATCCTCGGCACCAAAATAAAAACTAAAAATAGCCTGTGGCCTCCAAGAATGGCAAGGGGAGGAGAGCTTAAAATCCTGTGCGGAGCGTGGATGAGTCAACAGCGGGCACGCCCACTCACCCGCCTGGGCAAGTCAGCCTCCCGGTCCCACCTACAAGACTGGAAGGTGGACAGGAGTCTACGGAACACTTGGTGAACCCGGCCCAACCCTTGGAGGCTGGCTGTACCCCTGGCACCCGGCACCACGTCTGTGATGCACCGTGGCGATCTGTGAGCACCAGGCGGGGAGCCCGATGGGGAGCCCGATGGGAACCCGCACAGCGCTGCCCTCGGGCAGGGCAGGGCGTGGCGGGCAACTCCCCACCGCACTCCACGCCCCTCACACTCTGCCGGGAGTTAGGGGACGGCAGAAGTGGGAGGGGATTTCCCTGCCCGGTTGAGCAGATGAAGCTCTTCCCCTTGATCGGACATCCCCAGAGAGGTCCCCGGCAGGTTCAGGCAGGCAGAAGTTCGAGAGCTGGCGAGGTGGTCGAAGCTTCCTCCTCTTCTGGCCGCGCTCAGCGTCCCCTGGTCGTCCGCCGCGATGCCCGAGCCGCGCCGGCTCTGTAAGACCGTCCTGCTGGGCGGCGCTCTGCTCCTCCTGGTCGGGCTGGCGGCCTACTGCAGCCTGCAGCACCGACGGCAGCCGCAGCTCGAGGCTCCTGGGGTGAGTGGGGGCGGGAGAGCGGAGGGACCGTGCGCGGGAGCGCGAGCGGACAGACTCAGGACAGAGGAGACAAGATCCAGAGGAAACGGATTCAAAGAAGATCCCGGAGAGAAGAAAGAGTGGCGGAGTAGGGAGGCCCGGCAGCGCCCGGCTGCCCGGGAGGCAGCGCAGGGAGGCCCGGGAGGTGCGGGGCATCCCGGGTGGGAACGGTGCATCCGCCGGGCGCAGGGACCAGGGCTTGTTTCTGGTGTTTCCCCCGCGGACTGACTCAGCCTGCTAGGGGCTTCACAAAGCTGGCTTGGGGGCGGGGGCCGGGACAGGGGCGGCCAGGACTGGAAAGCCGGGGAGCCCGGTCCCGCCTGGCGCCGCGGGGGCCGCTGCGGTGGTGTGCGGGCCGCGCCTCCCTGGCCGGGGCTCCCGGAGCGCCACCGCGCAGTTCCAGGAAAACTAGGAAGTTCTTCTCAAGGTCGGGTCTTTAGTCTCCACGCCGTTCAAACCGACTTCCTCTTTAAGAGGTCTTTCAGAAATCACTCCTGTGCCCCGAGGGACGCGAGGTGGACGGGGAGGACTCCGGACTGAGGGGCGCGCCAAGCAGAAGCGCGTGGGCTTACGTCTGTCCTCTCTTTTCTGGTCTTTTCTTCCAGTGGGACGTAGCTGAGCTCCAGCTGAATCTCACAGGTAACTCAGGTAGAGTGTGTGTGCGGTGTGTGAGAGAGAGGGGAGGGACAGTAGAAGAGCCCCAGCCGGGCCCGGCCAGCGTCCCTGTCAAAATGTGTGCTCCTCACATTTTATCTCCTCCCTTGGAAAAAACTAAAAGGGCCACCCTAATCCTTGGAGCTGACCTTTCCTTCATTCTTTCCACCACCGTGAACTGAGCATCTCCAGGGGACAGACACCACTGTGGGTGAACAAAGCAGGCAAAGTCCCTGCTGCTATTACTAGGAGTGCCCCCCGCCCCCGCCAGCCACCCAGGGGGATGACAGTCAGCAAATGGCTCACTGCCCAGCACCCTCCCCAACACAGACAGACAGACAGACGGACAAGGAAAACACAACATTGGGGTGGAGTAGGACAGGCAGAGGACCTTTTGCAGGAAGATTAGGCAGGGTTGGGGGTGCTCTGCCAGGCGTCCTGTGGAGAACCTCTGCTCCTAGCCTCTCCCTAATCCCCTTCTGTCCCACAGCTCCTTCCAGACAAGGTTGGGTGCTGTGTGCCTCTTGTAATGGAGGGCACCTTCCCTCCTCTCTGCTCTGGCCTTTTGGCCTCTGGCCCCCTGGCTGCTACCTGTGGCTGTCTGCCTCCCTCCCTCCTCTAACTGACCTTGCAGTCCCTCTGGAGAGGGGCTGACACTGCCCTGAAGGGGCTCCAGGACATTTGGTCCTGGGCAGTGTGTCCTCATAGGATGCTTCCTGTTCCAGGAAGATGGGCTGTTGCTTAAGTGTCCACCCGGGGACCAGGTGTCCCTCTCACAGGAAGCTTGATAGGCAGGCACCCTGGTGGCTCTCCTCAGACCTGTGTCCAGTTCATGCCCCTCAAGAGGGCCCCTGTCTGGGAGCCTGGCCGGGAGGAGAGGGAGGCTCAGGTGTGAGTCAGGAGCAGTGAGATTGAGCGCGGTCCCCGTGGTACAGGCTGTTCAAGGTACAGGGGTCAGGGGACAAATCACACAGGCAGCATGTGGCTGTCTACACGAAGGTGGCCAGCTGGAGGTGGTCATGCCCGGCACAGATCTGAGGAAGTGGAGGAGGCAGAGGCCAGGACCCCATGTCACTCTGACGGAGCCCTGCTTCTGGCATGAGAACTCCAGCCCACACTGGACACAGAGGCAAGGCAGGCAGCACACAGGAGTCCCCAAGTCTCCCTCCTTCCCTCCCTGGCCCTCTCTCCGCTTCCTCTGTGGCCTCCATCTCTGCGCTTCCTCGTCTCTGTCTGCTCTTGCATCTCTGCTTCCCTCCCTCCGCCTTTCCCCTTTCCTTTCCCTACCCTCCTCCCTCTGCCCCCTCCCTCCCCTCCCTCCCACTCTCTATGCCTGGCACCTTGGTTCTCTAACCTCCACCTCCTGTCCCCTCACCCTCTGCCCCAGGTCCCCGGCTGGACCCCAGGCTGCCCTGGCAGGCCGGCCCGTCCTTGGGCCGCTCCTTCCTGCACGGACCAGAGCTGGTCAATGGGCAGCTGCGCATCCATCGTGAGGGCATCTACAGACTGCACATCCAGGTGACACTAGCCAACTGCTCCTCTGTGTGGACTACCGTGCCCCCCAAGGCCACGCTGACGGTGGGCATCTGCTCCCCAGCCACCCACAGTATCAGCCTGCTGCGCATGAATTTCCACCAGGGCTGCACTGTCGCCTCCCAGCGCCTGACACCCCTGGCCTATGGGGACACCCTCTGTTCCAACCTCACCATGCCTCTGCTCCCCTCCCGAAACGCTGATGAGACCTTCTTTGGCGTCCAGTGGGTGCACCCCTGACCAAGGCTCTTATTTTATCACTCATTTGTTTACTTCTGTTTTTCTTTTTGTTTTTGTTGTTGCTGCTGTTAGTTTTTTGGTTTTGGGTTTTTTTTTTTTTTTTTTGGTCTGGGCTGGGTGAGGGACCCAGGGTCCTACAGGATGCAAGGCAAGTACTCTATTTTATCCCTAACCCTTTTTATTTTATTTTGGGACACAGTCTCACCGACTGTCTCATTGCCTGTCCTCAAACTTACCATCTTCCTGCCTCAGCCTCCTGGGATTACAGGGGTGCACCCTTGGTCCCTGCTACAGTTCCTCCTTGACATGCCTGTTTAATGGACAGACAGCTTCCTGGGATGGAAGCTAGCTCACCAGTCCTGCTCACAGCTGTCCAGGGCATCAAAATCAAAGCAGTGCCACAGCATGTCACAGCCCAGAGGATTCTGGGGGGGAGGGGGGAGTACGGTTCTTGGAAAGAAAAAGTATATTAAATAGAAAGTAAGAAAATGTAAATAAAGTGTGGGCCTTGCTTGATCATATATCCACCTTGGTTCATTAACTGTAACAAAGGTATCAGACTAGTGGAAGATGCTGGCTTGGTCCTTTTGGGATGCTATAACAAAATACCCCAGCCTGGGTATTTTATAAACAATGTAAGCATGTTGCTCACAGTTCTGGAGGATGGAAGTCCAAGAGCAAGGTACCAGTGGATTCAGTGTCTGGTGTGGGATTCCTCTTTGCTTCAAAGGTGGCAGCTTCCTCTGTGTCCTCAGAAGGGACCAGGGCCTCCCCCAACCCCTTTCATAAGGACACAAGGGTGGAGTCCCATAACTTGGTCACTTCCCAAGGACTCCACCTATTCATGCCATTCTAACACAGGACTTCCGGAGGACACACATACCTAGGCCATAGTAGATGTTAGAAAGAGGAACCTCTGCACCCCAGGTCCATGGGAACCTTGCACATTCACTGATCAATTTTCCTGTGAATCTAAAACTGTTCTAAAAATGAAGGCTATTAATATTTTTTAAATAAATAAAAATGACCTCACTTCATGGAAGGATACCACAGCAGGTTTCAAAACCCAGTTGGGGCACTGGGTTTGTGAAACCAGAGCTTCCAGGGGATCTCCACAGTAGACACAAGAGGACAAGACCAGATATGAGCCAGAAGCTTCCTCTTGTGTGCATGCTTGTGAAGGGAGACATTGTTTACAAAAGGCAGCCTGCTGTTGACTGGTGATTGACACACAAAATGTGGTCCCCCCACACCATGGACTATGACACAACTTTGAGGAGGAAGGAGATTCTGACACCTGCCGTGATGTGAATGAGCCCTGAGGACATTATGCTCCGTGAAATAGACAGATCTTGCCTGACCCCGTTCACAGGAGGTCCCTAGAGTCATCAGATCCACAGAGAAAGAAAGTAGAATGCTGGGGCTGGGGGCTGGGGAGTTCATGTTTAGTGGGGACAGAGTTTCAGCTGGGGAAATGGAAAGTTCTGGGGTTAGGTGGTGATAACGGTTACACAACCCTGTGACTGTGTTTCATGCTGCTGGACGACATTCCATGGTTGCCACATAAAAAAATTAAATTATGATAAAACAAAAATGGAAGGTTTCCAACTTACCGTCTTCCACCCCTACTCCACCCAGCGGAGAGAGGGGAGGGCTGGGTAGGGAACCAAGAGCTTAGAGAATGCTGGGTGCCTGAGAAAGGGTCCCTCAAGCCTTTCCGACAGGAATTCCAGGGGGCTGTAGAGAAGCATCCAAGAGCAGCACCATCCCACCGTGTGGGGCAGGAGGGAAGCCCAGGAATGGTCCAGGGTCCGAGGTGACCCAGGATAGCCTTGCGGAACCCACCCACCACAGAGCCAGCGACAACCTGGGGGCTGTGGCTTGGGAGCAGCTGAGTCTCTAGGGGACGGGGTTTCTGGCCCTCTCGTTCAGCATGAATTAGGCGACTCCTTTGCATGACTCATAATGGACATATGGACTAAAAAGCTGCTCTAATCTTATGCCACACCCTTTTTGTTCAACAACCTGTCATTCATTCCTTGTCCCAGAGACATCTTGTGAATTTGCACAGGCCCATCCAGGACCCGTGCCCCAGCTTCCCCGCTGTCCACGCTAACCTGTGACCTTTGCATGTGGGTACGTTTCCCTTGAAGCATTTCCAGAATTCTCCCAAAAGACTCCCCTGTTGGTGTTTCCTTCTTTCCTTCCTTTCCCTCTTTCTTTCTCCTTCTCTTTCTCTTTCCTTTTTTCTTTCTTTCCATATTTAGTTTTTATTGAAAAAGTATTCAAATAAACTATTACCTGTTCTTTTACAACATGTAATTAAATAGAAAACTTTGGCCCCTTACTCTCTCTGAGAAAAAAAAAATTTTTATCAATGACTGCTTTACATAGCTTTCCAAGAATTGGCTATTAGCTGCGGATGACATCCTCCAAGGGCATTCTCCAGGGGGCCTGGGGTTCAGCAGTGCTTTTCTCCCCAACTTTTTGGAGGAATGTGTTACTTGCCATCATGTGGCTGGATCTGTGGACCCAGGAACTTCTGTGGGTGCATCTGCTTCTTGCTAACCTTTTGTCACCTCTACTGAGCTGCCTGTACTCCCGCCCCCTCGGCCTCGCCTGCAGGGGATTCCTAGAAGTGGAATTGCTGAGTCAAGGAGGTGGGTGTTTGTAATTTGGAGGTTACTGCACGAGGGCAAGGGCTGGGAATGCAGAGCAGGGCTCGTTGGAGATGTGGCCTCTTAGGGTTCCTTTGTGTCGCTGCTGTTCAAGTGGAACACTTTCCTCCCAGACACTCGGGTAGCCTGAGGCCTTTGTATTTCGCTTTCTGTAAATCCACAGGTGTGCACTTTTTTGGGTGTGGGGATGGAACCAGCGCCTTGCACAAGCTCAGCAGATGACCTGCCACTGAGCAGCATCCCAGCCCTAGGATTTTTTTAAATGGAAATGAAAATGTACGTGACATAAAATCAACCCTTTTAGGATGGACGACTCCGCAGCGTTTGGTCACCCATCACATACTCCAGCAGTACCTCTCTGTCTAGTTCCAAGCATTTGCTGGCTCCCAGAGGAAGCTCCGAGGCCACCAGCGGAGGATACCCACTCCCACTCCCGGCCGCCGCCACCCATCCGCTCCCATCTGCACATGTGCCGGAGCCTTCGCCTGCTCTGGTCCCTCCTCTCAACCACATGGTTTTGCTTTTACTTAGCCAGTGTTTTCAAGCATGGATACAACGTTCAAAGCAGCGAGCACCCTTCACAACAGCTTCCTATCCGTTTGCGCTGACACATAGTGTCCTCCAGGTTCACCCAGGTGGCCACACCTGGTGCAATTTCATTCTTGTTTGTGGATGAATAAAACTCCATTGTGTATCACATTTTCTTTATCCATTCTTCTGTTGATGAACACTCAGGTTGATTCCATGACTTGTTTAAACAAAATTCTCATTCTATTTAGATTGAAATAAACTACATGAAACTGACTTTCTTCACCAAAAATGACAGCAATAGGTTTTGTATTATTTCTAGATAAACCACAAAATATTTATCTTGTAGACTTTCCAGGTTTTACTTATAAATCAAGAACCGAAGGATGTGGAAAATCATGTCCCCTAGAAAGGACAATGGGCCCTGTTAGCACAAAAAGACCCGGAAGGACGCAAACCTCACGAATCATCTCAGCTGTTTATTCAGGGGAATGAAATGGCGCCTGTGGACCCACTTTCCTGGTGGAAAATGAGCCAATGAACAAAGAAAGGGACTGGGTTTATATAGGTTATTTTGAGGGACAGTCTAGTGAACACATATCCGTTTCCTTGGGCACTCAGGATTTGAGTTTTTTGATCAGGATCTGTGGGCGGTGTCTGGAGAGGGCTCACTCTGGAGGAGATGGACGCCTCCTGGAGTTGATACACACCCCCTCCTGCCTGCAGCCAGCGTCTGGGAGATTAAAGCCGTCAATGCATGGCTTCATTTTTATTCCCTTTTCCTCAGGTTTCATTATCAAGATTTCTCCTTCTCCATATCTATTAGGCCCAAGCATGATCAATTATCTGTGTATGTTTTCCATATTATCCATAATTGTTTCTCCGGTTGCTCAAGGCCTCTCTCCCTGCCACAGCCCAAATTTCTCCTGCTATGACTCAGCCAAAATTTACATGCTCACCAAAAGCCTGCCAAAAGCAGCTGTCTCCTCCCATGAACTGGCTCTGCTAAGGACCTACCTAATTCTGACCTCCGATGAAGCCCCCCGCCATTTTCTACCCCAAAAATGCCTGATTGATTGATTGTGCTGCTTAATGAAAGGCCTTGCTGGTCTGAGGAGGTCTGCTCCCGTTTTGGTCATTTTTGCTTACATTCTGGTTCCCGATCTGGGTCAGGAGTAAGGTGACATTTACCCTTCCCTGTCCTGCCGAGCCTCTTCCCTCACAGCCATGTTAATTGGTTGGTGAGACCTGGGAAGTGACCATTGATCGTCCAGCACCCCCGTGGTTCTCTGAGGTCGGGGAAGCCCCCAGCCAAGGCAGCAGCTGAATTCTCAGACTGGTCCCTGCTTCCCTCCCGCCCTCTAGGAGCCCATTCACCCCTCCACAGTCCACTGGCTAAACAGCAGCCAACTGGCAACCTGAAACTGACCCCATCTTGGGGCTAGGATTTTGCTGCCTTATTCCTATGTGGACAGAGCAAGGATCTATAGCGGGTCCTTCACTGGTGTTGGAGGCTCCTCCTTCTAGCCCCCTACCCTCCCAAGCCCTCCTTCCGTTACACCCTGAAGACCTCCAGATCAGAGATCCATTTCTGTCATTTTGTTCCTGCTCATCCTTCTGGGAGGTAAGACCCCTTCTGGTCTCTCACAGAAGGACCCTGCCCAAGACCCCTGCCTCTGGTTTGTCTGGACCCCGGGGGCCCCCACCCTTAAGATTGTAGGGGGGATGCCCTCCCATTCTTTGGTGGAATCTGTGCCAGAGATATTGAGGCACAACCTGAGCTCCATCACCACCCAAACCTCTCCAACATGGGAGCTACCCAGCCCATTCCACAGGATCCCCCTTAGGTTGGATCATAAAAAACTGTAAGACCCTTCACTTCCAAACCGGCCTTAAAAACTAAACAACTCATTAGCTTAGTACTCAGATCTGGCCACAGTACAAAACAACTCATTAGCTTAGTACTCAGATCTGGCCACAGTACAAAACAACTCATTAGCTTAGTACTCAGATCTGGCCACAGTACAAAACAACTCATTAGGCTTAGTACTCAGATCTGGCCACAGTACAAATTAGACAATCTGAATTGATGGCTCAAATTTGGGACCTTTGATCAAAAACTTCTCCAAGACTTAGACAATTTCCTCCAGAAATGGCAGATGGTCTGAGGCTCCCTACCTCCGAGCCTTCCTCTGCCTTGGCTCAGAGTCTCCCTGTGCAGCCCTGTCTGCACTACAGCCTATTCTTGCTGACTCACAACTCTCCTCCTCCTTCACAGCCCCCAAAGCAGCAGATGAACCCCCTCCTCACAGACCCCAGGGCCCCTCTACACCCTCCTTCAATCCTCCTCCTCAAACCACCTCGGCCCCTTTGTCTGACCCCCTACCCAAACCCCACACCCATGTTCCCCTCGCCCTTGCCGTCACCTCCTCTCGCACGTTCTAAAACTCTTCTTCCAAACACACGTGACCCCTTCAGGAGGTGACTGGGGATGAAGGGACGATCTGAGTCCATGTTCCCATTCCTGTGACAGATGTGTCCCAAACTGAAGACAGACTAGGCTCATTTTCTGAAAATCCTACTAAGTTTAGAAAAGAGTTCATACCTCTGACCCAGACTGACCACCTTACTTGGGCAGATGTTTACCATACTCTCATCTCCACTCTGGCCCCCAGTGGAAGTGCCCGTGTTTGGCAGGCGGCTAGAAGGCAAGCTGACCTCCTCCATACCCAAACCCATACCAATTCCGCAGCAGATACTGCCCTCCCCGTGGCTGAACCCAATCGGACATGCCAACCCCAAGACCCGGGGTCACTAAATTCCAACACATGATTACCTGCTTCCTTGAGGGCCTGATTAAAAAAACCTCTTGTACTCAGGTGAACTATGACATGATTAGGGAGATGACTCAAGGCCCCATGAGAACCTAGTACCAAATACAGCACCCTAGACCGAGGTCTCCTGCCAGTACCCCCAGCTCCATGCCCAATTCACTGGTGGATCTGTACCCGATAGCCATAAAAATCTCAGCTAGGAAAGGCTCCCCAGCCTCCTCAGACACCCCTCCCCTCGGTACAACCCTCTCTCCCAGCCCCACACACTGAGTTACTGGAGTGAGGGGCCCAGACTCCACTGCCCCATTGCCCAGCTGGCACATCCAAGGACCTCGGGTTACAGGGAGGGTGAACAGTCACACAGTCTTGTTGGTGGCTGACGGTGAGGTGAGCCTTTCCCTTCTGACAAAATGGCATGGACCCACTTTCAAAGCAAGTACCCCCATGGGAGTCTCTGGAGCCCCTCTGTACCCATTAGGGACTCCGCCCCTTTTCTGTACATTTGGATCCTTCTCACCATTCACTCCTTCACTATCATGCCACATGGCCCTGTCCCCGCACTGGGCCGAGATTGCCTCCATAAAGCAAGCTTCTGTCTCCGTTCCCCCTTTACAACCCACCAGCCCTGTTCAGGACTCTCCGGCCGGACCTACGCCCCGCCCCCAGCCTCCTGATCACCCCTTACTCGCCGGAATCAACCGCACCCCGTGGGACACCTCTCCACCCCCGATTCAAATCCAGCTAAAAGACCCCACTGGCTGTGTGACCCTCCCTCAACGTCCTCTCACTTCCTTAGCTCTGACGGGGTTGAAGCCCATTATCTCCCGTTAATTACAGGCTCACCTTCTCACACCAACCCACTGCCCCACCCCCTCCTCAGGGTCCAAAAAACCAATGGCCAATTCCTGCCAGTACAGGACCTCGGAAAAGTCAGTGAGGCTATTATCCCCACCTGTCCTGAAGTTCCCGACCCTATACCTTTCTATCTAAAATCCCCCCTACCACCCATTTCTCAGGGCTGGACCTGAAAGATGCCTTCTTCACTCTCTCCCTCCATCCGGCCTCAGGCCCACTTTTCGCCTTTACCTGGACTGACCCAGACACTGATTCCTCTCAGCAGCTCACCTGGACTCTTCTCCCATAAGACTCCCGAGATCGCCCACACCGCTCTGGCCAGGCCCTCCAAGGTGACCTGGGCACTCTAAATGTATCCCCCAGGCATCTCATACAGATCTCCTGCTCTGCAGCCCTCAACAGAACTCTCCAAATCGTCCTTCCCGACTCCCTGGCCTCCTGGGGTACCGGCTCTCTCGATCCAAAGCCAGCTCTGCTCCCCTCAGGTGCAGTGTTCAGGCATGCTCTTAACCCCACCCCGTACCATTCCCCCAGAAAGACTTCAGGCTCTGAAGCCGATTCCTTCACCTCCCCCCAAAAGAGAGAGGCTCTCCCTCGCAGGCCTTTTCCATTACTTCTGTATCTGGATCCCAAAATTCTCTTATAGCTAAGCCCCTATAGGAAGCCTCGGATCTGTCTGGGCCTCTTCGGCCTCCCTGCTCCTTTTCCTCCACCATTTCCATTCTTCAAAACTCTCTTCTCAAATCCTCGACTCTTCATCTACCAAACCCTCCAAGCCTTCGTTCCTGTCCGTCCACTCAGAACATGGACAAGCCCTAGGAGGCCTTTACCAAAGGCAGGGGATACCCCCACCCCACTGCTTTCCTGCCAAACCACTGGGCTCGGCCTATCAGGGCTGGCCCCAATGCCTCAAGATTTTGCCACAGCAGCCCTCCTTGTCACTGAAGCCTGCAGATTGACCCTGCATCGGGCTATCACTGTCCTTACCTGCACCCCCTCTCAGATCCCCTCAGTCATCCTCGTCCCTCTCCCTCCCCCAGCCAGAATCCAGTTACTGCCCGCAGGCCTCCTGGGTCCCCGGACTACCTTCCAGCAAGACTCCTCCCTAAACCCTGCCACTCTTCCCCCACCGCCCCCAACCCCCGCAAAAACTCCTTCTGCCCCTGCAGTTATGCATTCCTGTCCTGACGTCCTCAACCTCCTAATAAATCCCTCTTCACATATGATTGACCAGCCACTCCGACACCCCAGGGTGGTTCTTAGATAGGAGCTCCCCAAAACATCCCCTTACCTCACAGGCTCTGCTATAACCCAAGGTGAAATTACTGCAAATCCCCCTTCACCCTGACCCACATCATTGAAGCCTCCTCCTTACCCCCAGACACAACCCTCCCCAGAGGCTGAACTGGTAGCCCTCGCTAGAGAGCTATGACTAGCCGAAGACAAACAATCAACATCTTCACCGAGTCCAAATACACCTCAGACATTATGCACTCTACCATTCCTCACTCAGAAAGGAATACCTATCCTCAATGCCATTTACTTACAACCTGCTGGAGGCTGCTCTCTGACCCTCAGGCAGCCAGCATCCTCCACAGTGGAGGCCAGCAAGCCAATCAACAAGATGCATTTCCCTAGGAAATAATGAGGCTGACCCACTGGCCAAACAAGCTGCTCTCTCTGGCCACCACTCTAAGCCATGGCGAACTCCTAACCCAGCCTTACACTCCATTCCCACGAAACTCCCCCCCCCATGAAAAAAAAGCTCTAGTATCCCACCTGCACATTGGTTCCATCCTGATCCTCGCTCCCTTCAGCTATTTCTAAAGAATTCCTTAAACCTATCTGCTCCACATTTACAGTCTCACCAACCAATTTCTCAATCTTGCATTACTTGTCTCAAGGCTGATCCCAGCTCCTAAGTGAGACACTCCCCATTCCCCACACACAAGCCAGGGGACCCTTCCTGCCATGGACTGGCAACCTGATTCACCCAAACACTCCCTATAAGAAAAACCAGGGACCTGCAGGTTTGATTACATGTGGCTGCCACCTTTTTGAGACAACAGCCAGGCCCCATAGGACCCGTGGCCAGACTGACTGAGCCCCGTCTCCAGGATCCCTCAGCCTGACCGATCACTCCCTGCCTCTGGGGCCCTCACATCGACTGACTACTCCCTGCCACCAGGACCCCCAGACCAACTGACTGCGCCCTATCACCGGGATCCCAGACCAACTGAATGCACCCGGCCTCCAGGATCCCACAACCACACCAAACACACTGGGCCTCCAGGACCCATGCCAGACCAATCGCATCCCACCTCCAGGACCTCCAGCTGATCACGGCCACACCCTGAACTGCAGCTCCCCATTTGCCAACACATTTGGAAACCAGAGCGGCCATCTTGGATAATCCTGGAAGCCATAGCTCTGATCTTTAGTTGGGGCAAAACCCATCCTGAGACGCCTGCTGGAGTCTTGAAGCTCATTGTCAGGTACCTCTCATGCATCAGGCTACTGAACACTGGGAGGTTTTATTAGTATATGACTGTTATACTGTAGATTTTCTTTTTTCTCCTTTTTAAAAATTTAAGTTTTTATTTCTTTACTTTTCTTGCTCTCTTTTCCCTTTGTTTACCTGTTCCCTCAGAGTCTCTTTCTCCCTTTTTTTATGCTAATATCCAATTTCTTTTGATTACACTCTCACCTTTCTATTTTCTAGAACTTCTGTATATTCTTTTCTTATCCCATTAACAGCCACACTCTACATCCCTCTGCATCCTCTTTGTCCTCCATTAGAAACTGCAGACCTTATTGCAAACCTGTTTGTTTTACTAAAGATAATATTTGAACTCATTCTGTTTACTATGACAATTTTGTTATTGTCCCCATAGGGGCTAGTTGGTCTAGGATTGCATAGTGTCTGATTTGGGCACTGCTAATATTGATCTCCCCTTAAAGAAAAGGTTTTGGAAACCTATAGGGTCACTATAAGCCTATAGGGGGAAATCTGCAATACCCCAGATCTGCACTGTTAGAGGGGAAGATACATGAACAACATGAAAAAACAAGGGAAGAAAATGATCCAAACAAATCTAGATTCTATATTAATAGAATCCAATGACAGTATGTTAGAAGAAATGTCAGAAAAGGACTTCAGATTATACATGATTAAGATGATTCACGAAGCAAAGGATGAGATAAGAGAGCAAATGCAGGCAATGAATGATAATACCGATAAGCTGAAAGAGCACCTGCAGGAAGCAAAAGATCATTTCAACAAAGAGATAGAGAGTCTCAAAAAAAACCAAACAGAAATCCTTGAAATGAAGGAAACAATAAACCAAATAAAAAACTCAATGGAAAGTATCACCAAAAGACTAGACCACTTGGAAGACAGAACCTCAGACAATGAAGACAAAATATTTAATCTTGAAAATAAAGTTGCCCAGAGAAGATGGTAATAAATCATGAACAGAATCTCCAAGAAATATGGGACATCATGAAAAGACCAAATTTAAGAATTATTGGGATTGAAGAAGGCACAGAGATACAAACCAAAGGAATGAACAACCTATTCAATGAAATAATATCAGAAAATTTCCCAAACCTGAAGAATGAAATGGAAAATCAAATACAAGAGGCTTACAGAACACCAAATACACAAAATCACAACAGATCCACAGCAAGGCACATTATAATGAAAATGCCTAACATTCAAAATAAAAATAGGATTTTGAAGACCGCAAGAGAAAAGCATCAGATTACATATAGGGGGAGACCAATACAGATAGCAGCCGACTTCTCAACCCAGACTAAAAGCTAGAAGGGCCTGGAACAACATATTTCAAGCTCTGAAAGAACATGGTTGCCAACCAAGAATCCTATACCCAGCAAAACTAACCTTCAGATTTGAAGATGAAATAAAATCCTTCCATGATAAACAGAAGTTAAAAGAATTTACAAATAGAAAGCCTGCACTACAGAATGTTCTTAACAAAATATTCCATGAGGAAGAAATGAAAAACAACAATGTAGGTCAGCAAAGGGAGGAAGTACCTTAGAGAAAAACCACTCAAAGGAGAAACCAAGCCAACTTAAAATCCAAAAATAAGCCAAGTGACTGGGAGTACAAATCATATCTCAATAATAACCCTGAACGTTAATGGCCTAAACTCATCAATCAAAAGACATAGACTGGCAGAATGGATTAAAAAGAAAGACCCAACAATATGCTGCCTGCAAGAGACTCATCTCATAGAAAAAGACATCCACAGACTAAAGGTGAAAGGATGGGAAAAAACCTACCACACACATGGACTCAGTTAAAAAGTGGGGGTTTCCATTCTTATATCAAATAAAGTGGACTTCAAGCCAAAGTTAGCCAGAAGGGATAAAGAAGGACATTTCATACTGCTTAAAGGAACCATAAATCAGGAAGACATAAAGATAGTAAATATATATGCCCCAAACAATGGTGCATCCCTGTACATCAAACAAATCCTTCTCAATTTCAGGAATCACATAGACCACAACACAATAATTCTAGGTGACTTTAACACACCGCTGTCACCACTAGATAGATCTTCCAAACAAAATCCAACCAAAGAAACCATAGAACTCAATAACACAATTAATAACCTAGACTTAATAGACATATATAGAGTATTCCATCCATCAACGAGTGGATTCACTTTCTTCTCAGCAGCACATGGAACCTTCTCCAAAATAGATCATATGGTATGCCACAAAGCAGCCCTTAGGAAATGCAAAAAAATAGAGATACTGCCTTGTGTTCTATCAGATCATAATGGAATGAAATTAGAAATCAATGACAAAATAAAAAACAGAAATTACTCCAGCACCTGGAGACTAAATAATATGCTATTGAATGAAACATGGATAACAAAAAACATCAGGGAGAAGATAAAAAAATTCTTAGAGGTCAATGAGAATGACAATACAATGTATCAAAATCTCTGGGACACTATGAAAGCAGTAGTAAGAGGAAAATTCATTGCATGGAGTGCATTCCAGAAAAGAATGAAAAGTCAACAACTAAATGACCTAACATTACAGCTCAAAACCCTAGAAAAAGAAGAACAGAATAACAGCAAAAGTAGTAGAAGACAGGAAGCAATTAGAGCTGAAATCAATGAAAGTGAAACAAAAGAAACTATTCAAAAAATTGACAAAACAAAACGTTGGTTCTTTGAGAAAGTAAACAAAATAGACAAACCCTTAGCCACACTAACAAAGAGAAGGAGAGAGAAAACTTAAATTACTAAAGTACGTGATGCAAAAGGAAATATCACGACAGACACCACTGAGATACAGAACATAATGAGAAGCTACTTTGAAAATCGGTATTCCAACAAAACAGAAACTACCGAAGACATTGACAAATTTCTAGAGACATATGCTCCTCCCAAACTGAACCAGGAGGACATACACAATTTAAACAGATCAATATCAAGCAATGAAATAGAAGCCATTAAAAACCTACCATCCAAGAAAAGCCCAGGACCAGATGGATTCTCAGCCGAGTTCTACAAGACCTTCAAAGAAGAACTCATTCCAATACTTCTCAAAGTATTCCAGGAAATAGAAAAGGAGGGTACCCTACAGAACTCATTATATGAAACTAATGTCACCCTCATACCCAAACCAGGAAAAGACACATCAAGGAAAGAAAATTTTAGACCAATATCCTTAATGAATATAGTTGCAAAGATCCTTAACAAAATATTGGCAAACCGTATCCAAAAACATATTAAGAAAATTGTGCACCACAATCAAGTAGGGTTCATCCCTGGAATGCAAGTTTGCTTCAACATCTGTAAATCAATAAACATAATCAATCATGTCAATAGACTTAAGGATAAGAATCATGGTTATTTTGATTGACGCAGAAAAAGTGTTCAACAAAATACAACACCCCTTCATGCTCAAAACACTAGAAAAAGGGATAGTAGGAACATAACTGAACATTGTAAAGGCTATTTATGCTAAGCCCATGGCCAACATCATTCTTAATGGAGAAAAACTGAAACCATTTCCTTTAAAAACAGGAACAAGACAGGGATGTCCTCTTTCACCACTTCTATTCAACATTGTCCTCGAAACTCCAGCCAGAGCAATTAGGCAGACCAAAGAAATTAAAGGGATACAAATAGGAAAAGAGGAACTTAAGATGTCACTATTTGCAGATGACATGATTCTATATTCAGAGGATCCAAAAAACTCCTCCAGAAAACTTCTAGACCTCATCAATGAATTCAGCAAAATAGCAGGCTATAAAATCAACACGCATAAATCTAAAGCATTTTTATACACAAGCGATGAAACAGCTGAAAGGGAAATGAGGAAAACAACTCCATTTGCAATAGCCTCAAAAAAAATAAAATACTTGGGAATCAATCTAACCAAAGAGGTAAAAGATCTCTACAATGAAAACTACAAAACATTGAAGAAAGAAATTGAGGAAGACCTTAGAAGATGGAAAGATCTCCCATGTTCTTGGATAGGCAGAATTAATATTGTCAAACTGGCCATACTACCAAAAGTGCTATACAGATTCAAAGCAATTCCAATTAAAATCCCAATGATGTACCTTACAGAAATAGAGCAAGCAATCATGAAATTCATCTGGAAGAATAAAAAACCTAGAATAGCTAAAGCAATCCTCAGTAGCAAGAGCGAAGCAGGGGGTATTGCAATACCAGATCTTCAACTCTACTACAAAGCAATAGTAACAAAAATGGCATGGTATTGGTACCAAAATAGACAGGTAGATCAATGGTACAGAATAGAGGACACGGACACAAACCCAAATAAATACAATTTTCTAATACTAGACAAAGGTGCCAAAAATATGCAATGGAGAAAAGATAGCCTCTTCAAAAAATGGTGCTGGGAAAACTGGAAATTCATATGCAACAGAATGAAACTAAACTCCTCTCACCATGCACAAAAATCAACTCACAATGGATCAAGGACCTTGAAATCAGACCAGAGACCCTGCGTCTTATAGAAGCAAAAGTAGGTCCAAATCTTCAACTTGTTGGCTTAGGATCAGACTTCCTTAACAGGAGGACTCCTGTAGCACAAGAAATAAAAGCAAGAATCAATAACTGGGATAGATTCAAACTTAATAGCTTTCTCTCAGCAAAGGAAACTATCAGCAATGCGAAGAGAGAGCCTACAGAGTGGGAGAATATCTTTGCCACCCATACTTCAGATAGAGCACTAATTTCCAGAATATATAAAGAACTCAATAAACTCTGCACCAAGAATACAAATAACCCAATCAACAAATGGGCTAAGGAAATGAACGGATGCTTCACAGAAGATCTACAAGCAATCAATAAATATATGAAACAATGTTCACCATCTTTAGTAATAAGAGAAATGCAAATCAAAACTACACTAAGATTCCATCTCACCCCAATTAGAATGGTGATTATCAAGAATATAAGCAACAATAGGTGTTGGAGAGGATGTGGGGAAAAAGGAACACTCATAAATTGCTGGTGGGGCTGCAAATCAGTGCAGCCACTCTGGAAAGCAGTGTGGAGATTCCTGAGAAAACTTGGAATGGACCTACCATTTGACCCAGCTATCCCACTCCTCGGTCTATACCCAAAGTACTTAATATCAGCATGCTACAGAGATTCAGCCACATCAATGTTCATAGCTGCTCAATTCACAATAGCCAGACTGTGGAACCAACCTAGATGTCCTTCAATTGATGAATGGGTAAAGAAACTGTGGTATATATATATACAATGGAATATTACTCCGCCATAAAGAATGATAAAATTATGGCATTTGCAGGCAAATGGATGAAATTGGAGACTATCATGCTAAGTGAGATAAGCCAATCTCAAAAATCCAAAAGACGAATGATCTCACTGATAAGCGGATGATGACACATAATGGGGTGTGGGAGGGGGGCAGGAATGGAGGAAAGAGGGACTGTATAGAGGGAAAAGAGAGGTGGGAGGGGTGGGGGGAAGGAAAAAATAACGGAATGAATCAAACCTCATTACCCTATGTGAATGTATGATTATGCAAATGGTATGCTGTTACTCCATGTACAAACAGAAACAACATGTATCCCATTTGTTTACATTAAAAATAAATTTAACAAAAAAAAAAAAAAAAAGAAAGAAAAACCAGGTATCTCCTACTCTTGGTAAATACTCCTAGTCTTGGTAGACAGCTTAATGGATGGGTCCAGGCCCTTCCAACTATCAATAAAAGGGCCTCTACAGTTGCAACCCTACTTCCCTACGAAATAATTCCACACTTGGTTTATTGCCTCCCTCCAGTCTGACAATGGCCCCAAAATCAACTCCTCTATTGCCCAAGAATTAGCTAAATTTTTGCATATAAAATGGCACTTCTACCTCTCCTATCACCCGCAGCCTCAGGAAAAGCTGAAAGAAAAAACAGGACCTTAAAGGTAACCTTAACCAAACTACCTACAGAAGCTCACTTGGATTGATTAAACTCCTCCCTTTGGCCCTTCTCCCCAAGAGGCCCCTCAAGATCAGCCCATTTTTACTCCTCTATGAACCACCCTTTGTCCCACCCACCGTTCAACCTCAGTCACAAAGCATTCCTTCCAATGTCCTGAGTCCCCTCCTGGTGCACCTCAGGGCCACTACTGGAAACATGCCTACTCCCATCTTCCCCAGCCGCAATCTCCAGGAGCCCCTCCTCGGATTTCTATAGGGGACCTGGTATACCTTTCTCCCCCACGACCAACGGATTCTTACAAGAGAAATGGAAGGGCCCCTTCAGGGTTATTCTGATCACCCCAACTGCAGCCAAATTGGTCCACCCCTCCTGGGTCCATTTGAGCAACATAAAGCTCACTCCTGCTAATGCCTCATATCAATCTGTTCCACAGGCTCCACCCAATAATGCATTTCCCGCCTTCCAATTATTTCCAAGGAAGGAGCTGATTCTTCTACCTAGATGCCCTTTCTCAGACATCTCTCCACACTTTTTAAACAATTTTCAGAGACAAATTACATTTATCATATTTAGTACCCCTTCGTCTTTTCTCTTCCCAAAGGCTGGACCTTATCTGGGAGATCTGGCTTCACAGAACATTCCGGGATCTGACTCCCGCTCGAATCTCCTTTTCTCCTTGTGCTTTCCATGTATCATCTTTGACTTTACAAACACCAATACCAGACGTTAGGAACGCTACACACCTAAAGCAATATGACCAAGGCCTGGCTCTTCGTGATAGTGATCTTAATCTCACCAGTATACTGCTAGGAGATCTGCCACACAACCATTGCATTTCTAAATGAGGAAACACGAAATGTCCACCACCTCCACTTATCAACACCTCAGCTGCTGTGCAGGCAGACACACCTCGACTCTGCTATCATGAAAAGGAACGATACTGGAGGGGCCAGAGCAAGGGAAACAGCATGGGATTTATGTGCAAGGGCCGTCCAGGGCAATGGATATGCTGGACCTATCACACCCACCTGGGTGTGTCCAATGGGGTGGGGTCCAAGATCAGGCCTCATGAACCATCCTTAGAACCACAGATAATACAGACACATTTCTAACCTGCCAGAATTTCCTTGCACCTCCCAGATCCTACAAGGCCATATATTTTGGATCCCCAAATTAACACATTCATCAACTTCTAAATCTCACCAACCCACACCCAGTCCAAGTTCACTGACTCTGTTTGCAGCCCGGTCCCCTTCAATATGTCCCCAACCCCATAAACGTGTCCGACTAAATTACCATGGGCCGAATTCCTCAAACACTAGACCAAAACTCAGGGGGTCTAGTTGTTTCAAACTGTCCCCAATGTAGTAAATCAAAATCCGGCAGAATACCAGTCACCATCAAGAAGCCAAATGCAACAATATTCAATGGCTCAATCCAAACCCCATGCCTTGATGCCGCTGCAATCCCACAACTTCCTTTCTATGTGGGACCCGCGTTTACCCTTGCCTGCCAGGAAATTGGACCCGTCTTTGTACTTTGGTCTTCCTTTACCCTTCCAACTGTTATTCTACCTAACCACCAAAGCCTACCCATCTCAGGAACAGCACACACCAAATGTAAGAGGGCCCTCTGAATTATTCCCTTACTGGTAGGATTGGGCCTATCCCCTGGGATTGTCACCAGAACAGTAGGTCTGAGAACTATGATTCGTTATCATGAAATGCTATCAAAACAGGTTGCTGACGACATCCAACAGATCGACGACTCAGAACTGACTCTACAAAAGCAACTGGACTCTGGCATCTGTCATCCTGCAAAACCGGTGGGACCTTGCTCAGGGAAGAATGCGATTTCTACGTAAGCCAACTGGGATTGGTAAGATGAGGTAACCACTCCAGGACCACCTAGAACAACGGAGGTGGGAGCTGGCAAATCCTGGGAGTCCTCACTGGGGGATCTGGGACAGTGGGCTTCCTAGTTCCTCCCTCTTATGTCTCCTTTAATATTCATCTTCCTCATCGTGACCTTTCTTCCCTGTATTCTTAACTTCATCCCGAGGCAACTTCTTAGTAAAGTGACCCGTTTGGCTCAGATCGCTTCCCAGGAACACGTCAAAGCCATTTTCCTCTCGCATTCATGATTGAATCCCCTGAAGCCGCCATGGGAGAAGATTACCTACAGCGATCCCATATACACCTTGTTAGCAGGATGCAAACCTCAAGAATTAGCCCAGCTATTTATTCAGGAACAGGGAATGCAGGGATGAAATGGTGTCATGGAACCCACTTTCCTGGTGGAAAATGAGCCACTGAACAAAGGAAGGGGTGGGTTAGTGAACAAACATATCAGTTCCCTCGGGCACTCAGGAATTTGAACTTTTGGGGGTCAGGGGTCGGGGGGCAGTGTCTGGAGAGGATTTACTTTGGAGATTAACGCCTCCTGGAGACTGTTTCTTTAAGGGCAATGAGATACTTTCTTCCCATCTGCCACCACACCTGGAAAACATCTGTCTTGGGAGATGAAGCTGCCAGCGCATGGCCTTCTTTTTCACTCCCTTTTCTCAGGCCTCGTTATCTTGGGGATTTCTCATTCTCCATATCTATTATACCCACTTCAGCCCCAACTGCTGGAGTCTCTGTAACCTCCTCCAGGATTCTGAAAGGGGACCCCCCCCAATTTCGCCCCTTCTCAGCAGGAAGCAGCCATGTGTGATTCAACACCCCTATTCACTTTTCCCTTTTCAGAGTCTGGAATGAAGGATGAGGAAAACCATGTTCCCCAGGAAGGACAATGGGTCCTGAGCATGTACAACTTCGTTTATCTCTAACCACTCCTCCGAGTTGCTCAAGGCCTCTCTGCCTGCCACAGCCCAAATTTCTCTTACTTTGACTCAACCAAAATTCACCTGCCTGCCAAAGCCCACAAAAGGTAGCTGTCTCCTCCCATGACCTGGCTCTGCTAAGGACCTACCTAACTCTGACCTTTGCTGCAGCGCTCTGCCAAAGACGCACCCCTACAACACCTGACTGATTGACTCTGCTGCTTAAAAAAGGCCTTGCTGGTCCCTGAAGGTCTGTTCCCATTTCGGTCATTTTTCCTTACAAAGACAAAGGAGTAGGTATAGTCATGGAAAAAGAAGAAAATGGACAGGTCAGTTGCCCATGTCAACAGCCTCTGATTATGTCCTAACCATGGAGCAGAAATGTTCAACATTCCCCTGCTGAAAGCTTGAACGGTCACTTATTCATGTGATGAAGACAAAGTCTACACTGAAATCTGTTTGGGAAACTCACAAACGTCTCCCTCTGGCTGTTCCCTTAACTGTCCATTACAGATTTCTAACAACACACTGGAAACTCCTACGGGTCAAAGGTGGATGGTGGCTTCATTGCAGCACCTCCCACGACACAGCCCTTTCCGCCACCACAGCTCCTCAACCTCAATGACCAGCAACCGGACAGACGGTGATGGTGAATCTTGTGTCCGAAAGGACTTAAGTAAAACAATTCTGGAGTGCCACCAGCAGAGGTCCGTGGAAGTGAAGCACGATGCTTCCCATGCTGTGTCCTGGAAGAACAGGTCCTCCAAACCTGAGAGCTCGAACAGGGGCCAGGAACAGAGGCGGATCGCCAACCTGTGGGCACAGTGCTTGGTGATCACCTGGCCAACACACACCTTTAGGCTTCTCTTCCAAATGTGGAACGAAGAGGAAGCCATTAAAGAGTCTCCCGAGTGTTTCTGAATCGTCTGGAGGAAGCCCTGACGTGCTTCTGTGCCGTTGGATATGGGTGTCTGTCTTTCAATCCAGATCCTGTTTTATATCAAAACTTATGTGAGACAGAGCCTGGACCTTCCGTCTGTCCAAGTGCTCCTCAAGCACACTGGGAGATGCTTTCCTCTGCATCGCAGGGAGAATGCACAGGACAGTCAATAGGGCACCCGCAGAAGCTTCATCAACGGTGGGTGGAAGCTCTACGTCTTCCTCTCTGCGTTTCCATTTGCTTCTCCAGCGGCAAAGAACTGAGAGCTGACGGCCCTGAGCCTGTCAGCCTGGTGCTCCTCTGAGCCATGGGTCGGGAGCCGTCCCAGGACTGAGGGTACCAGTGAGCTCTGAGATAAATTTCTGGATTATGTGCTGTGCTGTTGGAACGCTCGGGCTTTCTTTACAGTAACTTAGAGCCTCGCTGAGATTCCCAGTCACCTTGCTGAGCCCTGCAGAATTTCCCAGGGACTTTCATTTGAATATCAAATTTGGTTGCCAAATTTGTGGCTTCCTCAAATAAGACTCATGTTTCCCATCACTTCACAGAGTGAGCGCCGCGCTGCAGGCAAGCCACTGGCAGCAAAGAAGACACCAGAAGTGTGTCCCTGGAGAATTTTCCCGAAGGCCCTTTGGAAAGAGAAGACGTTTTAAGAATAACCATAGTACCAACAAAATGGAACTCTGTCACTGCGCTGCACGATGCTCAGCCAGTTAGACAATCATTCCATCTGTTATCTGTGACACTCTTTCTACCATCTGAACATAAAATGAGTGCTCGCTGAAGTCCACTACAATTTCAAAAGCATCATGCCTGCCTGGCCACTGAGGATGGGTAATTTCCCTCAGTTCTTACCCCTTTCTGCATCATCCTGGGGGAAAAAACATGGAAGGTACACCATCCAGTTCCTAAAGCAGTTGTGATCAATGGAAAACAGACCAAGCTTCTCCACTGCTCCAGTGCAGACGCTCCCCCCACATACGAACTGGCTTTGCCGGCCACATGTTGAGGCCCAGGAAGAGCAGAGTGTGTTGGGAGCCTGGGGGGAGTTCTCTGAAAGTCTGGCAGCAACGACTTTCACTTTGGAAGAGGCTCCCCAAGCCACAGTGTAAGCCCGGCCACCACGATTCTCCATATATGGACCCTGGTTTTCGGTCATGGTGGTGTGAAATTTCACAGCCAAAATTTCTACGTCAGTCAGCTTCACAGGGAAGGAAGCCCACAGATTCCTCTCTCGGTTATGAGATTCATGGAGAAAGCTGGCCAGCAAGGGAAGATGCTCTGGCCCTGCTGTGCCTACCACACCCTCCGTGGTCACGGCAGAGACTTCCCCGAGGGTCTCCTCCCCATGCAGCCTGCCCAGGTCTCTAGCATCCATCTCTGTTGAGCTTTCCAACAGAGCCGTGTGGCCACTGCTGTGGTCTCAAAGTCGTTTCTCGGGACCAGCAGGGACAAAAAGAGACCGGGATGTCGCTGGGCTCACACCCATACAGAGGCACACTTTGTTTTCCTATAAGAACCCAAATCTCAAATAAGACTTCAAGCAAGTGTTCTTTGCTTTCCCTCTTCAGGGGCTAAGGGTGAAGAGAGTCCTTCCTGCTTCACCCTCTTCTTTGAGCATTCCGGTGGTTGGCTTCTTTATGTTTTTGCTCCAGATCAGAAGTTTGGCGAATTTCTTTCAGTTCTGGTGTCCTGGTCTCATCTCCACTTGATTCTCTCCTTGGTGTCCACTGTGTGGCTTGTTCTACACAGTGCTGGGATCCGAGGTCGCTGGAGTTGCATGACCTAGGGAACCTTCTGCAAGGGACAGACCTACAAGTGGAGAGGTCTCCAGGTGCCTGGCCCTGACAGGGATGCTGCCTTGAGCGGGTGTTTTATCTTCCTGTGCTTCTCCACCCTCTTCCCACATCCATCAGGGTCCCTGGGAGCCTGCAGCTGGGGCAGCCAGAAGCTGGACACCACAGCCCCAGATCGGGGCGGGGAGCAGAGCCGGGCTGAACCTGAGGTCTGGTTCCACATCTCGACCACTGTGAGCAGTGCCGCAGGCAGCCTGGGGACGGAGGCATCTCTCTGAGGTCCTGATTTCATTTCCTTCCGATTAATACCCAGAAGTGAGATGCCTGGGTCATATGGTTGTTCTGTATTTAGGGTTTTTTTGTGTGGAAACCATGTACTGTTTTCCGTAATGGCTGTACCACAACCAGGGCCCAAGGGTTCCTTTTTCTCCAGCACCCTTCCCAACATGTGGTATCCTTTGGTTTTCTGCTTTTATTAGTTCCTTCTAGTTACACATAATAGCAGGGTTTATTTTGACATAATTCTACAAGCCTGGAATATAATTTGCTGCAATTCAGCCTCCAGTGCTCCCCCGTCCCAACACTTCTGCTGTTCCCTTCCCTCTACTCTACTGATCTTTCTCCTATTTATTTATAATTTTTAAAATTCGTGCCTTGTGCATGTACATGAAGGGGAGATTCACTGTGGTAGATTCATATATGCACATAGGAAGACCCGGTCAGACTCATTCCACCCTCTTTCCTGATTCCCCCTCAATCCCCATCCTTAAAGAAACTGTGGCTTATACTCAATGGAGTTTTACTCAGCAGTAAAGAAGAATGAAATTATGAAAACTGCTGGCAAATGGATGACATTGGAGAGCCTCATGCTAAGTGAAATAAGTCAGACCCAGAAAGTCAAGGGTTGAGGGTTCTCTTTCATATGCAGAAGTTAGAACAAAATAAGGAAGGACAGGAAGGAAGGAAGGAAGGAACGAAGGAAGGAAGGAAGGAAGGAACAAAGGAAGGAAGGAAGGAAGGAAGGATAGGAAGGAAGGAAGGAAGGAAGGAAAGAAGGAAGGAAAGAAGGAAGGAAGGAAGGACAGGAAGGAAGGAAGGAAGAGGAAGGGAAGGAAGGAAGGAGGGAGATAGATAACATCATTCTAATAGATATGAGGGGATAGCTCATCATAGTTTTGATCTTCATCTCTCCCTAACGAATAGTGAGTTTGAGCATCTTCAATGTCATCTGTATGTCTTCTTTTGAGAAATGCCTATTCAGGTCCTTTGCCTGTTTTTGTTTTGTTGTTTTTGGTACCAGGGATTGAGCCCAGGGGCACTTAACCACTGAGCCACATCCCCAGCCCTTTTTTATTTTCATTTTGAGACAGGGTCTCACTAGGTTGCTCGGGGCCTCGTTAAGTTGCTAAGGCCGGCCTTGAACTCGTGATCCTCCTGCCTCAGCCTCCAGAGGTGCTGAAATTACAGGCATGTGCCACTGTGCCTGGCTGCCCATGTTTAATATCTGATTATTTGAGCCTCTGTGTCACTAAGTTGTGTGGGTTCTTGTGTTTCTGATACCCACCCCTTGTTGTGTTTTGTTTGCAATTTTTTTCTCCCAAGCTGCAAGATGTCTTCTCAGTCTGCAGGCTGTTTCTTTTGCCATGTAGAAGCTCTTTAGTTTGATGTAATCTCATACGCTCATTTTTGCCTGTGTTTAGGTGTCAAACCCCTCAAAAAAATCATTGCCATGACTAATGTCAGAAGGCCTGTGCTTTCTTCTGGTTCGAGTTTCAGGTCTCATAGTCAAGTCTCGAATCCATGCTGAGCTTATTTTTAGTGTGTTTGAAGACGAGAGTCTCGTTTCACTCTTCTGCCTGGATGCCCGTCTTCTCAGCCTCCTTCATCAGCATTATTTATTATTAAAGAGCTCATCCCTTCCCGTGGGCTCTCAACACCTTTGTCAAAAGTCAGTTGACTGGACACAGGTTGACTTTGGAGTTCTCCGTTCCATCCGTCCTGTTGTCTATCTCAGACCCACTCCACACACATATAGTTTTACACCAGGAACTGGGGTGCCGCCTTCTTTGTTGGGTTTGCTCGAGATTGCTTTGGCTCTTTGTGCTTCCATACGAATTTTGGCATTTTCCCCCTATTTCTATAAAGAATGTCACTGGGGTTTTGAGGGGGATCACATTGATTCTGTAGATCACTTTGGGTGGTATGAACAACTTAACAGCATAAATTCTTCCAGTTCATTAACTTGGGGCATCTTTCCAATTATGTATGTCTCTTCACTTTGACTCACCACTGTCTGATTTTAGTGTTCAATGTACACGCTTTTTGCCTCTGTGGTTCCGTTTATTCCTAAGTATTTTATTCCTTCTCTTGCTATTGTAAGCGGACTGTGCCTCAACTTTCAACTTTGCTATTTTTTAATCTTGTGTCTTTGGTCCTTGGGTTTATTTCTCTTCTTGTCTGTCTTCAAGGCTGAATCCAGGCTGTCCAAAAGTCCTCCCGGCTCAAAACTGGACCTCACAACCCAAAGCCTTCCCGAGACCCCTACCCCCAAGATAGGACTGGCTGTGTGCATCCCCCACACATCCGGTGTCAGAAGCACGGTGTGAGCTACGGTGGGAGAAACAATCGCCTGGTTTCTGTAGTTCTCATAGCAGAGCAGAGGTTAGGCAGAGGTTAGTCAGTTTTGAAGTTTCCAGTTCTGCACGTCCTCCCAGTTCCTCAATGTGATCGATTTAAACATCTGCCTTACGTAACCACATCCTGGTGACCCCCTCCCTCAGCCAGATTCAACCCGTGAACCACCCCACTGACCCACCTGTCCACACCTCTGCCGTGCCACCTCCTCCCAGGCTCCGGGTGGCCCCGCTGGACCCCTGCCTGTTTGCTGGAAATCACTGGAAACCTGCTCGGGTAACGCCTGGCCCAGCAAGGCTTCGTCCCAGGGGCCCTCACTTTCTCTTTCTTGTCCTCCGCCATTGGCTAGTGGGACATCCGAGATGGCTCCGCTTCCTGCTGGCCCTGCCAGGCCAGCTGCCCTCATCTCTCCTGATGAGCGAGCTGCTTCACTGAGCCACGGGTTCTGTCCGGCTGCTTCCTCCAGGTCTCAGGGACTCACACCTGAGCCTCCCTCTCCTCCCGGCCAGGCTCCCAGACAGGGGCCCTCTTGAGAGGCATGAACTGGACACAGGTCTGAGGAGAGCCACCAGGGTGCCTGCCTATCAAGCTTCCTGTGAGAGGGACACCTGGTCACCGGGTGGACACTTAAGCAACAGCCCATCTGCCTGGAACAGGAAGCATCCTAAGGACACATTGTAAACTCCAGGACCAAATGTCCTGGGGCCCCGTCAGGGCAGTGCCTGAGCTCAGCCCCTCTCCAGAGGGACCACAAGGTCAGTTGGACATTTAAGAAGCAACCACCCTCTGCTTCTCCAGTCTCTTCTCATCACCATGGCAACCACCTAATCAAAGAACCATCTGATCCAAGGAGCGAATACTTAGGTTGATTTTTAGGATTTACACCCCCACGAGTTTCGTCTGGGCTTTGCAGGAACAGGGCTCCCTAAAGTTCAGTTTTGAGTTTATTAGTCCTTGGAAATGGGTTACCTCTGAGGACCACAAAAGGCAGATGGCCCAGAGGGGGAGTGGCAGGGGCCCACAGGGAAGATCCCACCTGGCCCTTGTAAATAATGCACTTTAAAATACCGTTCAATCCTTAGGAGGCCATCTGGGACTTTTCTGGAACTTCCTGTTTTATTTGCTGTGTTCTATTTACACTTCCATCCTACGTGTGGCCACTCCTAGTTTCCTGCCGGCATCTTCCTTCTTATCCTCCCTCCTGCACGCCTTTCCCTAGATCCTTGACCCCCCCCCACTCACCCCTGACCCCTGACCTCTGACCCCTTCCCCCTCCCTCAGCCCTGAACAGGCCCCTGGAGGATCTCTGCTCCCATGAGTCATCACTTGCCCCTCTGTCTCCATGGCAACATGTCTCATAGACCCTCCAAGGGACAGGGTGAGCAAGGTCATTCCTTCTCATGGAATCAGAAGTCCAAGTCTCTGACCTGGGGACTGGGGGAAATGGCCAAGCTCAGAAATGGTCCCCTCCCAGGCTAGGGAGAGGTGGAGGATCAGGTACAAAGCTGCGGTCGGATCCAGGGTCGAGGCCTAGTGTTCTGTTGTACAGAGGGTAACCACAGCTACCAACAGGTCTATTTCAAAATAAGTAGAAGACAGGGCTTAGAATGTTCTCAGCACAAACATGATGAGTGTCTGAGCTGAGGGAAATTCTAATTACCATGATTTGATCATTACCCCTTAACGTATCAAAACATTACACCTAAACATGCACAATTACATCTCAACTAAAATGAAATTAAACCAATGCTCTATTAGTCAGTTTTCTGTTGCTAATAACACAATTCCACAGACTGGGTAAATTTCAGTGTAGAGAGATTTACTTTGACCACATCTGGAGGTGGCCTCCTTGCTGGCAGAGTCCCCAGGCAGTGCAGGAAATCACATGAGAGACAGGAAGAAAGTGTGAGTGAGCATCTTCTGGTCCTCCTCCCTCTTATAGTGCTGCCAGGATTCAATGTCAGGGTGGATCCTGATTGCCAGGCAGAGGTCCCACCCCTAGGCTCCATGAAAAACTAACTTTCCACCCTCTTAACACCTCACAGTGCGGGTGAAAGGTGAACGGAGATTCAGAGGGGACAAACCATTCTGGAACCACAGAAGGCAGCCTCCGGACACCAGTCCCAGGGTCTCTCCCCTCGACTTTGCAAAAGCTCAGTTGTGAGGGCAGAAGTGCATTTCCTGTATACACAAGGAGGAGCAGAAGGGCGGGGAGGGAGAGAGGAGAGGGAGAGGGGAGAAGAACAGGATCTACAGGCTGCAGTAAGGAGTCTAGAACAATCTAAGACTAGTGGAAAGGTATTGGTTACCTGAATTACATGATAAATTATCCCAAAACTTAGAGACTGAAAGCCACAAATGTTGTATTCATAGTATCTGAGGGTCAGGAATCAGGGACAGCTTAGCTAGGTGTTTGGTTTGTTTGTTTGTTTTTAATGGAAATAAGCACATAAGTTAACATTTGCATGCACTGGGGTCCGCAGAAAATAGGTCAGTTAGAATTGAACAGTTGGACTCAGGTGCTTGTTATTCTGTTAAGGAATTAAGGAAGAGTGCTTAGATGTGTTAACCAGTTTACAGGAGGCCATTGTACAGGCAAAGAAAAGCAGAATGGAGTTCTGGAGCTACATGCTATGTAATCAAACTGTGAAACAGTTGGATGTTCAAAAAGACAATTTCAATAGCGACCAGCATAGGTTAGTCCCCTGTGTGTTGGTTCTTCAAGAAAACTTTGAAATAATTCTAGAAAAAGGCAACTAGATCTCCCCCATCCCAACCCTGATACTGGGGAATGGGACTCAGGACTTCATGCACACTAGGGAAGTGATCTACCCCTGAGCCCCAGCCTCCAAATATTTCTTTGAAATAAAATTTTTGCATTTTTTTTTCTTTTTAGCTGTCTTTCAATAGGAAGTATAGAAATACATTCGTGAAGGAACCATGCATTTGGACCAAGCTCGGGGGCCTTCCCCACAGAGAAGTCTATGCCTGCTCGTAGGCAGGTAAAAGCAAAGGTAGAGAACTCCTCCCACTTCTGTGCGTCTCAATGCCTTCAGCCCCAGAACATTCTTTGCTCATGAGGCATATTTCAGGGGTCATATTGATACCGCCGTTTACCGGTGACGAGTTCTGCTCCTTCTAATGTTGAAGATTGAACACTAGAGAAGCAGCCAAGGCAAGCATATTAAGCAGGTTTATTTAAAGGGAATAATACAGACTTCTCCTGGCAGGGAGAAGGGGGCCATGGCTGATGTTCTAAAAGTCCCAAGAAGTGAGCGCAACCTACATCTTTTATAGGTTAAAGTCTCTTTTGTTCTCCAGTTTTCTCCCCCCTTATCTCTCCTTCCTGCCTAAGTGACTAGGCCTGGTTTTGCATTAAGTGAGAAGCCATGGGCAGGGGGAGGGCCAAGGTGATTCAGGCAGGCAAGGGCCCAGGGGGCATTAATTAGCAGCTTCTTGCTTGCAGTCCTTGATAAAGGCAGGTAAATTTGGTCATCAATGGGCTCCGGAGATCCTTGACATTCCATTCTTCCAGGGTCAGTCTCCAACTTCCAGAGGCAGATGGCTTCATGGCTTCATCTCCTCAAATTGACCCGATTCTATTTCTACACTAACTACCTGTCCTTAATTCTGGCTTCAATATTCTGATCCCTTTCAGAGCCAGCTCTGAACCTGAAACAGTCTGCACTCTCGCCGACATCACACACCTTTGACCAGTCCTTCAGTCTCCTGTAC
Source organism: Sciurus carolinensis (assembly GCF_902686445.1). Classification (NCBI taxonomy): domain Eukaryota; kingdom Metazoa; phylum Chordata; class Mammalia; order Rodentia; family Sciuridae; genus Sciurus; species Sciurus carolinensis. The sequence continues at coordinate 3,864,576 of NC_062229.1, read as the reverse complement.
CGGACGCTTTCATCACGGAGTCTCTTACACAAAGAGGCCCATACCCGGAACTCTGCTTTGTCTGCAGCCAACCTTCCAGCGTGGGTTAACACCAGAAATCCCCCAACGCATTTAAAAAGTCCAGTCCAACTGGTCTCAGTCTCATACAGGGGGTATAGGAAAGGCAGTAGCTTTTTTTAGAGTTTCTATTTCAATCTCCCTGTCGACCAATTGCAGAAATTCAAAAAAGAGAGGGAGAGAGATTTGGTGGATCCGAAGTTTGAGAAGAAATGGGCCAAGATGTCAATAACCATTGCAATTCGTTGAAGGGCACAGAGAGGCTGGCGGCTGGCCCTGCTCTGTGCTCCTGTGAACGCCTGAACACAGGCATTTAGCTCTCTGTATGCATCCAGTTCCCACAGTTGAAAGAGCAAAGGACACACCCAGGTGGCTTAAGACAACAGAAATTTATTTCCTCAGGATTCCGGAGGCTCAAGTCCAAGATTGAGGTGTGAGAGGGTCGGTTCCCTCCAAGGCTGTCTCAGGCTTCTTCTGGTTTGCTGGCCAGCTTTGGGGTTCCTCGGCATGTAGAAGCCTCACCTGATCCCCACCTTTATCTTCATGGGGCATCTTCCCTCCGAGCATGTCCAGAGTTTCCCTTTCCAGAAGGACACCATCAGATGGGGTTGGGGCCCACTTCTCCAGTAGGATGGCAGCTTAACCCAGCACACATGCAAACTTGCTACTTGCAAATGACATCACCTTCCGCGAAACCTGACGTGCAGGCTTCAACCTGTGAACATGGGCGGCTCCGATTCGATCCATACCAGTTTGAAGCCCCCCAGAACTGTATCACCCAAACACTGCAGCAATCCTGAGGCAGCTGCCAGTTCAGCTCCCGGAAGTGGCACGGGGCGGGGGAGAGCCCCAGCTCTGCCCAGCAACCCTCGCAGGTCCGAGGGTGAGCTCCTGAGTACAAAACCGAAATCACTGTTCACCAACAGCACACTTTCAGTTGTACTGGGCGAAACAGTAAATGGGTCCCACAGTGCCACACGGGTATGGCTCAGTGTGCAGAAACCCCCCTCGGGCCTCCCAGCCCTAACTGCAGGGTGAGCTTGGATCCAGGTGTGTCCCAGGTCCAAGACATCCCACAGGAAACCACCCCGTACATCCTGTGACTTTGTGAGCACGCGGGCTGGCCCTCTCTTCTCCAAAAAAGCCACAATGACCTATTTATACAGCTGTTTTCCCCTCTCTGCTCTAAGCTCCATGAAATTCACAGAACTGAAAGGAGAAAAAAGAAGATGGCATTTGCGCTGGGGGTAACGCAGAAGTCCTGAGCACTCCGTGATCTTGAGAAGGACCTATCTCCCTTGCCTTTAGTGGGCACCTTCCTTTCCGTTAGCATCACGGTTTCTCAGCTGTCCGCCCAAATGAAGTGTTCCAACTGTGTTCGTCTGTTCTCTTTGCTATAATTCAATGCCTGAGACAGGTGCTAGAGTTTGGATCTGGAATGTGGAAGGCCTGGTCCCCAGGGTGATGCTACAGGGAAGTGGTAGAGCCTGTGAGAGGTGGGGCTTGGTGGGAGGCCTTAGGTCACTGGGGGCATCCCTTCGACCCCAGTCCCTTCCCCTTCCTCCCTTTTGCTTCCTGGCTGAGGAAAGTGAGTGATTTTGCCCACTCCCGCCACAATGTGCTACCACAGGCCCAAAACAATGGAGCCAACCAAGCATGGACTGGAACCTCCAGAACCGTGAGCCAGAATAAACCTTTTCTCTTTATAAATTGCTTCTATACGGCGTTTGTTACAGTGACAGAAAACTGACACAGCCAGCTAACACTATAAAGAAAGGGGGTTTATTTAGTTCACAGCTCTGGAAGCTGAAGTCCAAGATAGTGCAGCACCATTAATTGTGTCCCTCGGCAAGGCTCTAAAAGCATGATGACATCACTGCAGTGGGGCATGAGTGGGAAGAGGGATCACATCTCAAGACAGGACTCCAGGGAGCAACTGGGGTCCCCCAGTCCTTTCCCAGGACACGCCCCCATGACCTAAGGACTTCTCACTCAGTGCCACCTCTTATAAATTCTATATTAGCTCTCCGTCACTATAACAAATACGTGAGGCAATGAACTTTTAAAGAGAAAAGGTTTATTTTGGCTCATAGCTCTGGAGGTTCAAGTGTAAGATCAAGAGGCCTTACTGCTCTGGGCCTCTGGAAAGTCAGTCCATCGTGGCAAATGTGTGCAGCAGAGCACACCCACTCACCTCAAAGGGAAACTCAGGAAGAAGAGACTGGGGTCCCACAGTCTCCATCTAAGGGCACATCCCCAATAATCTAAGGGTCTTCATTAGACCCCAACACCATAGGTTTCAAGATATCACAAAAGCACCACCAGGAGAGAAACTCTTTAACATCCAGACCTTTGGGAGACTTTCAACATGCAACACCTCCTGCGGTCACACTGGAGATCAAGCCTCCACCACGTGAACCTCTGGGGGGCACACTCCACCACATCCAAACCACAGAAGCGGCTGAGAGACCCTCCTCTCAGCAGAATTTTATTGTGTTTTGTGAGCCACAGAATAAAGGTCCACCAGAGATGTCCACATCCTAGTCCCCAAACCCTGTGCATGTGTTTCCTCACGTGGCCAAAGGTCTTTGCAGATGGGATTAAGAGTCCCGAGACAGGGTCATCCCATCCTGGTGGCCCAGTGCCATCGCTGGCTCTTCTAAAAAGAAAACAGCAGAATTAGAGGGAAAAAAAAAATATCATAATGGAATCACAGGTGGTAGCCAGAGACTGGAAGGCGCGGCGCTGCGCTGCTGGCTCTGGAGCCGGGCCAAGGGGCCGAGAGGACTGCGGGCACCCAGAAGCTGGAAACAACAGGACACAGGTTGTCCTCCAGAACGCCCGGGAGGGAAGCGCTCTGCCCACACCTGGAGTTGAGTCCAGGGAGACCCACTCCCAACTCCGACCTCCAAAGCTGCAAGATGAGAAGCATGTGTTGCATTAAGGGGTGAGTTGGTGGTGGTGACAGCAGCCACGGGGAACCGGTAAGTGCCCCCTCTGCCAGGGGATCCCTGACCCTCCCTCCCTCCTCTCTCTTCCTATACCTCACTCCCTGCTCTCGGGGTTCCACTGACCTTACTTGGTTCTGCTTCTTCCATTCCCAGGGACTTCCCTTTCTCAACAATAATCTCCACGAGGGTGCATCCGGAGCATTATGAGATCTTCACAAACCAAAGAACCACTGTCTGCCTCTACAAATGAGCGAAGCCGCCGGTCCTGAAAACCAGGGGCTTTGCCAGCTCTGGTTTTAAAGTAGTAATCTTGGTTTTCTTAGCACTAAAAACAGAGCAAGATTCTCTAGGTGAACACAGGGTAGAAGATGTTCCGGGCAAGGAGAGTGTCACAGGGTCATGTGAGCACTGGAGAGTCCTTGCTCAGGCACCAAAGAGTGACATACGCAGATAAGAGTCAGAACTCAGTAGCCCGTTATTAGAAGCCAGCAAGGAAAGCTCCACCACTTGGGAGGGGTTCCAAAGAGGGTGCAGCGTGTGGCGCTCGGTCTAGGGTTTGAACACCGCTTTGATAAAGAGCTAACCTTTCCCTGGAGAGACCCCCTGATTGTTCTCTTTCACGAACTCAATTGAAAGTTTACAATTTTAATTTCTTATTCCCATAATGGGATGGTTTAATGTGCTTGTTAACCTGAGTTTGTCCTGTACTTGTTCCTTAAAACTAAAGAATTGCTTGAGTTCAAACAACTCCCCGGGGTGGACAAACGTGGGGGCGGGGAAGTCAGGAAGCCCGGGCCACAGCAGCACCTGTGGGCACCCAAGCGTGACCGAAGTGTGCGCTTCCAGTCAGAACCAAAAATCAAAAAACAAGCCCCAGCACAGGGTGTCACCCGAGGCGGGGGACCTGCCTCAGAGAGGATGCAGCCAGAGGCACAGAAGTGCAGGAGCCCCGGGGCCCAGGGTCAGAGGCCCCCAGGTGCAGGCAGGGGACTGCCGAGGAGGGGACTGACCAGATCTGTGGACCCCTGCAGGGTCCCCTATCCCAAGAGCAGGTGGGATTCTCTCAGCACCCACAGAACCCCTGGTGCTTTCCTTTTGTGAATTCAGCTCTTACTGTCGGAAGGACGGAAATCAACTTAGCAAGAGGCGGGTGTGGAGGTGTGGGGGCCTCGGGCAGTAAGTGCATCCTGGTGGGAACGCACGGCAGAGGAGACAGAGGCCTGTCAGCTCGTGGCCGGATGTGGAGGAGAAAGGAAGAGGCCAGAGCCCCGCTGTGCCCTCGAGGGTACGGCCCCGACGGCCTAAGGCCGGGCCTAAGACCGGCCACCCACCGGGCCCCACGTCTTAAGGGCCCCACCCCCTCCCAATAGCACCACAGGCCGAGACGGAGCCTTGACACTGGCCCTTGAGGGCACCGCGACCCGGGCACCGCGACCCAGGCTCCGCACAGCCGAGCGCAGCGTGTTTTCCAGGCTTCCGCGCGGGCAGGGCGGCGGGAACAAGCGACGTCGGCTCCCCGCGGCTCCCGAGGCTGGAAGCGCAGGCCAAGGCTGCGGGGCGCTGGCGCCCGGGCTCTGCTGCCGGCTCTCCCGCGCAGCTCGGCGGGTGACACGTCGGTCCGCCATCGCGGGACCTCGGGCGGCGGGAGGCGCGGCAGCCTGCGGCGCAGAACCCGGCTCCTGGGGCGGAGGGAACCGTGGAAACGCCCTGGGGCTGCGAGCGAGCCGTCAGGTCCCGTCGCCTGCAGGGAGCAGAGCGCTGACGAGTCCCGCCCTTATGTCTCCCCAGAGTGCGCCGATTACACGAGGACCCGAAATCTAAGGCCGTGCGCTTTAGGTAGGCGACGCTCATGGTAAGAGGGCGACATCTCATAAAGTCGTTCCAGAGATAAAAGAAAGGAAATAAGGAAGAGAGGCAGGGGGAGGGGAGGGGAGTGGGGGAGGGGAGGGGAGTGGGGGAGGGGCGGTGGTGGCGGGAGGCGTAGGGCGCGTCCCTGCAGAAGTGCCAAGCCCGGCACCGCGAGGGGATGGAACCCATGTCCCCGGGGGAACTTGATAAAAGCCCAGCCCCAAATTCGCGTGAAATTCAGCAGCTTCTGAAAGTGTCCTGAAACCCGCTCCCTGCCCATCCCGCCTCCAAAACCGAGGCCGTTTCCTTCTGTCCCGTTTCCCTTTTCTGTCTCATACCACACCCTTTCAGCCAGCCCTCCATCTGGCTGAGACCTTGCGTAGGTCCTGCGGTGTGAGAACCTTCTCATGCCTGAGATAAGGACAGGACTCCGACAACATGCGCTTCAGCCTTCCGGACATTTACCTTTCCTAATCCTCACAACAGTTCAAAGAGGGGTCTTCGTGTTGTCACTGCCATTTTGAAGATAAATGGGGCACAGAAGAGTTAAGTAATTTCCCAGAAGTCACACAGCGGGGAGGAGGCAGAGCTGGGATTTAAACATAAGCCGTCTGGCTCTGTGGTCTGTGCCCTGCTCATCACAATAACTCGGTGACTCTGGCATTATTATTTCCCCATTTTTCCAACAATGAAACAGGCTCAGAGAAATTTAAAGACTTGTCCACTGTCATTGCCCAGTGGGACCAGTACTGAACCCAGGTTGCCTGAGTCTGTGGCTGGTGATTTTAACAGCCCTCGCATGCTCTTTACTTGCATTTATTTGTTGACTGTGGAATGCTGGAGCTGGCACCCATGCCCCCGGCTCTGCATGCTTTTCTAAAAGGATAACCAAAGACCAAAGAGTATGTCAGAGGAAGGGGAAAAAACTGTACCTCCTTAAAACTCACAAACCCTGACTTTAAAAAGCTGTGCAAGTATTCATACGTAATCCAAATTTCCAGCAGACCTCACAAGCCCCAGGACCCATGAGAAATGATTTGAACAGAGAACTCAAATTCCCCAAGCTGGGCAAATCCACCCCTAATTGTGACGCCAGCCCCAAAAGCCCCCACACTCTCTCTGCATTTCTCAGAATCCAGAGGTTGGCAGCTGAACTCACCCTAGGATGCCAACTCCTATGAAAACTATCACTTTGCCGAGCAGAGTAGTCACGCCTGCCATCCCAGCGACTCAGGAGGCTGAGGCAGGAGGATGGCCGAGTTCAGGGCCAGCCTCAGCAACCTAGCAAGACCCTAAGCACCTCAGCAAGACCCTGTCTCAAAACTCAAAATGCAAAATAAAAATTGCAGGGATGTGGCTCAGTGGCTAAGCACCCCTAAGTTCAAGCCCCAGTACCAAAAAAAAAAGAAAGAAAGAAAGGAAAGTAAAAAGAAAAGAGGTGAAAATTGTCACCACTTTTTTTTTTTTTTTGGGGGGGGGTGCTGGGGATCGAACCCAGGGCCTTATGCTTACAAGGCAAGCACTCTACCAACTGAGCCATCTCCCCAGCCCCATCACTTCTTTTTCAGATTAAGAATTCTGGGGGTCTGGAGTGCAGCTGAGGGGTTAAGCTCATGCTTAGCATGTACAAGGCCCTGGGTTTAATCCTCAGTGCCAAATAAAAAAAACAGGTAATAGCTGTAATAATTCTTTTTTTCAGATTTATTGAAGTATGATCAGCAAATAAAAAATGTGTGTATCGCCAGGCTGCGTGGGGCACGCCTGTCATCCCAGCAACTCAGGAGGCTGAGGCAGGAGGGTGGAAAGTTCCACGCCTGTCTGTCTGGGCAACCTAGTGAGACCCCGTCTCAAAATTAAAAAAAAAAATAGAAAGAGTTAGGGTAGATGTAGTTCATTGATAAAGCTCCCCATTTTTATGATGACTGACAGACATAACTCTACAAAGTGACCGCCAAATCAAGTTGACTGACATAGCCATCAGCTCAGGTAAGGACTGTGCTTTGGGGATGTGGGCACACTTGAGATTGACCCTCAAGCAAATGTGCGAAGGCCAAGCCTCCAAAATGCTATTATTGATGCCAATAGCCCTGCCGTTGTCCCCAGTGTCCCCTCCCCCCCCCCCCCGGCTTCCCCCTCCCCCTCCCCCACCAAGCCTGGCAAACACCATTCCACTCTCTGCCCTACAACTTCCACCTGTAAGTGAGATGTTGCAACATCTGTCTGTCTCGTGTGGTTGGTTTTGGTTTGGGGTACTGGATACTGAACCCAGGGGTGCTCTACCACTGAGCTCCATCCCAGCCCTTCTTGATTTTTATATTTTCAGACAAGGTCTTTCTAAATTGCCCAGGCTGGCCTCAAACTTGTGATCTTCCTGCTTCCGCCTCCGGAGTCACAGTGGGCGGGCCACCAGGCTGGCTCCATCTTGTCTTTTGGAGCCTCTATCCCGTCACTCCATGTAACTGGGTCCTCCAGTTTCAACCACGTGGTTCCAAATGGCAGAATTTCCTTCTTTTTAAAAGCTTAATAATGTGACCCAACAGAGTGAGTTCTCTTCTTAAGGGCAAGTCAGCAAGCATCACCAGGAGGTAAGGAATAGAGAGAGATTTATTACCTGCAGTAAGGAGAGCACAGAGACATCTGCAAAGCAGTGTGGGTCCCAAAGGGGAGAGGCCAGAGGTGTCCTCAGCCTGCACATACTCAGTTGGGTGCGTGCTGCACGCCAGGCAGGCTTGCTGAAGACGCAGTTCAAGGAGGAAATATGGTGGACACGATTCTGAGCATGCCCAGCTCAAGGTCAGAGAGCACACGTCACAGTAAGGGTGGCGGACACACTTCTGGATGCTGCCTCGGTGCTGCCGTGAACCACGTTTACTCCAGAGTGCCCAAGACAGAAGGTCAGAGCACCTCAGTGCTTGGAGGTGGTTCTTCATAAGTTTCTCCCAAATGTTTTAGCTGAAACGAAAGGAAAGGACAGCTTGAAGCTGTGTTACTATAGGAACTTCTCCCCCTATGGATGCCTGTCTCGCTTTCGGGCAAACAGTGTGCAGTGTGTAAAACCACATTGCCCTTTACAGTCAACCAACACACACTCGGTATGGAGGGCAGTGCTGCTGTGTGCCTGGGAGTCCCCTCACGTCAAGACTCTTCCCTTGCTCTCTCACATATTTCCTGGGAGTTCCCCACGGGGAGTCGCACAAAACCTACAGAAACAACAAAAAAAAACACACGGGCAGACCAGGGCCAAACTCCTCTCCTCTCTCCCCATCTCCAAGAGCGTGTCACATCACAGGGTGCATCTTCCTTTCCTAGATTGAGCACCACACTATACCACTACAGACTATCGTTATGCAAATAGGCACAAGCGACAAGCCCAGGCATGTCCCAGCTCTCTTTAGTTTCTAGGCCACCTGGACTGAATGTGCTGCAGAAACTCAACAGTAGGAGAAAACAACTGGGCAGGCCCAGAGACAACCACTCCAAACTTCTGAGCACCTCGGACTGATTTATAGGCTGTCCAGGGTCATAGATTTTCTAGTCTACAACAGCACATAAGTGGACACAAGGTTTCAAAAAACAACATGTGACTGTGTGTAGGGGTCCTGGAGTGGGAAGTGTTCACAGAAGCAGACAGTGATAAGGAAGCTGGCTCACAGGCCTCTCGTCCCTGTCCCTCCAGCCTTGAGCCCGAGCTTTCACAGGGGCGTTTGTTTACACTTCAAAGGGACGTGGTGAGGTCCCAGGGAAAGTCCTTTACATTCTAAAAGGAAGGAGTAAATGGTGCTAATTAGCTTCCCCGAAGCCCAGATGGCGGGAACGGGGGACGGGAGCTCTCTCTCCCCAGCCACGTCCTCAGTTTACTCTATATCCAGGCCTGGTCCGTTGCCCGCTACCAACACAAGGTGCAAACACGCACGCACCACGAACAGCTTGCCCCACACACTGGGCCCCAGTCCTCCGTGCGCCCAGTCTGCTCCACGTACCCGTGTCTGCTCATGTGTATGTTGCACGGTGATCAATCAGGGCGATTAGCACGTCCCCCCACCTGGAACCTGCACCATCTCAGGTGAGTGCACTCCAAGAAGGCATACATGACCTCGTCAGTGCCGGATGAGGTCAGGAGGATCACGAGTTCGAAGCCAGCCTCAGCAACTTAGTGAGACCCTAAGCAACTCAGTGACGCCCTGCCTCAAACTAGAAAATAGAAAGAGCTTAGGATGTGGCTCAGTGGCTAAGGGCCCCTGGGTTTATTACCCTGTACCCAAAAAAAAAAAAAAATCTGTACTTAGTAAAGATTGAGTCAAACGAATGATTTCCGTTTTGGTTCGATTTGGGTTTTTGGTCTGTTTGTTGGGTTTTTGGTCTGTTGTACTGGAATTTGACTTCACACATGCTAGGCGAATGAACCCCACTATTTTGTGTAAGCACAAAAGGAGGAGAAACAGACCTTGACAGATTCAGAGAAGCCTTCATTCCTTCAAGGACTCGGGCACCGTGGGGACACATTTTCCGGATGGGAAAATGGCCGTCAGTTACAGAGGGGTTTGGGGGTTCGCAGGGTACAGTGAGGGTGGTATCATCATTGGAAGCCGTGTCCATGCAGTTTTGACCACTGGGGGTCGTTGTACTGGTTAAAACCAGACCCCGAGGGAAGAGCACTCAGATCTTGCCCATTGTTATTTAGGACTAGTTTGCCTTGGGGGAAGGTCAAAGTTTAGGGTTCAGCATTCAGTATCCGCCCCTTTCCCCCAGGGCCCATTGTTATCAGGAAGAATGCTCTGGGGAGGCTTAATGTTGGGTCAATTTTCTCCTCCTTCCTTCTAAGCCACGTTGTCCCTCCATTTTTCTTGGGGAGCTGCCTTATAGGAATATTATTTTCCATGACTCTTCATTATGTATAATTATAATGCACTAATATAAGCAATTTAAAAAGAAAAATCAAAAACTCTGGATGCCAGATACGGATTAGAGGGAGATCGTTTTTCCAGTTGTTCTCTGGCTGGGAAGGCAAGCAGCAGGCAGGAGTAGTGCTTCTCAGTGAGAAAGAGGGAAGTCGCTGAAATCCAGCGCTGGACAGCCAGTCTCTTAGACCTAGCAACTTTGGCGTAAGGAACCAAGAACCAGGAGGAGCACTTGGGAGTCACGCAGATGTGGCGTGGCAGCAGCGGCGCAGGTTCCCACAGAGGGGAGGGGCGACACAGAGAGAGCCCCAGGGCACAAATACGGACCGCGAGCCTGCACCGCGGAAAAGCAGCCACAGTGAAGCTGATCCAGAGGCGGCACCGCCAGTGGGGGTTTGGAAAGTGCCGTTTCTCAGCTGGCAGTGGAGAGCTGGCGGGGACCACAGAGGAGGCCACGCTGCAGCCCGCCGCTCGGGAGCCCCAGGAGATCACAGCAAACCCCGCCAGAGGGTCCCAGCAGGTGCCTGCCCTGCGGCCCGCGGAGGGAGCACTAGCAGAACCTGAGCGTAACTCACTCAGGAGACGGTCCCCAGGGACTCAGGGAGTGAAGCTGTCTTCCTAGGGTCGGGGGCAGTGGAGTGAGTGACATCCCTGGAGGGTTGGTTCCCCTGCCCTAGGGTAGAACTCTCAGGAGGCTCCTGAGATCCAGACTCCCAGCAGAGATCAGCATCCGCTAGGCCCGAGGGGCGTTTTGATCTAATCTCTCCAGGGGAACACCACCTAACAATGCCCTAAGGCCTGGTGAGACCTCGGTCCCGGAACTCCCCACCCAGAGGTCTGCAGGAGCCCCACCCTGGGTGTGCATCCGTCAGGTCTGTCCAGAAAAAACCCCAATCCACAGCACTTCCTACCGTAATCAGAATGAAGTGAAAAGAGAAATCACAATTTAAAACCTACAGCAACTACATACACACATGGAGACCAAACAATACCCTTTTAATTGATGAATGGTGATACAAGAAGTCCGTGGAGAAATGAAAGACTCTTAGAATCAAATGAGAATCGTGATCCAACATAGCAGAACCTCTGGGACACTATGAAGGCAGTTCTAAGAGGAAAACGTAGAGCTATGACTGTTTGTCTCCCCTTTTCTGTGAGATGCTGGTCCTGCTGGACTCTACCTGCTCACAGCATCAGGACTGTGCTGCTGGGTCAAAGCAGCCAAGAGACCGTGCACCCTGCTCCACACAAACCAACCACGCTCCAGTGATACCGCGTTACAAAGAAATCAGGAAGATCCCAAGTAAACGACCTAAAGATGCGTCTCAAAGTCCTTGAAAAACAATAGGAATCCATTCCAAAACCAGTAGCAGGAAGGAAATGGTAAGATCAAAGTCAAAATCAATGAATGAGAGAATTTTTTAAAGCTATACAAAGGATCAGTGAAATAAAGAGTTGATTCTTTGAAAAGATAAACTCTTGGTCAAACTAACCAAAAGAAAAAGGAAGATTACCTAAATTAGGAAAATTAGAGATGAAAAGGGAGAAATCAATGCAAACATCACAAAAATCCAGAGAATAATTAGGTTCTATTTACACTCCAACAAGTTAGAAAACTTAAAAGAAATGGATACATTTCTAGATACATAAGACCTGCCAAAGTCGAATGAAGAGGACATAGAAAACCTAAACAGATCAATACTAGCAATGAGATAGAAGCAGGAATAAAAAAACCCTCCAACCAAGAAAAGACCAGGACCAGACAGATTTTCAGCTGAATTCCACAAGAGAGTTAAAGAGAAACTAATGGCGATGCTCTCCGTGAAATAGAAACACCTTCGAATTCACTCTGTGGAGCTGGTATCACCCCCACCTCAAACCCAGATAAGGACACATCAAGGAAAGAAAATACCAATATCCCCGATGAGCTTAAATGCAAATATTTTATCCTTAATAAAACATCAGAAAATCATATGAAATTAAGAAGATTGAACACCATAACCAAGTTCGTTTTATTCCAGGGTTAGCAAGGATGGTTAAACACATGCAAGTCAATAAATTCAAAACAGAATTAAGGACAAGAATCACATCCTCACCAGGCCCAGTGGTATTTTCAACAGATGCAGAGAAAGCTTTTGGAAAAAATTCAGCACTCATTCATGATTTTAAAAAAAAAACACGGAAGAAACTAGGTACGGAAGAAACTTATGTCAACACTGTAAAGTCTACATATGACAAACCCAAAGCCACACAGTGACTGGGGAAAAACAGAAAGCTTGTCCAAGAATGTCCACTCTCACCACTCCTGTCCAATGTAGCACTAGAAATTCTAGCCAGAGCACTTAGGCAAGAGAAGGAAATAAAAGGAATAAAAACTGGAAAGTCAGAAGTCAAATTATCACTGTGTGCAGATGATATGACTCCACGTTCAGAACATCCACTAAGCTCCACCAGAAGACTGCTAGAGGTAGCAAACAAATTTGGCAGAGTGCTAGGTGACAAAATCCACAGACAAAAATCAATAGCTTTCCTTTACACCAACAATGGATCTGCTGAGAAACAAATCAGGAACCCAATTCCATTCACGGTAGCCTCAAAAATGCATAGGAATAAATCTAACCTGGGAGGTGAAAGACTCTGCGATGAAACACTATAGAACACGGAAGACAGACGTTAAAGAGACACAGAAGATGGAAAGAGCCCGGGTTCACAGGTAGACAGAATGAATATTGTTAGTGCTACAGCGGATTCCACCTTCAGGTTAAGCAGCAGTTTAAAAATAAAATAAATAAAAAGAAAGAAGACCAGTAAAGTACAGGAAGGAGAACAGGGGGATGGACGAGGCGGGGACAGAGGAAGCACTGGGGACTGAGAGGGAGCCAATCACTTTCTATGCATGTACAAGGATGTCAAAGCGAACCTCAGCATTCTGTGACTACATACCTTTCTGGGACTCACTTTTCTAACTGTTCTCTCTCTCAGACCTGTCGCTCCCAAATTTCTGGGAAATCTATAAATCTTAGAGTTATTGTAAATTTGCCCACTTGTGAAAATTAGATTGTGCACTGTTAATTAGCCCACCTAAAATAGGTTAAGAGCAATTCAACATTTTAAGAAATCAATAATTTAGGGGGCTTTCCAGTGTCATCCACCAGACCAGAGGATTGCAAGGTCAAGGCCAGCTTGGGCAGCGTAGCAACACACAGTCGCAAAATTTAAGAAGGGTCAGCAGTGCTGGAGCACAGCTTGGGGTAGAGCACTTGCCCAGCATGCGCAAGGCCCTGAGTTTCATCCCCAGCACCGCAGACCCAAGGACGTTCTCCTCCTATCTGTTGTTATGGGAAAAGTCAAAGCTAAGGGGACAGAAATCTGGCTGTGGCTGCTAATAGCTGGGGAGAGACTGCACACAGCACAGAGGAGACTGTACTGGGTGGTGGACATTCTCCAGGTCTTGATGGAGGGGATGGTCACAGAACTTCATGCATTTGTGCACACAGACCACCGGGGGGTAGGGATGGACAGGAGGACCGGGGAGGATGTGGGGGGCAGTGGACGTGCTCTGTATGACACTCAATGGTGGAGACATGTCACTACAAGTTCGTCAAAACCCACAGATGCACAACACAAGAGTGTGTCCCAATGAGACCACAAATTCTGGGTGACAATGATGTGCCCATGGAGGTGTGCAAATTGTAAGGGAGGCTCCAGTTCACAGGGGATCTGGGGACGTGCAGGGCACAGATGCAAACTTCCTATACTTTTTCCTATTTTTAAAGAAAAAAACCATCAATTGTACTGTAAATAAATTATGCCTCAGTTAATGACTTCTTTTCAAAATCACATTATGGAAAGACGATTGACACGCAGTCATCCACGGGCAAATCCCAGTCACCTGCTAGCAAATCCAGCCAATCTCTGCCAACACCCAGCCATCCACTGGCAAATCCAGCCATAGGCTGACCAAACACAGCCAACCTCTGAGGACACACAGCATGGTTTCACCACCCGGCCATCTGCATACCACAGCAGCCATCCGCTGACAAAGCAAAGTCATTCACTTGCAAATACAAGCCATCTGAGGATAACACCCAGTAATCCGCTAAAAATCCCAGCCATTACCTGACAAATGCAGCCTTCCGCTGGCAACGCACATCCCTCTGTGGGCAAGTCCCAGCCGAACTTGCAAGTGCCAGTCATCAAGTGCCAAGACCCTGCCTTCCGGGCGCAAGGCGCCCACCATCTGAGCGCAAATGCCCCACCATCGGCGCGTGAATGGGTCACTATCTGCGTGCAAGTGCGCCACATTGACGCGCACATCCCAGCCATTTGCCAGCAACACCCAACAATCCGCTGAAAACCCTAGCCATCTGCGGGCAAATCCCAGCCATTCATTCGCAAATCATAGCACCCACTGGGAACACCCAATAGCTAGTCCTATCCATCCACTGGAAAATCCCACCTATCCTTTGACAAATCCCAACCACCCACTGACATATCCATCAACCTCTAGCAAATCCCGGCCATCAAAACCCAGTCATCCTCAGAGGATACCCAGCTATCCGCTGAGGACACTCAGCCACTGTGGAGAGCAGTGAGTGAGAGAGGAATCAAATTTGGTTCCAACAAGTGGATTTTATTCATGCAGCGCACACTCAACTTAACATTCCTAATAAAAGCAAGTCACAAATACATTGAAGATTCACTCCCTTGTTCACCTAGAGTCCAATCCCCATGGACTTACTCAATGCAAAGTCTCAGCCAAGATGTCAGTCAGCAAGACCGAGGGGACTCTTCTCGGCCGTAGCCTCTCAGCTCCTCAGATGTCTTCGATGTCCTCGGGTGTCCGATAAGCTGGAGGCTGGATGGCAGTCATTGTCGCAGGAGAGATGGTCAGTCATCTGGCCTCGGTGATAATAGTCGATCAGCAATAAGTGATGGAGTGGACAGGAGCTGGAGCAGTCAAGAGACAGAGTGACATGGAGTCCTCTGGTCACAGTGCTGCTGACAGTTTGCTCCAAAAGTCTAGGGGTTTAAGTAGTGATTTTCAGCCCAGTCATGCTCTGGTCTTCATTGATAAATGTAAGCCTGGGGGCAGGGCTAGTAGCCAAATAAAAACAGACAGAAAGCGTCGGTGGAAGCAAGCTTTATTGGAATTTGGCTCTCGGGCGAAATCCCCAGTCCCCCAGGGTACAGGTCAGGGTAGGGAGCCGGAGAAAATCGAAAGTGGCCCCAGCTGCCCGGGGGTCCTGCCGAGTGACAGATGGAGGTAAGGGTCAGTGGAGTTTTCCTGCCCATTTGATTGGTCACCGTGTGGCACGCTGCCCTTTGCCTCAGTAGCTCCGCTCTCCGTCATACAGTCCCCCAAATTCCGACCTAACAATAAAGACCAGAACACAACTACACTAGGAGCCACCACTCAAATCATAGATAGAGGTTCATATCGGCATTGTTCAGGAGAGTCATCCTGCCACACAGCAAGTTTGTCACCAGGTGCCTTTTATGATTTTAGTCCAGGCAAATACCAAATACAAGTCCAGGCAAATACCAAATACAGCTTATTATTACTACATAACACAAAACTATAGCAATTCCTATTATCTCCTTGTCTCATTACAGCCACCAATGTGCTTCATTCCCAAGGTTTAGGGAAATTCCTTAAGACAGCTTTATGAGATATCCTTCAGGTATCCCACAGTTCGCCCATTGAAACTTTACAATCCCATAGTTGTAGTGTACATTTTTGAGGACCTATCAAGCACAACTGCACTCCCAGATACTGGGGAGAGGGAGCCAGGAGGAACCCAAGTCCAAGACAAGCTTCTGCAGCTTAGCGAGACTCTGTGTCCTAATTTTTTTTTTTTTTTTTTTTTTTTTTTTTTTTAATGATACTAGGGATTGAATCCAGGGAAGCTCAAGTCACATCTCCAGCCCTTTTTATTTTTATTTTGAGAGACTGGGCCTTGCTAATTTGCCCAGGCTGGCCTTGAACTTATAATCCTCCTGCCTCAGCCTCCAGAGTCACTGAGATAAGTCACAGGTTGCGTGACCAGTCCTGGCTCAAAATAAAATTTTAAATAGGGTTGGGGATATAGCTCAGTAGTAGAGGGCTTGCATAATATGCACGGGGCTCAGAGTTCAATCCCCAGCACCACAATATAAAAAAGTTCTTTATAAATTTTGGAGATTAGACTCTATCTGAAGCGCATGTGGAAAAGATTTTCTCCCACTCTGTAGGCTCTCTTTTCACATTATTGATTGTATCCTTTGCTGAGAAAAAACTTTTTAGTTTTAATCCATCCCATTTATTGATTCTTGCTTTTATTTCTTGTGCTTTGGAAGTCTGGTTAAAGAAGTCTGATCCTAAGCCAACATGATGAAGATTCAGGCCTACCTTGTCTTCTATTTGGTGCAGGATCTCTGGTCTAATTCCTAAGTCCTTGATCCATTTTGAGTTGAGTTTTGTGCAGGATGAGAGATAGAGGTTTAATTTCATTTTACTGAATATGGATTTCCAGTTTTTCCAGCAAGAACTTACAAAACTTAACATCAAAAATACAAAGAACGCAATCAATAAATCGGCCAAGGAACTGGACACTTTACAGAAGAATATATCAGGTGATTAATAAATACATGAAAAAAATGTTTAACATCTCTAGTAATTAGAGAAATGCAAATTCAAACAACTCTAAGATCTCATCTTACTTCAATTAGAATGGCTATTATCAAGAACACAAACTATAATAGATGTTGGTGTGGGTGTGAGAAAAAAGACACACTTTAACATTGCTGGTGGAGTTGCAAACTGGTGCAGCCACTCTGGAAAGCAGTATGGAGAATCCTCAGAAAACTTGGAATGGACCCTCCTTTTGACCCAGTTATCCCAATCCTTGGTTTATACCCAAAGGAATTAAAATTAGCACACTACAGAAACACAGCCACATCAGTGTTTATAGCAGCTCAATTCACAACAACTAGATTGTGGAACCAACCTAGATGCCCTTCAACAGATGAATGGATAAAGAAACTGTGGTATAAATACAAAATGAAATATTATTCAGCCATAAAGAATAAAATTATGGCATTTGCGGTAAATGGATGGAATTGGAGACTATCATGCTAAGAGAAAAAGCCAATCCCCAAAAACCAAAGGCTGAATGTTTTCTCTGATTAAGTGGATGATGATACATAATGGGGGTGGGGGTAAAAGAACAATGGAGGAACTTTGGATTATGTAAAGGAAAATGAGGGTACGGAGGGGACAGGGGCATGAAAGATGGTGGAATGAGACAGACATCGTTATCCTATGTACATGTATAATTACACGAATGGTGTGAATCTACATCGTGCACAACCATAGAAAAGAAAAGATGTACCCCATCTGTGTACAATGACTCAAAATGCAGTCTGTAAAAATTAAAAAAATTAAAAAAAATAAAATAAATAAAAAACAACAACAACAAAAACAGTAGTTTGTAGTGTGATCACAGAGTTGGGCAAACATCACCACAACGTTCAAACCTTGGCAGCACATAAGAAAGAACACCATAACAACCTGTAGTCGCCCCCATTTCTCCTGCTGGCCCCTCTGATCCTCTTCCTCACCTCCCCACCCTGCCCCCAGCCACCTCTGACTTCCAATCAGGCCTCACCTACCCCACCACCCAATAGCACCCAAGACCACCAAGCTAAGGATGAACCCTTCAACAGACAGGCCTTGAGGGACATTTAAGTTCCCAAATATAGTAGCCTCTGATCTCACTGTAATTACAGATCCTTTAAGCAGCATCCCCCTTTCTTCCACCTGCCACCAAAGTCTCTGGGGAATACCAACCTCCTGCTGGCAGGAGGTCAGCTTGTTTACTTTGCACATATGAATAAGATCATAGGACTAGAGGGAGCTATTTAAACTGAAAGACAGAGATGCAAATTAATAAGATGAACATTTCTGCGGCTCAGGACACAGCTCAGGGCAGGAGAACTTGCCTAGCAGGCATGAGGCCCTGGGTTCCGCCCGGGTCCGGGCACCACAGACACACACGGAAGGATAAGACTCACGGGTCAAAGTAGGTAAGAAGAATTCTTCAACACTGTAGCTATGGCACATAAACCACTTATATATTTAGTATGATGACTGAAAATAATGATAACCACAATAGTTAAATTTATATAGCCAAGAGCAGTACCACACACCTGCAATCCCAGAGGCTTGAGAGACTGAGGCAGAAGGATCAAATGTTCAAGGCCAGCCTCAGCAACTTAGTGAGGCCCCAAGGCAAATTAGAGAAACCCTGTCTCAAAAAAAAAAAAAAAACAGAAAACAGCTGGGGTTGTGGCTCAGTGGTTTAGCGCCCTGGGTTCAATTCCTGGTACAAAAAAAAAAAAAAAAGAAAAAAACCTTATACAATGTAAAAACATGTAAATTGCAAAAAGGGGGGAGGTTGGATAATTTAAAAAAAAAAAAAAAAAAAAAAAACAAAGTTGCTTTGGTTAAGAGAAAAATAAGAGAGAGAAAATGTCACCCAATCTCCAATCTCCTCCCATAGACTGAAACCAAGTGGGATCCAGGATGAAGGGTCCTATTGATGCCATCCATAAAGATCTCCCAACAGTTGAGAAGGCAGACAGTGCCTCTGAAGAAACAAGGAAGAAACAGCCGGATCCGGTGAGCTGAAACGCCAGGCTGAGACACAGACGGTGTACTAAGCTAAGTCCAGCAGCAGTGAGACATAAGCCCCCAAATTCCAGGGACGTGAGCAAGTCCCTTTCTTGTTCATACAGGGTGTGTCAGTCAGGGCTCTCTAGCAGAACAGAACCCTTATGTCATACACAGCTATAAGAGGGACTTACTAGGTAGGTTTACATGATGGGAAGCTGAAGGGTCTCCTGAGTGTCTTCTGCAGGCTGAAGAGCTGGAGAAGCCAGTCTCTGCTCGGTCCAAGAAGCTGGAAGTGTCAGAACCAGAGAGAGAAGCCCCAGGTGGAGCCACGGACCTGAAAGCCCCCTGGAGGCTAAGGTGCCAGTCACCTCCGGAGCTGAAGAAGCGGCGGTTGATTGGCACAGGCAGCACAGAGGCGAAAGAACATGGCTCCTCAGGGAGGGAGCATGGGCACTTGCAAGCTTCTAAGTGGGCCCGGCCTCCTGGCTGGTGTCACCCACATTCAGGCCTAGTCTTCCCATTCAGTCTGCGGTCCACTCGTCAGTCACAGGCATGCCCAGAGTGTACTTCACTTCTTCTCTTGGAATCCCTTAATCCAAACAAATTGACCACCAAAATTAACCAGCACACAAAGTTCAAAGCAAATGCTGCCCAGTTGGTAGGAAACTCCCCCACACGGTGAGTCAGGACCCAGGCTGCTTCCATTCATCCATATCAGGCAACAGGAGAGGAACGAGGGCAAAGGGTCTTTTGTTGGTGTCCCTGGGCCAGCGTGGAAATGGAGGGCCTGGTTTACCTCACGTTCCACTGACTAGAACCCAGCCAAGTGGCCACATCTACAACCAAAGAGGACAGGAAACACAGTCTGGTGGTTTGTAGCCAAGACCAAAGAAAACAGTTTTCGTGAACTGCCGACCAGTTTCTGGGAACGCGAAACAAATCACTATCAAAAATAAACACGACTTCATAGTGACATCTTGGTCACTGACAAATCATCCTGTCAACAGTGGTCCTGTAAGTTTACCTCACCAGGCAAGAATCATAACAATCTTGCCAACACTCTGTGATGCTCACACCATGATGAAATCGCCCAGTGACACATGGGGAAGTGTTCCC
Source organism: Sciurus carolinensis (assembly GCF_902686445.1). NCBI lineage: Eukaryota > Metazoa > Chordata > Mammalia > Rodentia > Sciuridae > Sciurus > Sciurus carolinensis. The sequence goes on along the minus strand of NC_062229.1, from coordinate 3,845,050 downwards.
GTCGTGAAACAGGACTGTGCACAAGTAAAAAGGACATTGAAAGAAGCTTTGCAGGCGAGTCAGTGCCTAGAACAGGGAGGTGGTGCTGAAGGGAAAAGGGTCCTTGAAAGTGACATTGAAGGCAAATCCCTTCAGGGTTTGAGGAATGAATGATGGTGGCCCACAGGAAGTGGGGGAAGCTCCAAGTGGGGCAGGAGGGAGTTCCTGACTGCAGGAACAGCGCTGGGTGACACCCGTGGAGAGGCTATGGAGAGGAGGGGCGAGGAGCACAGTATGGAGGAGGAAGGACAAGCAGTAAGGTCCTCCTGCAAAGTCAGGCACTCGCTCCCTTGGGACCTTGTTGGACTCTGTCACGCTTTGGATGTGAGGTGTCCCCCAAAAGCTCATGTGTAAGACAATGCAAGAAGGTTCAGAGAAGAATGATTGGGTTATGAGAGTCTTGATCCAATCAGCGATTTGCTCCCTGATGGGATTAACTGAGTGGTGTCTGGAGGCAGGTAGGGTGCAGCTGGAGGAGGTGGGAATTGGGATAAGGCTTTGGATATATATTTTGTACATGACAACTGGAGTGTCTCTCTGCTTCCTGATCACCATGTCAGCTGCTTCCCTCCACCACCCTCTCCCACCATGATATTCAGCCTCGCCTTGAGCCCTGAGGAATGGAGCCAACCTTCTATGAACTAAGACCTCTGAAACCATGTGCCCCTGAATAACCTCTCCTCCTTTACTGCTGTGCTGGTCAGGTCATTTAGTCACAGCAGCGAATAGCTGACTAAAACAGACTTCTGGCCGTCTTGATGGTCGGCAAAGAGAAGTTCAATCTATAGACTCCAACAAGACCTGTGGTCCAGGAAAAATGCCCAAGTCAAAAACTGCCCAATAGGGCCACTCCCTGCTGGATGGTGGCCAAGCCAGCCAGGCAACTCTTCTCTGGCACGTACCACTCTGCCCAGAGTTCACAAGTATCCTTGCCCATAAAACTGTGATGCCAGTCAATGAGCTGAACACAGAACAAAGCACATGAGCCTCTGCTGTGTAGCAGATCACACAAGCGTAGTTGTGTAAAACAGCACCGATCTGTTACCTCGTGGCATCTGTGGGTCAGGCATCGCTGCGAAGCTCAGCGGGACTCACATCCGTGGTGTTGGCATCTACCTTCTGATTCTCGCCCAGGGGCTGCGGGAAGGAAGGGTGTTCAGTTTAATCCACACAGGCACAAACCCGTTTCCTTGAAGTGGGAAGACTGAGACCCCTGCTCTTCCTCTCACCACTGGCCAAGGGTCACATTCTTTTTAGGGTTTTTGCATCCCCAACTATCAGATGCGCATTTAGAGCACTTGGGGGATTAGCTCGGGCTCACCTGGTAATCCGTTTAAAAACCCTAGCTAATACATCCAGCAGCTTGTTAAAATACATATCCTCGGGGTCCCTACCTGCAAGTTCCAACTCAGTAGGTCTCAAATGGGCTCAGGGCTCTGTCATTTAAAGCTCCCAAGATAATTCTAACCTGCAACCAGTCATAAAAACTTCCTAGTGGCTGTTTCTCCCAAGCCTGGAAGAGTTCTAACCCTGTTCAGTCCAGGCCTGGGTCAGAGGTGGGACAGAAGGGGAGAAAGAGGAATATCTCTCAAAAGAGAGACTTACGCAGAACCACTCCACAGGGGAGGAAGGAAGCGTCCTCCAACATTAGTTTTAGATTTTCATTTCTCTAAGACACCCCTAGAAAGTCCGAGCTGCCAAAAGAGAAGAAATGTGCATGCAAACAGGAAGGATGCAGGATGAAAGGAGCTCTGGAGATAGACAGGGTGACGGACACTGCATTGCTCACTACCCCCAGCTGTCTGCTTCTGAGACTGTGAAGATCGCAGGTAGCCTGTGAATCTCACCACGAGAAGAAATTCCCCCGGAGGGGCTGTGGGGGTCCCTGACCTCCCACAAACCCACTCTCCTTCGGGTGCCAGGTTCCTTGCCGATGCTGTCCACGTGTGTACGCTTCCAAGTCTCTTTTTCTGTTTGAATTGAGCGGCTTTAAAAAAGAAATTGTAGTATAGCCTTGTAAAACTCAATGCGTACCAACGCCAGCCAACAGTTCCACTCGTGGTACTTCCCCCAGGAGAAAGAAGCGTGTGAAGGAGACTCTTGCAACTGCATTTTGCAGCCGCTTTACTCAAAATGAGTAAAAACTAGAAACAGCCCAAACCATGAACTGGGTGACCGGCAAACAAAGCGCTCCACCTGTGCAATACAAGGTCTCTCCCCGATGCCAAGAGCTAAGAATGGCTGCAGTGTTCGCCGGGTGCGAGACTAGACACGGACGGCACGTCCCAACCATCCAAAAGCAATTTTTTTCTTGCAGCAGGGCCTCACGCATACTCAACAAGCACACGACCACTGAGCTTTTATTTTTTATTTATTTTTAGTAACTATTCTTATTAGAGTGTTATAATCATACGTAGCATTTGGTTCCCTTTGGACAAGATTATACGTATAAGGAATTTGATTGCAATCTCCATCCCTCTCCCTCCTCCCTCCTCTGCTCTGCTGACCTTCCCTTCACTCCTTCATTTATTTTTTATTAATACTTTCTACATATACCTAAAGGTGAAATTCCTGTGGTGCATTTATATATGTGTAAGTAGCCCAGGATGGCCTGGAACTTGTGATCCGGCGGCTCAGCCTCCCCAGCAGCTGGGACTCCAAGCCTGCGCCAGCCACCACGTGGCTGCAAGTCCAAGCTGACCCCACTGGATCTTAAGGCTTGGGACACATCTTTGGTTCTGTGCTCTGCCCTCCAGGTCCACGCAGCAGCTGCATTATCCCCTTTGTCCCAAGAGAGGGACCTGTCCCCTCAGCTTGGCTCTGAGGCTCTCTACAGTGACTCACCCTTGCAGCCGAAGAGGCTGCGCAGGCTGGACACTGAGGAACGAATCCCACACCGATCACCTGAGGAGAAAGTGACCGTGCCATGGGCTTTGGTGAGAGCGGCAGCCCTGAGGACCTCCAGCCACCTCCGGGTTCACTGGTGCCTCTCCTCCAAGGACCACGCAGGCTCCCAACTGAAGTGTGCTCCCCAAGGAAATCCCAGAAGTCCGAAGCCATCCTGTCCCTTGTCCCTTTTGCTCCGACAGGCAGGCCCTTGCTGGTGTGATCACATCTCTATCCCTGGCAATCTCTTTACCAAACGGTTGTTCCCTCATACCATGGTGTTCTCTGTAGAATAGTTTTCCTTGTATTTTTGCAATATGAATAAGCCAAGAATGTTCCAGATCTCCAAGTCCTGGTTCCTCTTTACTTCTGGACTCCTCTGATGTGTCTCTGCCCTCTTGCATTTTACTGGAATTCCTGAGAAACCACAATGTTCCTTCAACGCTTAGAAATCTCCTCAGCTGGGGCTGGGGATATAACTCAGTTGGTACGGTGTTTGCCTCACAAGCACAAGGCCCTGGGTTCAAATCCCCAGCACGGAAAAAAAAAAAAATGAAATCTCCTCAGCTGAATATTCAGATTTCTCACTTGCAAGTTCAATATCACAGAAAACACTAGAACACAATTCAGCCAAGGCTTCCGTCAACTTTCCTCCAGTTTCCAATCACCGGGTTCCTCACTCCATCTGAAACCTCACCAATATGGCCTCTACTCTTTCCAACATATTTTTTTTTGGTGCACTTACTAGTGGGATTCATCATCCCACACCCGGACGTGCACAGGGCCGGACAATAGAATCCGACCAACATCTTCCCCCATATTCCCCTTCCCTCCCTCCTCCCTCACCCAGGTCACTTCCCTCAGCTCTTCTGATCTCCCTTTGATCTCCATGGAGTCTGCCCCCACCCTTCTTGTCCTTTTTCCTCTCCGGGAAAGAGTCATGTGACCCTTGACCTTCTGAGTTTGACTTATTTCGCTTAACATATGGTCTCAAGTTCCATCCATTTTCCTAAAAATGCCATAATGTCATTTTTCTTGGTGGCTGGCTAAGACTCCACTGTGTCCGTACACCGCATTTCCCCACCCACCCCTCCCTGGTGGACACCTAGGCGGGGTCCACGGTTGGGCTGCTGGGCTGGGCTGCTGTAAGCGAGGGGCGCAGGCGTCCCGTGGTAAGACCTGGATTCTTCAGGTAAACTCCAGGAGCGATATGGCTGGGCCCAGGGCGGCCCCACGCCTCGCTTTCCAGGAGCCTCCATACCCGTTCCATGGCGGCCGTGCTGATTTACAGTCCCAGCACCAGTGTAGAAGCCCCTGTCCCCCCACGTCCTTGCCAGCACGTGTTGCTTGCTCGTGTTCCTGATGGTCGCCATTCTGACTGGAGCGAGACGAAATCTCAGTGTGGTTTTGATTTTCACTTCCTTAATCGCTAATGATGAACACTTTTCATGTGTTGGCCATTTGTATTTCTTTTTTGAGAAGTGTCTGCCCATTCATTAAAGAGATTATTTGATATTTTGGTGTAAAGGTTTTTGAGTTCTTTATGTATTCTGGATATTAATCCTCTGTCAGAAGAGCAGCTAGCAAACATTGACTCCTATTCGGTAGGTTCTCTCTTCACATTATTAAACTGTTTCCTTTGCTATGCAGAAGTTGTTAAATTTGATGCCATCCTGTTTATTTAAAGTCTTGGCATCATTTCCTGATATTTAGGGGTCCTACTGAGAAAGTCATTGCCTGTGCCTAAAAGCTGGAGTGTTGACCCTATATTTTCTTCTGGGAGTTGCATAGTTTCTGGTCTAATTCCCAAAGTCTTTTTTTTTTTTTTTTTTTTTTTTTTTTTTTTTTTTGGGTGCTGGGGATCGAACCCAGGACCTTGTGCTTACAAGGCAAGCACTCTAATAACTGAGCTATCTCCCCAGCCCCTAATTCCCAAGTCTTTGATCAATTTCAAGTTGACTTTTGTGCAGGGTAAGAGATAAAAATCTAATCTCAATCTTCTACATATGGATAAGCAGTTGTCCCAGCACCATTTGTTTAAAGGGTTATCTTTTCTCCAGTATATGTTTTTGGCACCTTTGTTGAGGATCAGAATACTTCGTCTGTGTGGATTTGTCTCTGTGTCTTCTATCCTGCACCGTTGGCCTGCTTGTATGCCAATACCATACAGTCTGTGTTATTACAGCTCTGTAATATCAGTTCAAGTCGGATATTGTGATGCCTCCAGCATTGTTTCTCTTGACTCAGAATTGCTTAGATGATTCTGGGTCTATTATTGTTCCAAATGAATTTTATGGCAATTTTTTCTAGGTCTATGAAGAATGTCATTGATATTTTGATGGTAATTGCATAGAATCTGTGTATTTATCTTGGTAATAGGTCCTTTTTAATAAAATTAATTCTCCCTAACCTTGAACACAGGAGGCCTTTCCATCTTCTTGTGTCTTCTTCAATTTCTTTCATCAGGAGGTTTTTCAAGATGATGGAATAGAGGAGGTTGCTTTCCTGTCTGCTCTGTGATATGAAACCAAGAATGCAGATAGCAGCTTTTCAGCAAGGTGGGTGGAAAATAAAAGTGGGGGGACTTTACTGGAAATTAATACTGGACATTCGAAGCAGATTGGGGATTCATGAGGTTGGATGTAATAAAATAGGCATAAAACCCCAGTGCCAACGCTGCCACTGCTGCCATCGCCAATGGCACCAGCCAGAATAATCCCCTCAAGAGCAAAGTAGAGGGATAAGAGAACTAAAGGAACCTGCATTTTTAGGAGGTCTGTGGCATGCCTGGGTACAGAGAGATCAAATATCAAAGACACTGCTGGACTAACCTGAAAGTCATGCTGCACAATGTCCTTGGGCAGGAAAGAAGCCACATCTCCCCTGGATGCCTGCAGAGGACAGAGGAAGGAGACATTTTGTAGGTACAGCACAGGGGCCAGTAGCTGGGGGAGCCAATTCCTAGAAAACTCAGGTGGGCCCCAAATACAGACCTGGAAAACCACACCACATGGCATAGAGAGTGCCTAAGTGGCCAGGAGGAAATCGTATCTGGAGAGAGGTTTATATTGTTTGCATCGGTCATTGTTATTATCTGTCTCCCCCTAAACAGTGAGGAACTGGAAACCTTCAGGGACACTGTATGTCCACAGTGCAGAAACTGTACTGACTCAGATCCACATGGCTAGATTGGAACACACACAAACTACATGAAAAGCAAGGGACCAAATTGTCCCAAACAAACCAAAATAGTCCAATAACAGAATCCATCGATACCACAGTGGTAGAAATGTCAGAGAAGGAGTTTAGAATGTACAAAGTTAAATTGATCTGTGAAGTAAAGGACAATGTAAGGAGTGAAATCAGAAAGAAAACACAGGAAGTGAAAGATCACTTCAATAAAGAGATAGAGGTTCTGAAAAAAAAATCAAACAAATTCTGAAATGAGGGAATCAGTAAACCAAATTAAAAGTTCAATGGAAAGCATCACCAGTAGACTACACCATTTGGAAGATAGAGTTTCAGGCAACAAAGACAAAATATCTCAAAAATAAAGTGGACCATGGAGAAAAGATGTTAAGAGACCATGAACAAAACTTCCAAGAATATCAGAAAATTTCCCAGACCTTAAGATTGAAATAGAAAATCAAATCCATGACCCCAAACATACAAAATTATAATAGGCCCACACCGAGACAAATTATTATGAAAATGCCTAACATACAGAATAAGGATAGAATTTTAAAACCTGCCAGAGAAAAAGGACAAGTCACATTTAGAGGGAAACCAGTCCAAATCTCAGCTGATTTCTCAACCCAGATCCTCAAAGCTAGGAGGTCTTGGAATAACATATACCAAGCTCTGAAAGAAAAGGAATGCCAGCCAAAAATACTATGCCCAGCAAAATTAGGCTTCAGAATTGATGATTAAATGAAAAACCTTCCATGAAAAACAAAAGTTAAAAGAATTTACAACTAGAAATCCTGCACTACAAAACATACTCAATAAAATATTTCATGAAGAAGAAATGAAAAATAAAATTGAAAACTAACAAAGGGAGGAACTACACTAGAAAAGTAGTCACTCAAAGGATAAATGAATTCAAATTAAAAACCAGAAATAAATCAAAATGATAGGGAATAAAAATCATTTCTCAGGGGCTGGGGCTATAGCTCAGTTGAAGAGCACTTGCCTAGCACATGTGAGGTACTGAGTTCAGGCCTCAGCATCACCACATGAAAATAAATAAATAAAATAAAATTATTCTTTCCATCTACAACAAAGATTTTTTTAAATCATTCCTTGATAATAACATTGAATGTAAATATCCTAAAGTTATCAATCAAAAAACATAGATTAGAAAATTGGATTAAAAACAAGACCCAACAATATGCTGTCTCCAAGAGAATTACTTCTTAGGCAAAGACATCCACAGACTGAAGGTGAAAGAATGGGAAAAAAAATAATCACTCACATGGATCTCATAAACAATCAGGGGTCTCTATCCTCATATAAGTTAAAGTGGACTTCAATCAAAGTTCATCAGAAGGGACAAAGGTCAATTCATACTGCTTAAGGAAATTATATATCAACAAGATATAACAGTTGTAAATATTTATGCCCCTCAAAAATGGAGCATCTATGTACATCAAACAAACTCTTCACAATTTTAAGAATCAAACAGACCACAACACAATTATACTGGGTGACTTTAACACACCTGTCTCAAGACTGGATAGATCTTCCAAACAAAAACTAAATAAAGGAACTATAGAACTAAAAAATACAATTGAAAATTTAGACTTAACAGACATAAATAGAACATTTTATCCATCACCGACTGAATACACTTTCTGTTCAGCACCCCATGAATCCATCTCTAAAATAGACCATATTTTAGCCCACAAAGCAACTCTTAGCAAATACAAAAAGTAGAAATAATACCTTGCATTCTATTACATCATAATGGAATGAAATCAAAGATAAAATTTAAAAAATATAAGCTACTCTAATACCTGAAGGCTAAACAATATGCTATTGAATGACCAATGGATAACAGAAGAAATCAGGGGTAAAATTTAAAAAATACTTAGAGGTACATGAGAATAGCAACAGAACATATCAAAATCTCTGGGACCCTATGAAGGCAGTTCTAGGAAGAAAGCTCATTGTATTGAGCTAATTCATTAAAACTATAGGAAGTCAGTGGGCTGGAGATATAGCTTAGTTGGTAGAGTGCTTGCCTCACAAGCACAAGGCCCTGGGTTCAAATCCCCAGCACCACAAAAAAAAAAAAAAAAAAGTATAGAAAGTCACCAAATAAACAACCTAACATGTATTTCAAAGCCCTAGAAAAAGAAAAACAAATCAACACTAAAGAACTAGAAGACAGGAAATTATTAAAATCAAAGCTGAAATCAATGAAACTGACACAGAAAATTTTTTGAAAAAATCAATGAAACAAAAAGTTGGTTCTTTAAAAAAATTAAATAAAATTGGTAAATGGTTAGCCAAGCTGATCAAGAAAAGGAAGGGAAAACCTCAAATTACTGAAATTTATTATGGAAAAGGAAATATTTCCACGAACACTACTGAAATACAGAATTATAATCAGAAACTATTTTGAAAATCTATACTCTGATAAAATAGAAAATCTTGAAGACATCAACAAACTTATAGAGTCATATGACCTACCCACATTGAATCAGGAGAACATAGAAAATTTAAACAGATCAATTTCAAGCCATGAAATTGAAGATGCCATCAAAAGCCTACCAACAAAGAAAAGCCAGGACCAGATGGATTCTCAGGGAGTTCTACCAGACTTTCAAAGAACTAACACCAATCCTCAAAGTATTCCATGAAATAGAAAAGAAGGGAAACTTTCCAACCTTATTCTATGAAGCTAGTATCACCCTGATACCAAAATCAGACAAAGGAAAGAAAGAAGGAAAGAGGGGAAGGAAGGAAGGAAGGAAGGGAGGGAGGGAGGGAGGAAGGAAAGAAGGAAGGGAGGAAGGAAGGAAGGAAAAAAGGAAGGAATAAAGAAAAAAAGGGAAAGAAAGAAAACAAACTTCAGCCCAATATCTTGGATGAACATAGATGCAAAAATTCTTAATAAAATATGGCACATTGCATACAAAAAGATATTTAACAGCTAGTACACCATGATTGAGTGGGGTATATTCCAGAGATGCAAGCCTGGTTCAACATAGAGAAATCAATAAATCTAATTCACCGCATCAGTAGATTTAAAGAGAAGAATCACGTTATTATCTCAATCGATGCAGAAAAAAACATTTGACAAAATATAGTATCCATTCATGTTCAAAACACTGGAAAAACTAGGGATAGTAGGAACTTACCTCAACATTGTAAAAGTTATATACATTAAACCCAAGGCCAACATCATTCTAAACAGAGAAAAATTGAAACCATGCCCTCTAAAAATTGGAACAAGACAGAGATGCCCTATTTCAACACTTCTATCCAACATAGTTCTTGAAACTCTAGCCAGAGAAATCATGCAAAAGAAAGAAAATAAAGGGATATGAATAGGAAAAGAGGAGCTCAAACTATCCTTATTTGCAGATATGATTCTATATTTAAAAGACCTAAAAACTCCACCAGAAAACTTCTAGAACCCAAAAATGAATTCATCAAAGTAGCAGGATATAAAATTAACACCCATAAATCAATTGCATTCCTATACACCAATGATGAATCAGTTGAAAGGGAAATTAGAAAAAATATCCCATTCACAATATCCTCAATAAAATAAAATAAAATACTAACAAACGAGGTGAAAGACCTCTACAATGAAAACTACAGACTACTAAATAAAGAAATAGAATAAGACCTTAAAAGATGGAAAGACCTCCATCTTCTTGGATAGCATGAATTAATATTGTCAAAATGACCATATTACCAAAAGTGCTATAAAATTTAATGCAATTTCCATTAAAATTCCAATGATATTCTTCATAGGAATAGAAAAGGCAGTCATGAAATTCCTTTGGAATAATAAGAGGACCAGAATAGCCAAAGCAATCCTTAGCAAGAAAAGTGAAGCAGGAGACATCACTATAACCAGACTTTAAATTATACTACAGAGTTACAGTAACAAAAACAGCATGGTATTGGCACCAAAACAGACACAAAGACCAACAGAACAGAATAGACGACACAGAGAAAAATCCACATAAATACAGTTACTTCATACTAGACACCATAAACATACATTGGAGAAAATATAGTCTCTTCAAACAATGGTGCTGGGTGGGCTGAGGTTGTGGCTCAGTGATAGGGCACTCACCTAGCATGTGTGAGGCACTGGGTTCAATTCTCAGCACCCCATATAAACAAATGAATAAAATAAAGATCTATCAACATCAAAAAAAATTTTTTTAATGGTGCCAGGAAAACTGAAAATCCATACGTAGCAGAATGAAATTTAACCCCTACCTCTCTCCCTGCACTAAACTCAACTCAAAGTGAATCAAGAACCTAAGCATTAGACCTGAGACCCTGCCCCTAGTAGAAGAAAATATAGTCCTTGTAGGCCCAAATATATATCACATTGGCTTAGGAATCCAATTCCCAACAAGACTCCTAAAGTGCAAGAAATAAAATCAAGAATCAGGGGCTGGGAACATAACTCAGTTGGTAGAGTGCTTGCCTAAAAAATCAAGAATCAATAAATGGCCAGGTGCTGTGGTGCTTGCCTGTAATCCCAGTAGCTCAGAAGGCTAAGGAAAGAGGATCTGGTATTCAAAGCCAGCCTCAGCAAAAGCAACTCAGAGATACCCTGTCTCCAAATAAAATACAAAATAGGGCTAGAGATGTGGCTCAGTAGTCAAGTGTCCCTGAGTTCAATCCCCAGTGTCAAAAAATAAATAAAATTTAAAAATCAATAAATGGGATGGCATCAAACTAAAAAGTTTCTTAACAGCAAAAGAAACAAGAGTGTGAAGAGAAAGCTTATGGAATGGGAGAAAATCTTTGCCAGCTGCACCTGAGATAGAGCATTAATCTCAGAATATATAAAAACTCAAAGAAACTTAACACCAAAAAAAAAAAACAAATGACCCAATCAAAAAATGGGCAAAGGAACTGAACAGACACTTCACAGAAAAAACACGCTCAACAAATAAATGAAAAAAGGTTCAACATGTCTAACAACTAGAGAAATGCAAATTAAAACCAGACAGAGATTCCATCTCGTCCCAGTCAGAATGGCAATGATCAAGAATACAAGTAACAATACATGTTGGTGAGGATGTGGGGGAAGGGCACATTCATACATTACTGGTGGGACTGAAAACTGGTGCAGTCACTCTGGGAAGCAGTATGGAGATTCCTCAGAAAAGTAGGAATGGAATCTCCATTTAACCCAGTTATACTACACTTCTAAGGTCTCATCTCACCCCAGTCAGAATGGCAATTATGAAGAATACAAGCAACAATAAATGCTGACGAGGATGTGGGGGAAAAGGTACACTCATACATTGCTGGTGGGAAGGGCAAACTGGTGCAATCGGTATGGAAAGCAGCATGGAGATTCCTCAGAAAACTGAGGAACCGCCATTTGACCCAGTTATCCCACTCCTCAGTTTATACCCAAAGGACTTAAAATCAACATACTACAGTGATATAGCCACATCAATGTTTATAGCAGCTCAATTCACAATAGCTAAACTTATGGAACCAACCTAGGTGCCCTTCAACAGATGAATGGATAAAGACAATATGGTATAGCCATATGATGGAATATTACTCAGCTTTAAATAAGAATGAAATTCTGGCATTTGATGATAAATGGATGGAGTTAGAGAATATCATGCTAAGTGAAATAAGCCAAACCCAAAAATCCAAAGGCCGAATATTTTCCCTGATTTGCAGAAACTAATTCACAATAAGAGGGGTGGGGAATAGGGAAGAACAGAGTTACTCTATATTAAGTAGAAGGGAGTGAAGGGAGGGGAAGGGGTATGGGGGAAAGAATGATAGTAGAGTGAAACAGACATTATTACCTCATGTACATGTATGTCTGCATGACCATTGTGATCCTGCAGTATGTACAATCAGGAAAATGAGAGATTACACTCTATGTATGAGCTATCAAAATGCATAAATACGTTCTACTGTCATGCACAACTAATTAGAGACAAACAAAATTTTTAAATTTTTTAAATAATATTATAATTTTAAAATATTTAAATAATAATAATTACATAACATGTATAAAGAGATCATGGGAATGACATGTCAAATTCAGAGAATGGCAAATATGGAGAATTAACTGGATTGGGAATGTTTTAATTCTTCTCTTTTTGCAGTGCTGGAGAGTAATGTTTTAATTCTTAAGCTGAATGTTCATTTTATTTTTCTCTATATCTTTAGGCATTACTTAATATTTCATAATAAAGTATTTATTATTATAAATTTCATAATATATAATATTTTTAAAAATCTTTTTTGAATGTCCTATAGTTTTCATTATAGAAGTCTTTCACCTTCTTGTTTAGATTTTTTCCTAAATATTTTATTATTTTTGATCTTGAGATGCATCATTGAGTTTTTTTATTTAGGATCTATGTGATTTTTTTTTTTTTTTTTTTTTTTTTTTTTTTTTTTTTTTTTTTTTTGGTGCTGGGGATCAAACCCAGGGCTTTGTGCTTACAAGGCAAGCACTCTACCGACTGAGCTATCTCCCCAGCCCTCTATGTGATTTTTGTATGTAGACACTCAGCTATAAATTTTCCTCTTAGAACTGTCTTCATAGTGTCCCAGAGGTTCTGATATGTTGTATCACTGTTATTGTTTGATTACAAGAATTTTAAAATTTCTCCCTTGAATTCTTCTATCACCCATTCATCATTCAAAAGTGTATCGTTCAGTCTTCGTATATTTATATAGCTTCTGTAGGTTTTTTATTTAATGTTGACTTCTAATTTCCTCCCATTATGATCAGATAAGATGCAAATACTTATTTTGATTTTTTTTATTTTTTAAGAGTTGCCAACCTTGATGCCCTTCAATAAGTGAATGGATAAAGAAACTGTGGTATATATACCCAATGAAATATTATTCAGCCATAAAGAATAAAATTATGGCATTTGCAGGTAAATGGATGGAACTGGAGACTATCATGCTAAGAGAAAAAGCCAATCCCAAAGAAACAAAGGCTGAATGTTTTCTCTGATAAGTGGATGATGATACATAATGGGGGTGGGGGTGGGGGTAAAAGAACAATGGAGGAACTTTGAATTATGTAAAGGGAAATGAGGGTAGGGAGGGGGCAGGGGCATGAAAGATGGTGGAATGAGACAGACATTATTGTCCTAGGTACATGTATGATTACACAAATGGTGTGAATCTACATCATGTACAACCATAGAAAAGAAAAATTGTACACCATTTGTGTACAATGAATCAAAATGCAGTCCGTAAAAATAAAAAAAAATTAAAAAGAATTGTTTCATGGCCTCAAACATGTTCTGTTTTAGAGAAGTTTCTATGAGAACCTGAAAAGAAAGTATATTTGACTGTTGCTGGATGAAATATTCTGTAGATGTCTGTTAAGTCTATTTGATTTATAATATTTTTCAGGCCAAAAGAGTCTTCACTGGTTTATGTCTGGATGATATATCTATTGATGAGAGAGGTGTGTTTAAATCAGTCAGTAATATTGTACTTGGGCATATCTGAGTCTTTAATTCAAGTATTCTCTGTTTTATGTAATTAGGTGCACTAATGTTTGGAGCATAAATGTGTACTATTGTTATATCTTCTTGTTGGATTTTCTCTTTACCAGTATGAAGTGACCCTCTTTGTCTCTTCTGTATGATCTTGCCTTGAAGTTTGCTCTGTCAGATATGAATAGCAACTCTTCCTTGTTTTCAGACTCTATTTGAATGGCATGTCAATTTCAAGTCTTTCACTTTCAGCCTGTGCTGGTCTTTGCCTGTAAGGTGAGTCTCTTGCAAACAACATATAGTTGGGTCTTATTTTTCAATCCATTCTGCCAGTCGTTCATTTAATTGAAGAGTCAAGGCCATTTACATTTAATATTATTATAGAAAGATGTTCATTAATCCCTGCAATTTTGATTTATTTCCAATGTTTAATTTGGTCCTGTTTCTCATGTGCTTGGTTACTCTTCAAATGAGATTTGTCCATTTGTAAGCTCTGGGGTTTGTTTCTTATTTCTTCAGTGTGAAATATTTCTTTAAGTATTTTCTGTAATACCAGCTTAGTAGTCATGAATTCTTTTAGTTTCTGTTTATCTTGGAAGGCTTTTGTTTCTTCTTTGATTCTGAAGGACAGCTATGGTAGATAGAACAATCTTGGTTGACAGTTACTTTCTCTCAGGATTTGGAACACATTCTAAGTCCTTTTGAATTTTAGAGTTTGTGCTGAGAATTCATAAGCAATTCTGTTGCATTGCCTCTAAATGGGACCTGATGGTTTTTCTTTTGAAGCTTTAAAAATTCTAGCCTTGTTCTGCTTTTCAATTATCATGCGTCATGGAGTTTCTTTTTTGATCTTGCTTAGTTGGGATTCTGCATGCCCCCTGTACTGGGGTGTCCATATTATTCTCAAACTTTGGAAATTTTTCTGCTATTATTGCCCCAAAGAGCTATCCATTCCTTTAGCCTCCATCTCACAACCCTCTGCAATTCCAGTGATTCTTAAATTTGGTCTCTTGTGTACCAGGTTCTTGTACATTTTGGTCATGGTTACTTATTTTCTTTTCTTTATACTGTCTGAATGTTCAAAGTCAGACTTTTTTCTTCTAGCTCTGAGACTGTCTTCAGCATGATCTACTCTATTAGAGAGACTTCAGCTGAACATTTTATTTGATTTATTGTGTCTTTCATTTTCTAGACTTCTATTTGGTTCTTTTTCAGTATATCTATTTCCATATTGAATTTCTCATTCATGTCCTATACTGACTTCCTTATTGATTATTTGTTTTCTATGTTTTTTTGGAATTTGTTGACAATTTTTATAATCACTCTTTTGAATTATTTTTCTGATACTACATTTGCTTCTGTATCTTTGGAGTCAGTTGCTGGTAAATTATGAATATTAGGAGGCATTGATACCTTGTTTTTTCTTTTTTTTTTTTTTTATTCCTGTTTTGGGTTTTATGGATCTGTTGGAATGGATTTCTCTTTCGTTCTTCTGCGTGGACCTTTTTAGGGCATGATCTCTTGCTGAAGTGTCCTGGAGTGATCTAGTTTGAGATCCTCTATAGGTGACCTTCACAGTCCTTCACAACTTTGTGATAATTCTCTCTTGCTGCTCTAGGAGTGGATGTCCATCAGTGGGAACTCAGTCATTCCTAACTTTGGGTCTAGTCATAGTTTGGCAATTTTGCCTCTTCTATTATTTGTATTAAAGTCTTGCTGAAGTTTTAGCATGATGAATTTGTGTGTGGAGCAAGATGCACTGTCTCTTGGCTTGGTCTGATTTATCAGCTCTCTGCCCTGTGACTTGTGGTGTCCCTGCAGATTCCCTACACCTCTCTGAGAAGCAGTATCCCACTGCTTAAAACTCAAGTCAGGGAGCAACTGGAAATACAGCCTTCTTCTAACCTGGCATCTTGGATCTTCACATATTCCCTTCTTTTCCTTCAAAATGTGGGTGATTTTCTATTTTATGATTCAACTCTTAATCTCAGAAAATCTAACACCAGCATCTGCTTCCTCCTGCCTCTCCTGGTGGGGATGGAGAGAGGGACAACACAGGACTGGCAACCTTTGCTCCTCTGGGCAGCCATAGAAGTGGCTCATGGCCACCAGCCAGGGCCATCTGCTGTTTCTCAGATCATTCTGAAGAAGAATCTTTCTTTAGTGGCCACAATTCTACCCACATTCTATTCATGATATGCATTCCCTAAAACAGTTGACTTTCTCTATAGATCTCTTTTCCTCCCATACCCTTACCAGAATCACCTTTAAGGTCCACAGTTCTGCCAATAATTCTTTCCAGGATATCTAGGCCTGTTCTCCCACCTTCAAAGTGTTCCCAGCCTGGTTCCAAAGCCACTTCCACATTTTTAGATATTCATCGCAGCAGCACCTCAGTTCTTGGTTCCAAAATCTGTATTAGTCTGCTTGCATAACAAAATTCCACAGACTAGGTGATTTGAACAATAAAACTTTATTTTCTCACAGTTCTTTTCCAATAGAAGTCCAAGATAAAAATTTCAACCAGTTTGTCTTCTGGTAGGATGTGTCTTCATAGCCTTCACACTTGATCTTAGCCAAAAGGCTGAGAAGCGATTTCATAGCCTTCAGACAGCCACCTTTTCCATATGTCTTCACATGGTCCTTCTGTGGTGCTTTCTTATAGAAAAGGATGCTCTGGTGTTTCTTCTTATAAGACCACTAACCCTGCTGGCTTTGGGCCCCACCCATAAGACTTCCTTTGACCTTAATTACTTCCTTAGAGGATCCATCTCTGAACAAAGCCAAACCATGGACTAGAGCTTCAACAAATGAATGGGGGAACATGAGCATTCAGTTTATAGCAGGGGCATGTGGAAAGATCCTAGAGACTCCAGAGAGGTTGGACTCTTAAATTCTGAGGAGTCTTAGCAGCAACTCCCACCTCATCTGCAGAGACAAGTCCTGCTTTGTCTGAAAAAACTTTAGTGGCCTCCTCTGCAGCAATTTCAAGATGCTTTTAGCTGTCCAGGGCCACCCCACAACCACTCATTGCTTCTGTGCCCATAACAAGACTCAAAATGTGACCCGTGAATGAGTTACACTGAAGAACAATAAGAATTTTCCAATTTGCACACAGAAATCTGGGGGATTTATGTTGGAATGGGTATAAAGATTGTGGGATAACAGTGGAGGGAACAGAGATGGACTGAGTGATATGGGCCCAGGGAATAGTAATCTTATGTCAACTTATTGGGTGCTCAGATATATGAGGAAACATTATTCTGGATGCGTCTAATGAGGGTGATGCTGAATGAGACTCCCATTTGAATTGGTGGGCTGAGTTTAGTGGACAGAGTCCCCTAGTAAAGGTGGACTCTGTCTAATCTGTTGAAGGCTGAATAGAACAGAAAGCTGAGCCAGAAAGAATTCATTTTGTGGAGTTTTTGGTCATTCTATTTTCTTAGATGGGGTTTCACTATGTTACCAATTCTGGTCTTGAACTTGTGGTCAAGTTCACAGGTCATGTGATCCCCCTGCCCCGTCTTCTAGGTCGCTGGGACTGCAAATGTGAGTCACCCACCACACTGATAGTCTTGAGGTGAGTCACTGGCCTCCTCTTGCTTTGGACCTTGACTGCAGCTTGAACATTCAGCTCCTCTGATTCCCAGGCCCTCAGGCTGCAGGTGACAAGATGTCTTCCACTCTGTACTTACCTGAGCCCATGCCCTATAATAAATCTCCTTACACACACACACACACACACATACGGTTTTCCCAGAGAAGCTTAACTAATATGGACATACTAAGCTGAGATTCTGTGTTGTAATGGTGTCATCTGGCAGCTTATAAAGGATTCTAACAGTGTTGTAGGTTTCCTAAAACATAAACCCAAAGCTGGCCTAAACTAAACACAGTTTAACATAGCAGAAGTGCCTTCCTACACAAGGAAGAGAAAGAACAGAAAGGCTTAGGGACGTGAGAAGAGAAGAGTGGAATCAACGTGAGATCCCTTCCCCCACCCCAGAAGATGGAGCATATACCCTTCACCCTGTTGCAGTTTGGATGCAGAATGTCCCCCAAACACTCACTGTTCAGAGCCTGGTCCGCAGGTGGCGCTGATGGAGGTGGTGGAAACTCCAGGAGGTGGGCCCACTTGGGAGAGAGGGGCGCTGGGCCTTTGGAGGGTCTGTGGGTCCCACCTCCCCAGGTCTGCGCCTCGGTCGGGCCTGCCGGCTGTTCTGCATCACCACAGGCCCGGAAACCACACCGCCGGCCAACCGCAGGCTGAAACTTCTGAAACCGGGATCCAAAGTAAATCTTGCTCCTTTAGGTTGGTTTCCTCAGGAATTAGAAGGCCGTGAGGGAACTCTAATACACACCACAACTCTAAAGAGTAAACGGGGCCTGGGGTGTCCCTCGGCATGCAGGAGGCCCTGGGCTAGATCCCCAGCACTGGAAAAAGAGGGAAGGAAAGGAGAAAGGAAGGAGGAGGAAGAGAGGGAAGGGAGAGAGAGAGAGAAAGCAAGCAAGCAAGAGAGAAAGGCCCCTTGGCCTCCTCGGGGATCTCAGTCAGCAAACAGAGAAGTGACACCCGACCGCATGTGTGACCGCCCCACCACCCAGGGCAATCTCAGGACCAGTGACTGCAAGAAGGCCGGTCCCTGGGGGCGTCCCCTGTGACCACCACTGCATCTGCAGGGCAGCTACCTCAGGGAGGCCGTGCCTCCAGCACCACCTCCCCGCCCGCGGGGAGGTGAGTCACCACTGGGGGGACCCACGCCGCGCCCCTCACGCCAGTCAAGCGATCAATCAGCCCAGGTGCCCAAATGCGGGAACCGAGGTGTGTACATGCGGTCGGGTCCCGCCCTGTCGTCCGGGAGAAATCCGGGCCTGCGCGGAGACTGCATGAAACTAGCGGGAAAGGGCGCATCACAGGGGACCCTGGGAAGGAGCCTGGACACGAGAGGAGTGGGGGGACTGTCAGAGAAGAGGATGGGGAGGGCCCGGCAGAGGACGGGGGGGGGGGGGGGGGGCAGGACAGAGGACGGTGGGGGGCAGGGCCGAGGTATGTTATTTGCATGTGCGAACACCATGCCAGTGTGAGCCCTTATTCTGTATCATGAAAATGCACTAATTAAAATAAAAAAATAACCTTGCCCAGCTGAGGTGCTTCCCAAGAGTAAATAAAGGAAACACGGCAGCGAAAGAGGTGGTTATAATAAATACTAGGCAGGCGCAAGGTGGCCCTGGCCGGTTAGAGAATCCCCGACCTTAACTCTCTGGAGGGTTTCTTATTTGTTGTGAGGCAAGTGTGCTTGTGCCTGTGTGTACATAGAGGGACATCAGAAATGCCTCTCCTCCTCCCCTCTTCCTTTTCTTATCCCATTATCAGGCATAAGTCCCTCAGGGGTTAGCACTTGTCTCCAGTGTGTGGGGGCCACACCACAGAGAGGAAGCTGTGTGGACTTCCGGTCCTGGTGTTGAGGTGCTGTTAACTTTACATTACAGGGTGATGATATTTTGTCCACAACAGACTGCTTGTAAGACACAGTCACATAAGAATATATGGCCCAGGGACAACAAATTGGGTCCAACCAGTTGCTCCAAAATCCAGATGGAGGCTGGGGATGTAGCTCTGTTGGTGGAGTACTTGCCTCCAAAACCCAAGGCCCTGGGTTCAATCCCCAGCACCACAAAATAATAATAATGATAATACATAAAAATCCTGATGGAAAAGTCAGGGTAAAAAGCAGGATCAGCTCTCAGTCAGCACAACTGCACCAGGAGGACAAGGGGACCAGCTCTCAGCCCTCTCTTTGCGGTTTTAGAAGGGAGAAAGAGGACAGGACTGGGGTTTGCTCCGTGGCAGGTTTTGGTGAAGTGGTGCTCCTGATCTGGCAATGTTGGGAGAGTCATCTCAGGATCAGCCGTCACCTTCTTGGTGGACAGAAACCTGCCGGAGCCTGGGAAGAGTGTGGATCATGGCTCCTTGTTCCTGCAACCCAAGGTGAATCAGAGCAAAGAAGACAGATGCCAAGGAGGCAGAGGTGCGAAGTTCTTTAATCCTGTCTTTAGTTACCCATTGGACGAGGCAGGCAAAGAAGAGTCTGGGTCCTACTCCCATCACCACTGTAGCTGAAGCCCACCCTAGGTGTGTGCACCAGGCAGGATCCCTAGTAATGACCTCTCAGAGTGTTAAGTGATGCACGACCCTTTAAGATAGGGAAGAGGGCAGTGAACGCTGACCAGAGACATGCCATCCTCTTCAGGGACCAGGTTAGTGAGTTTCTGGTTTGCTCAGGACACTGTGTCTCACCAGGTAGAAATGTGATCTATATTGTCTTCCCTTGGAGACTGAGCACAAAGAAATGTGTACGGATGGGGAGTTGGCAAGGAGTGGATATGTGATGCCACTTTTGTGTGTCCATTTTACTTGGACATGGTGCCCTGGGGTTGTCAAGCACCAGTCTAGGTGTTGGTCACCCTTGATCCAACCTACTCAGTAAAAACTCTAAGAGATCCACCATGATATGAGCAAGCCTGCTCCAATCATTTGATGCCGTAATTCCCAGAGGAAGAAGGAAGTCTGCCTCCAGGTGACCTTCACATTCAAGTTGTGGCATTAACTCCTCCCAGGGTCTCCTTCCTGCCCTGCAGATTTCAGATGTGCCAGCATATTGAAAGAGTCAATCAAGATAACTACGCGTCCATCACCTCCTCAACTGTATTAGTCAACTCTTCATTACTGTAACAAAATACTTGAGAGCATTGACTTAAAAGAGTAGTGATTTGTCTTGGCTCAGTGTGTCATATGTTTTAGTCCATGGTCACAAGACTCCATTGCTTTGGGCCTGTGTTGAGGCAGAACATCATGATGGGCCGAGTGTGTTGGAGCAGAGCTGCTTGCATCTTGGTACCTGGGAAGCACAGAAAGTGGAAGTGGCCAAGGACAGAATAAAGTCCCCAACGGCACACTCCCTTCACCTAGGTCCCTCCTTCTACAGTTTCCAGCACCTCCCAATAGTACATCCAGCGGTTAAATCATCTACGAATAAATCCATTAATGAGCTTAGATCCCGCAAGATCCAGCCACTTCCCAAAGGTCCCGCCATCGAACAATGCTGTGCACTGAGGACCCCATCTTCCATACGTGACCTTTAGGGGACATTCAGATCCAAACCATAGAACCATCTTACCATTTTCTGTGGTGAGACCACTAGGAAAGCTAGTTTAGCAATTGTGAAATATACAACATGTGGCCACAAGGTACTGTAAACAGATCACTCCAACCTCCTGCCCCAGGCAGACTGAAACTCGGTTCCCTTTGGTCAGCACCTTCCCTGTCCCCATCCACCCTCCTCCCACTAGCCTCAGGAAACCACCTTCCTACTCCTCCTCTTGCATGTGGTTGGTTGTTTAGGTTCTGGGGATGGAAGCCAGGGCCTCCACATGCTGCTAAGCATCAAGTCTACCCCTGAACCACACCCCCAGCCCCTCTACTCTTTGTTTCTATGAGATTTGTAGATTTTACAAAAAAGTAACATTATGAAGTATTTCCTTTTTTTGTACCTGCCCTATTGCATTTAGCATATCTTCCAGTTCCACCTATGTTGTTGTAGATGACAGAATTTCCATATTTTTCAAGGCAGAGTAGTATCCCACGGCATGTGTATACCACATCTCTCCTCTCTGTCAGCCTGCTGATGGACATTGAGGTCACTTCCCTATGCTGACCACTGGGAGCCCCCCCCACAATGATGGGGGCACGTCCTGCTTTCATTTCCCTTGGATGTAGGTCCTGAGGTAAGATTGACACAGTGGTTCCAGTTCCAGGTTTTTTAGGAATATCCATTTGATTTTTCCATAATGCCTGTCCCGGTCTACGTTCCAAGGAGAGAGCAAGGGCTCTCTCTCTCCCCACATCCTCCCCAGCACTCACATTTGCCTCTTTGATCATAGCCATCCTGACAGACAAGAGGTGACATCTCATGGTAGTTTCCATGAGCAGTTGTGCTAATCTTTACATTTAATATCTCTCTGGAAGCTTAATAATGGTTACACTTAAATTTGAGAGAGTATCCTTATAGATTTAAAATCCACATATTAAAGTATCATTTAATCTGAAATAAAGTGATATCTTCCCTGAGAAGTGAACAACAGGCTGGAGTCTTTTGTTTGTTCTGCTAAGTTCTGTTCGTGGAGTCTGGAAAGCCACTATTTTTTAAAATATTTTTTTAGTTGTTGATGGACCTTTATTTTATTTATTTATATGTGGTGCTGAGAATTGAACCCAGTGCCTTACACATGCTAGGCAAGCGCTCTACCGCTGAGCCACAACCCCAGCCCTGGGGAACCTCCTTCTTGGTGTTGGTTTTGGACACATGCCTGGTGATCTTTCATGTCTGTTCATCTTTATGCTTGAAAATCTGAGTTCTTCTGCCCAATCTGTTTTCTATAACCTGATACCCAAAGAGGAGTGCCGGAGGTTGGCCACATCTGTCATCCCAGCTACTCAGGAGGCAGAAGCAGGAGGATCACAAGTTGGAGGCCAGCCTGGGCCCCTTAGCAAAACCTTGTCTCAAAATTAAAAATTAAGATGTTCGCAGTCATTGCTCTCTAATACCAGCTTCACCTCTTGCTCCCCGAGCTCCAGCCCAAGGAAAAGTGGGGTAAGTAAGGAGGTCTTTCTACCATGGCTTGTACAAACCAGACCGGTTGTAAACCCCCCGGGAAAACAACTGGCTACAAAAGCCGCTCGCAAGAGTGCGCCCTCTACTGAAGAGGTGAAGAAATCTCATCGTTACAAGCTGGGACTGAGGCACTCCGTGAAATTGGACATTATCGGAGGTCCACTGAACTTCTGATTCGTAAACTCCCCTTCCAGCGTCTGGTGCGAGAAATGCTCAGAACTTCAAAACAGATCTGCGCTTCGAGAGCTTAGTTATAGGTGCTTTGCAGGAGGCAGGTGAGTCCTATCTGGTTGGCCTTTTGGAGGCATCAGTCTGTGTGCTATCCATGCCAAACGTGTAACAATTATGCCAAGACATCTAACTAGCTTGCCCGGACGTGGAGAACGTGCTTAAGCATTCGCTATGATGGGAAACATTTCATTCTCAAAAAAACTTTTTTTCTCTTCTTCCTGTTATTGGTAGTTCTGAACGTTAGATATTTTTTCCATGGGGTCAAAAACGTACCTAAGTATATGATTGCAAGTGGAAAAATAGGGGACAGAAATCAGGTTTTGACCGTTTTTCCATTTTCATTTGTGGGTGAATTTTTAATATAAATGCAGGGATGTAAAGCATTAATGCAAGCCAAAATGTTTCAGTGAACAAGTTTCAGCAGTTCGACTTTATAACAATCATAAATAAAACTGCAAAATTTTTCCGGATAGTGCCAGTATTTGGATTTTTTTTAAACAGCAACTAAATGGTGTTTGTAGTATTTTTATCATACAGTAGATTCCATCCATTCACTATGCTTTTCTAACTGGGTTGTGCTACGTGCAAGAACATGTTCCTAATCTTGTCTATCTTCTGTGCTGTTCCTATAAGTTTGCTATTAAAATACATAAAACTATTTTTAAAAATTAGAAATTAAAATGGTGGGGAAAGGGGCTGTGCGATGCAGTACCCCTGGGTGCAATCCCCAGCACCCAAAAGTGAGTATATGCACACACACACACACACACACACACACACACACACACACAGAACTGCCCTCTCTGGATAGGACATTAGCCTAAGGGCAAATGATATTGCCTGCCTGCACACAAGTAGAGCACACCCTGTTGCTTTCTAAGTAACCACCTGACCTCCTCCTGTTTCTTGAATCCACTCACTCACACTGCATTTGGAACTTCCTAAAACTGCTCTGACTGCTCACACTGGCTTTCTCTGGCTTTTCTTCTTAATAACCTCTGATCCTGTTTGACTCACCCTAAAATAAATTTTCAAAATTATATGCACAACAGAGGGAGAGGGAGATCGCCCTGGCTGGAACATAGCCTGTCCCCTCTGCAACCCACACATGAACTTGATCTCCATTGTGAAGCATGGGGAGGGTGGAACCCCAGTCCCATCGGGTGTTGAGAGGCGGGGCCTTCTGGAAGCCATCAGGGTTAGATAAAGCCTCAGGGTGCTGGACTGAACCCTGGCGACTTTAAAAGAGGAGGGAGAGACTGCAGACAGACACACAGTGTGGTGTCCCTGCAGACAGAAGGCATCCCCTGATGCCAGCCACAACTTTCCACCTCCAGAACTATGAACCAAATCAGTTTCTTTTTTTTTTTTTTTTTTTTTTCCCTAATTTGCCCAGCCTGTGGTACTGTGTTACCAGAAACAGCAGCAAGTGGACTAAGTAAGGCAAAGATGGAGATGGAGATGGGGGTGGGGGAGGGGGCGGCAAACAATAAAGCAAATGAGTCAAAGTTAACATTTGGTGAATCTGGGCAAAAGATGTGTGGATGTTCTTTGTTTTCCTGTATTCATGTAACTTGTCTTTAAATGTGAATTTATTTCCAAATGGGAACCTTCTTACAAAGTTATCTATACCCCCTCTCAAATTCTTCTCTTGTTACTAATTTTTTTTCTTGGTGCCTCTGCTGCATCATGATCCATTCGCACCATTCAAACCAACTGTCGCAAAACCACCTGTGCCTCTCGTGATTAAAATCTGGCAAACATTTTCAGTTCTCATAGTAACTGACTCTCGGCAATAGCAGACACCATTGACCACTAACTTCCTTATTGAAACTCATTCCTTAGAATCTTCGTCTCTCTTTCCTGGTGGGTCACTCCTCGGGACATTTCCTGCCCTCCCACACTGAAACACTCAAGTCCCTGGAGGCTCTGTCTTACACGCCCTTCATTTCTACATCTTCACCTGTGTTTCTCAGAAAGTCCACCTTGTCCAAACTTGCATTGGTATATAAATACACCCTCAAAGTTATGCCCTGGCTGGCTGGAGAGCTTCCAGAGCTACAGATTGACTCTACTTTTGTCTCTGACCTTCTGGGTCAAGGTATCTCAAAGACATCTGGAAATCCCACCCGCTCCAAAGTGACCCAAGGTCTTAAGGGGTTCCCAGATCTACCAACGCCTCCACCATCAAGTCAGAAGTCAGAAGTGTGGGCTGCTCCACCTCCTGCGTCCTACCTGTACTCAGAGTTGCCCCCTCCTGTGCCCGGCATGTCCATCTCTGCGGCCCTTTGCCACCTCTCCAGCTCCCAGACCATAGAACTGTTCTCACTTTCAGTACAGTGTGCAAGGCATTCCATGAGAGAGTCAGCAGTTTACTCTAAGACGGGCTTCGTGTTAGAGGTCCAGGCCAACGGTAGGCTCCTGAGAGTGTCACAAATACCTGCAAGGCAGCTGGACTATACTGAGGTGCCGGTAGTTCAGCAGAACTCGGTGCACCTCCGACCTATGGTATTTTCCAAGTACAATGGGTTCTTTTGGAGGTAACCGTCTCAGGGACGCTCTATAATACAATTGGAGACAATCTCCATTGCCAATTCCATGCTATTGCAGGATTCTCACAGAATGTTTTCCCCAAATTCTTGTATCCCTCCCCAGTCCATTTCCGGTTGTCACTACTAAGTGAATGCAGGTTGATACATGTCTTTGTTTTAAAGTGTTAAATGAGAAAACACCATAAGGATGTGTGTGGGC
The DNA here is from genome assembly GCF_902686445.1 of Sciurus carolinensis. NCBI lineage: Eukaryota > Metazoa > Chordata > Mammalia > Rodentia > Sciuridae > Sciurus > Sciurus carolinensis. The sequence continues at coordinate 3,819,774 of NC_062229.1, read as the reverse complement.
ACTTCACTTGTGTATCATGAAGTGAGCAACTTCTTTCCTGAATTAGATAATGGGCTTTCGACTAAAGGAAAGTGTCCTCTATCTCCTGTGCTATTTACAATGTAACCACTGCAGGAAACATATGCCGCCAGGTTTCATCTGTGTGTTTAACACCATCATTTCCTCCACCGCTTTCTCAAGTCTGGGCAATCAACAAACAATAAATCTAGCCCTGAGGTGCTGCATTCGCTGATTCCTGTGGTACAGATACTCACATCAGGGTGGGGTTCAAAGTGCCATTGTGATGTCACCAAGCAGATTTGGAAAGAGATGTGCAGCAAACGCTATTCTATGGTGTTTCCACCACACGGATACAGTGAATAACCTCAGGTGGGTACAGAGGAAATGGGAAAACAGAAGTCATTCGTCTCCAAGGCCCGGCTACGGTTATGCTCTCACGGAGGAACTCTTAACGGCACACAATAAACCATTGATAAGCAGTATTGACTATTGACAAATAGTCTGTCATTCAGTACCATCGTGGTTAATTTTAGCTGTCCACACGACTCGATTAAGGCGTGGCTGGAGAAGTGGGAAGGTGTTTGGGTCTGTCTCTTTCTCTCTCTCTCTCTCTCTCTCTCTCTCCCTCTCTCTCTCTCCTGAGGCCTCTGGGCTTGCACAAGCCCTGCTACCTGCATCCAAGGGTTTCCAGCCTGCAGATGAGCACCTCTTCTGGGATTAGCTCTATAATCTACTTTACTTTCTAAACCTCCGCCCGTAATCCACTTTCTCCTTATAAGCCCCTAGTGCACTTGGGGTCATACACAATCATATCAAAGCCACAGACTTTCACGCTAATGTAACAGATCAATAGTTCTGCAAAGGTTGGAGTGGGGTAGTACTTGCCTTCTCACAACTGTGTCCCAGCAATTCGAACAGTGCTTGGGGGCTGAGAGGTGGCTCACCTAGCATGTGCAAGGCCCTGGGCTCCAACCACAGCACTGCAAGAGAAGAAAGAAAGAAGAAAGAAAGAAAGAAAGAAAGAAAGAAAGAAAGAAAGAAAGAAAGAAAGAAAGAGAAGAAAGAAAGAAAGAAAGGGGGGAGGGAGGGAGGGAGGGAGGGAGGGAGGGAAGGAAGGAAGGAAGGAAGGAATGAAGAAGGAAAGAAGGAAGGAAGGAAGGAAGGAAGGAAGGAAGGAAGGAAGGAAGAAAAGACTGATTCTCAGCAAATGCTCAACAAATAGCTGCATGAATGAATGAGGCTCACTCAGCAAATATATACAATACCCCATGATTCACACAGGGTAGTGTTTATTTCTTCCATATTAACATAAATAAAGATTTTTTTGTCTCTTTTTTATGTCTTCCCAGCACCAGTCTGGTACATAACAGATGTTCAATAAATATAAGTGCAATATAGTGAATTAATACTAAAGATATTATCTGAGCTCAGGCTCAAAATAAATACCAACTTGGAGCAGGAGTGGGTGGGGAGAGTCCTGGAGGAGACCTGGCAACCCCTGCCCAGCTGGTGAGGTAGAGCAGTCCAGCCCCCGCACAAGGGCCACAAGAAAGGAAGAAGGCAGGATGTGCCTGTCCGGGTGGGCAGTGTCCACACCCACATCACTTGGCCAATGGCTGGAAGAGTTCATTCGGCACTTTCGTGGTCACCCGGAAAAGTCCCAAGACTGTGGCACCTTGGGCCAGCTGCCAGGCATTGTGTGCATTGGCTCCCGCATGCAGGTGGACACTCAGTCGGACACTCAGTCGCTGGCCAGCACCCAGGTGCAGCAAGTCACCCCGGAAACCTCCAGCCGAGTCCCTGGGCTCCGAGGAGCAAGGCAGATCCACAGTCAGGGCCAGGGCGGTGGCCCCAGCTCCGCAGGGCTGCAGGAGCAGCGCCAGGGAGACCTGGCCGCGGACCTGGAGGTTGGCCTTGCGCTGCAGCTCCAGTTGCAAGAAGATGTAGTAGACCCCATCCTCAGTCACCACCAGCTCCTGCTTGTCCTCATCGTAGCTCAGGCCCGGGGACAGGTACACGCCCTTCAGCCACGGCTGGCTGTGCCAGCTCAGGGTCCCATTTCTCAGCAGCACTGCGGAGGGAGAGGAGGAGGGGATCGCTGAGGAGGGGGCGGGGTGGCAAAAGTGGGGAGCGGGACTGGGGGAGGGAGAGAGGGGAGGGGGCGCAGAGAGGGGCGCCTAGGAGCAGGAAGACAATCCGAAGGAGGTAGAAAGCCGAGAGGGTAGGGAATAGGAGAGGGCAGAGAGCCCAGCAGTGCCTAGGCGCGGGATTGTGGAAGCCTCCAAGCAGCCGAGCCCGAGAGGAAACCCGAAGGAGAGAGGGGAATGCGGGCGGAGGGGCGGAGGGTGAGGGCAGCAGGGGAGAGAATGAGGGGGGCTCAGGGGTGAGGGTGGAAGGGAGAGGCAGAGAAGGAGGAAGGCAGGTGGGAGAAGAAGGCTGTTAGGAAGGGGCACCTTCAGGAAGAAGGGTTGGAAAAGAAAGTGTCCTCAGGCCAAGAGAGAAGACTCAGAAGAGAGCAAAGGGTCGGGGAGGAGCGAAAGAAAAGGGGCTTCAAAAAGGGGGAGGAGGGTCTTGGACGCAGACCCTGGGAGGGGAACCGCAATGGAGCAGGGAAGTGGGTGGATGGCTTCTCAGGGGAGAGGTGGGGAGGAGGGTTCTGATGTCCCAGAGCCAGGCTCAGCCTTGGGGACGAGATGCCCAGCTGAGAGGGCAGGAGTCGGAAGTGGACACAAATGGTTCTCCCAGGAAGAGAAGAGAGGCCAGAGAGCATCTGGGTAAAGGGGACAGTTGTAGTTCAAAGAGTTGAAGCGACCGCTTTCAGAGGGGACAGGGTTAGAGGGTATGATGGGCTCCCAGTCCCCCTGGAGGGCCCCTTCTTAGTAGCCCAACAGGAGGGGACCAGGAATGTGACACTCACCATTTTGGGCCAACAGCTTGGCGAATATTCCTTGACCCTGAGAAGAAAGGAAAAGAGAAAAGTGAGTGGAGGCTCCCCTGACATCCTCAGCTCAGAGAATCTGGGGGTCCTGGCCTCACCCCACACCCTGAACAGGCCTTGACCTGGGTACACCAGTCCCTCTGTGTCCGCAAGCACAGAACCCTGCAGGATTGGGGACTGGGGAGATTCCCTGAGACCTGGAAGAGGAATGAGGTTCCCTGAGGGTCTTGAGAGGAAGAGGGGGTCCAAGAATAAGGAGATTCTCTGGGAGTAAGCAAAGGAAGTGGGGGTCCCCTGTGGTCTGAAATACAAAGTGTCCCTCTGGGTCTAGGTTGGAGAAAATTTCGCACTAGTGCCGGGACACAAATGGGGTCTTGCCAGGGGCATAGGATGAAAGGGGTGCCCCCTCAGTCCTAGAGGGAAAATGGGAGCCCTTAAGCATCCAAGAGGGACGGGGGCTGTCCTCCCCCAGACCGAAGAAAGAGGGCCTCCCAGAGGTGCCAATGACAAAGGGCGCCTGCCCCCAAAGCTGGGTGGAGAAGGGGCCCCTAGAGAGGGATGGTGCCCGGCTTGGGGTGCACAGGGGTGTCTGGGAGGGGCGGGATAAGAAGGCGTCCGGGCTGGGCGCTCCAGGTACCCGGTCACCTCGCGTCTCACCTGCGGCAGCGGGTCCCTGGGGTCGGCCCGGAGCTCCGGCTCATCATTGAGTACCCGGCTGGTCGCAGTCCCCAGGCTGGGACCTGACGAGGCGCAGGCGGCCGGCATCACCCAGGTGCGGGCCACCCAGGCGGCGCAGGTGGCGGCCAGGATCAGGAGCGCGGCGACCAGGGCCCAGGGCAGCGGGAGGCAGGTGCGGGCGGGCGGCGCGGGCGGCGCGGGCGTCCCGGGCGGCGCGGGCGGCGGGGGTGGCCACTGGGCCTCGGGGTCTGCGGCGGGGTCGGAGAGGGAGCTCATGGCCGGCGGCAAGTGACAGTCGCCCGCCGGGCGCGCCGCGCTTTATAGGGTTCCGGAAGCCGAGCTTTCCGGGGCCGGCCCGCGGGGATCCCGGGACGCCGCCCGCGCCGCTCCGCCCTGTCGCTCCCGGAACTTTCTCCTCTTGGCGTCTGGCCTTTCTCCGCAGCCCTCCAAGCCCTGCCCCTCCGGTTCCTCTTTTTTTTTTTTTTTTTTTCTTTTATCTTAATTGACACGTAAGGGTGGGGTGTCACGTGGTGTCCCCCGCTGTTTCTAACCAGCCCCTCCCCTGTGTCTCCGCGGGTCCCCGTTCCCTCCCTGGTAGCTCTGCCCGCTCCTTTTCTCTGTGTCGCGCACTCTTGGTCTTTCCCGGCTCCTCTGAT